>NC_089582.1:20033834-20333834 GCF_019320115.1 Miscanthus floridulus | reverse complement strand
CTCTAATTTGGCATTGGTTGCCTTGTTATTGGGCATTGATAGTAAGCTTAGGTGGCTTTGTGCTTTTGCTTACTAGCTTGTGTAGGAGCTCCCTTGTTGCTTGAAGTACTAGTGGCATAGGATTGTGTGACCTTGCTTCTAGAATTGGTTAGGTGAGCTCTAGCTAGCCCGACACCTTTGTTGCTTAATTAGTATCTTTAGAAGGTGTTAGAGAATATAAATAAAGGGGTGTAGTCTTGGCTAGACCGATAGTTTTAATTCTGCACTTGTTTCGGTTAGCCGACACGATTAATTTTAGAAAGGACTATTCACCCCCCTCTAGTTCGCCATCTCGACCTTACAAGTGGTATCAGAGCTAGGTCTCTCATTTGTGGTCTTCACCGACCTGAGAGGATGGCGTCTAGTAGGCTAGATATTTGTGAGACATATTTTTTATGGCACAAACTTTGCACTTTGGAAAAATCACATGCTTGATCATTTTCGTGCAAAGAGACCTAAGTTTTAGTGGATTATCACTAGTGGTCTCACTCATGTCTTGGACCATAGAAATCTCACCAAGGCTCAAAGAGTTCTCTATGAACTTGATGTACATGCTTGTTGTTTTCTAACGAATGCATTGAGATTTGAATTGATGAAACAAGTAAACTACACGGGAACCGCTCGTGAGATATGGGAGCCCATCAAGTGCACCTTCGGTGATTCCTCCACATGGGATGATGGCAAATTCAAGAAGGAGGGTGATCACAAGGTGGAGGCACATAAGCGTGTTGAGCATAACCACAATTTGGTGATTGTGGAAGATTGCTCCACCTCATGGTCAAGTGATGATGATGATCGATCCACTACAAGTTCACTTGACAAGATTGATGATGCCTCAAGTGATGCACATGATGATCCTATCTCATGCATACTTGATGGTGATGATGGTTCATGCTCGGGCCATGATTGTGATGCTACTACAAGCCCATCCACTACACATTGCTTCATGTCACAAGGTGACACCAAGGTATCAAATGATAATGTGGTTGATCATGTTGATTCATATGATGAGCTTGTGAGTAGATTTGCTAGCATGACCATGTCTTTAGAAAATGAGAAAGCTAAAACAATGAAATTGGAAAATGAAAACTCATTTCTAAAGAACTCTTGTGAAGAACATAAGAAATTACTTGATGCTTTTAAATCTTCACATGATGGGCTAAAATTGAATCATGAGACACTACTTGTATCTCATGATGAATTATTAGAACAACATGCTTTTCTTATTAAAATGTTTACAAAGAAACTTAAAAATAGTGAGAGCTCATCACATGGGTCAATTGATCAATCACATATTGCTGCTAACCCTTGTGATGTAGGCAAGAAGCATGTATCCACCTCTTGTGATGATTTATTAGAAATGTCATGTTCTTCACAATTAGATGCATGTTCTACTTCTATGTCTTGTGAGACTAACCTTTTGAAGGAGAACAATGAGCTCAATGAACAAGTGAAGAAATTGAGCAACAAGTTAGAGAGGTGCTACAACTTTTAAGTCACCTTTGAGCATATGTTGAAGACTCAAAGAAACTTTGGTGACAAGAGTGACGTCGGCTTCAAGACTAGCAAAGTAAATCATCAAGAAAGCCGCAATGACATAAGTGGCATTGGCTTCAACAAGAGCAAGATCAAGGGCAAAAGATGGGGCAAGAGAAGATATGAAAGAGAGATGAAGAAGCAAGAATAAGAGAAGCTCTCTTATTTCATGTGCTTCAAGTGCCATGAAGTGGGACATCTTGCAAATAGTTGCTCCAATGAAGAAAAGCTCAAGTTGAAGAAAGAAGAAGAGAGGCTAAGGCATGTTAAGTGCTTCAAGTGCCGCACATGGGGTCATCTCACCTCTATGTGTCCAACTAAGCAATTGGTAAAGCAACTAGAAGAGCCTCAACCAAAGCCACAAGTTGAGCAAGAGAAGACACCCCAAGAACAAATCAAGATCAACTATGAAGATGGTGGTGATTTGATGATAAAAAGGAAGAAAACTAGAAGGGGTGGAAAAGCAAGAGAAAGAGCAACGCGTCCAAGGATTGTGCTTGTGTAGTTGCTCTTGTAATTAGTTAGCTTGTGTAGCTTACTAGTTACCTTCTTGCTTGTGTAGCATAGAAGTAGCTCCCTTGCGTGACTAATTTGGTTTATGTAACCTTGTTAGTTACATTGCTTAGTTTATGTAGCTAAGCAATTAGCTCTCTAATTTGGCATTGGTTGCCTTGTTATTGGGCATTGATAGTGAGCTTAGGTGGCTTTGTGCTTTTGCTTACTAGCTTGTGTAGGAGCTCCCTTGTTGCTTGAAGTACTAGTGGCATAGGATTGTGTGACCTTGCTTCTAAAATTGGTTAGGTGAGCTCTAGCTAGCCCGGCACCTTTGTTGCTTAATTAGTATTTTTGGAAGGTGCTAGAGAACATAAATAAAGGGATGTAGTCTTGGCTAGACCGATAGTTTAAATCCACACTTGTTTCGGTTAGCCGACGCGATTAATTTTAGAAAGGACTATTCACCCCCTCTCTAGTCCGCCATCTCGACCTTAAAGGGGGCTCCTCGGTGCTCGGACGTCGCCAGCTACGCTGGGGACTCCTTGATGCTCCGACATCACCAGCTATGTCGGGGACTCCTCGGTGCTCGGACGTCGCCAGCTATGCCAGAGACTCCCTTGATGGTCGGATCTTGCTACGCCTCATCGGTGTGCTATCAAGATGCTCCATGCTGTTCGGATCAGGGTGCTGATCTTAGGCGGCACATCTGGGGTCTTGATACGCGCATGTCAGACGACGTCGGCAAGCTTTCAGACTTCTTTTTCTTTGACCCTGCTATAAGATTTATACTTCATCTTCTAGCAGGCTCGGGGACTAAGTGAGCACACTTCACCTTACGGTGAATGTGCGCTTTTCAATTCAGGGCTCCGCCCGTGGACTGGTTGCCTGCTCGGCCGGTCTTCTACCTTTCTTCTACTTTCTAACCCTGGCACCACGTGACCACATCACCTACTGTTAGGCTCAGGGACTAGCTATGGGGGTATGGCCCCCGGTATCCACAAGACAAGACATGGGCCGCACCATCAGAGGTGGTCCGGCCCACAAGATCAAGGCATGCACGGCACTGGTCGACGTGCACCGCAAGATATTGTATAGTACCAAATAGGATACTTTTCTTGTAACCCTACCCCTTCATAGTATATAAGGAGAGGCAGGGGTCCCCTAGTCGCTGGACTACATTTCAATACAATACAACAAAGACACAGGACGTAGGGTATTACGTCGATCCAACGGCACGAACCTGTCTAAATCGCTGTCTCTGCGCCTTGTGTCACCATCCGATTCCTGATTATGCGCACCTCCACCGACAAATCTACCATCGTGGCATACCCCTCGGTGGACTGCCGAGCATCTTTTGTTGACATGTATGTTTCAAGTGTTTTCATATATATGTTGCAATTGTTTCATCTTGATGTTGTAAACATAGATCGGGAGATGTTGCACATGTTGTATATGTTGCAAGTGTTTTAGAAGCATGTTGCAAGCGTTTGCTCAAAATGTTTCATATGCTTCCTGACGTATGTTGCAATAGTTTTTTATATGGATGTTGCATATGTTTCATACATATGTTGCAACAGTATGTTCCAAATATTTCAGCTGTTTCAATTTTATGTTGCAACAAACGGTTTCATGTTGCAAGTCGCACTTTGGGATGTTTCTTGTGTTCCACACACATGTTGCAAGTGTTTTATATTGTTTCGCCGGGGGCGAGCCGAGGGCGAGCGGACTGGGCGCGCGGTGCGCCGGGGGGCCAGCGGATAGGGGCACTAGGGGCCGGCAGATGGTGGTGTTGCGAAGCCGACTCCTAAGTGTCGCCCGCGTGGAGAGAGAGAAGGGGCTCAGGGGCGACCAGCGGGCACAGAGACAGGAGAGAAGTGCGCGCGTGGGGCGGGGCGAAGGCAGATGGGGTCAGGACGAAGGCAGACGGTGGCGGGCTGCACAGGCGTCCGAACGCGCATGTCTGTCCGAACGTCCGGGTGCTAGCCACACCCTTCCATGAAGAGTCTTCTCACATCCTCTTCCAATTTTTGCTAAAAAAACATCCTCTTCCAATTCCAATCCCACGTCGCCATGCCTCTTTAAAAAAATTATTAATTTCTTCTCCTTAGTCTTGCACAATCGAAAGTGTTGTGCTAGTTAACTCTAAATTGAACATCTGATTTACTTGCATTGCGTGGATCATTTTGGAGTTGGGTACTTGGGTATTCCCAGTTCCTAACCAAAATGAAGAAACAAACTTATCTGGTCTTAAAGTAACCAAAGAAAGTTGATAAATAAAGGTACAACTTGTTCAACCTATGCACTGTTTCATGGAGGTAATTACTGAAGGTGACACCAGCGGTGGATTCGACGGTGGGGCGGGGGAGTGGGGGGGGGGCTCGAGCCCCCCCTACCGATACCAGAGCCTGGAGCCCTTATGAATTTTTAGGTAAAGTTCTATCATGTAGATGGGACTAAGATTTAAGATCGAGCATCAGTCGAAGGTATGTTGCTGTCGCACTTTTGTTCAGCCACCCCTAAAAATTTTCCTGGATCCGCCGCTGGGTGACACAAAGATACATGCATGATGTCATTGGGAAGGGTTAAGGTGTTGCAGCAGGAATGCCCCTTGCTGAAGCTACTGGTGTTGTTGCAGCAGAAACATGATGATGCACCGTTGTTTAGGCAAGATTTCTGAACATTGACACAAAGATCGCACATGTTACTGAAGCAAGGAGAAACTAGAGTCCAAGTGTTCGACTGTACAATGTGTTGTCCGAAGATACTAGATGGAGTCAAGGACTTGCAACTACCATAGGAATGTATAGGATCCCAGCGGTCAGAGTTGCCTTTGGCTTACGGCCCAGCCGAAATTTATTAAGCGGTGTGGCTAGCGCATGGACGTCCGGACGTTTGCGCCTGCTGCGCACACTGCTGCGCCTATCCACGCCTGCTGTCCTTCTTGCCCACCCCGCGCCTGCTACTACACCTACCTGACGTTTGTGCGCTCGTCAGGTAGGGTTTCTCCGTCGAGCTCGAACTGCCACGACGAGATGGAGGGAAGGGAAGGGAAGGGAGGAGAGGTAGAGGAAAGGAAAGCCCGAGGTGCGCCGCGCGAGGTAGGAGCCGGCGAAACCCTGCGGCAAGCCGCTGTCTGCCAGCCACCGGCGTCATTGCAACATGTGCAACACCAGATCTACTTTTGAAACATTCAGATGAAACATTTACAACATAAGTCTGAAATGGATGAAACACTTCAAATATGCTCTTGAAACATGCAGGTGTAGCCATTGCAACATGTGCAACACCAATAGCTCCTTTTGAAACATACAAATAAAACATTTGCAACATACGTTGGAAACACCTGAAACACTTGAAACAAAAGCTTGCAACATGCATATTTTGCCATTACAATATATGCAACATCCCAGATATGTTGTTGCAACATACGAATGAAACACTTGAAACAAAAGTCTATAATGCCTGAAACAATTGAAACACAGCGTTCGCCTGCGAGGCCGCGGCCTACGTGATGGGGAACTGCGGTAGATCGGCAAGGCGTATAGGGAGCGGATGGAGGCCGCCCTGGGGGGCGCTGGAGTGGCAACAGCGAGCCCCAGGCGGCTCCAGCACCCTCGGCACCACCGATAGCACGTACCCCATCGGAACCGGCAGGCCGGGTAGCGACGGCATGGGGGGGACGGATGCGGCGATGCGTGTGTGGGTGGGGAGGAGATGGGGGCGCGGCGCGGAGTAGGAAAGAGCGCAACCCGGGAATGGACAGTCGTGCGTCGCCGGTGGCCGGTGCACACATCGCGGGCAGGAGCGAGCCACGAGGAAATACAGGCACGAGGTTGGTGCGTGGGTGCACGACGTCCGGATAAGGACTGCGGGCAGGAGCTAAGCCGCTGAAAAGTATGAATTATAAGACGACCAAAATGGTCACTAGTCAGCACAAGTACGAGGAGAAGGCCTTGAAGGATCAGGCAGCGAGCTCAAGCTCGAGGCAAGTCGACAGGCTTGACCTTTTTCTTTTTCTTCCTCCGATCTACCACCTCTCTTCTATCTCGATACTTGTGGAATCTTCTAGAAACTCTTGTTGGTATGCTACTCCTCCAGTTTAAGTGAATCTGCGCTGGGTTGCTAACAGGGAGCAGTAGCGGGTAAGCAAGATAAGGCGGAGGCGGCAGATAGCAGCAAGCAGATATTACTTTTTTTTTTAAAAATAACTTAATAAGGTTTGTTGTGTACTGTGTAGATAAACTTTTTTGTTTTTTTAAACAAAACAATTAAATTCCATTTTCCTAAAAACGACATTTCTAAATATAATAATCCAACA
The DNA here is from genome assembly GCF_019320115.1 of Miscanthus floridulus. Classification (NCBI taxonomy): domain Eukaryota; kingdom Viridiplantae; phylum Streptophyta; class Magnoliopsida; order Poales; family Poaceae; genus Miscanthus; species Miscanthus floridulus. Next base: position 20,327,446 of record NC_089582.1, on the reverse strand, counting down.
ATAATACAACTTTGGAGACTCATACTATGGTGGTACGACTTCGAATTTCGCTCATCCACGCATGAAGCACTTTCATCACGAGATTGTCATGTTTTCATTTCGGAATAATTAATGTTATTTTTCCCATAGAGCGAAACTAAGATAAATCGTTCCAAGGGGATATGGCTTTATAAAATCTCATATTAATATAAAATGGTTTTTAAGTCTATATGACATTATATTACTTTAAAAATTTATAGACAGAAGTATATGTACCTGTAATTTTCAAAGAAAAAGTTATTTTATAAAAAACAAAGAGTGATGTATTGAGTACCATCTAGGTCCCCAAGGCCCAAACTCCTAAAATGTACATGGTCTCTAACTGTACCAATTACATCACATGAAGTATATATAATCCTGTATTAAACTATCTATGTAGCATGATGATTGGACACTGAAATGGATCCATGTCAGCCCCGCTTCTTCTTTCTCTTTGTCCTATCTCTTCCTCTTCTATCTTCTCCATTTTCCCTAGACGGCCCATCTATTTTTAGCACAAGAGCGTGGCTCTAGTTTCTAGGAACACGAGTGGCGCGATGGAGTTACCGAAGTCGTAGAGGCTGGCATTGCCGCATTGGGACGATGGCACAAGAACCAAGAGCAGCTCTAGACAGAGGATTTGAACCTAATGCATAATTTATCATGTTTTATAGAGATTTGAACCTCATATGATGCAATTGGTCAGTTTAGGGACTGTTTATCATGTTTTTGATTTGTGAATGAAATTTGGATGACACTCTCTGCTAAGTTTGTTTAAAATAAACTATTCACATGGACGATCCTTGCACGTTGTATTTTCAGCGTTGCATACTTGTCTTGCCACATGAGCGATTACCACACGAATTCACTTGGTTTTTTTTTTCAGTTCGGATCTGAAGCCTAGAACGGAATCAGGTGGCAGACACGTGAGCACGCGACCCCTCAATCTACGGGTCCCATGTTTGAAGCCATAATTAAGTGGTAAACTTGCCTATAGTAAAGTGTAAACCAAATATCCCTTGATGTCAGTATCCCTCAACCTAAAATGGATGACTTGCATCGGTTTGCCTCGTCCTACGTGGACTGGAGTTAGGCAGAAAAAGAGTAGGACAAGTCAGTATATTCATTTTGAGATATCCTGTCGTCCTTGCTAGGAGTATATTAATCTCCATTATCTCCATGAGCATCGCAGTCAGATCAGCTCCCCGTCGTCCCTCTCCCTCCTGCTCTCTAGCTCCTCCAACAACAAACCCCTCACATAAAAGTACATGGCCTGCACGAAGGGCTTCTTCTTGCTCAATCTCACCATGAGGAACTCTCTGTCAAGAGAAAACCTATCGTAGATGGCATCTCTGTCAAATTAAAAGACAGACTATAGCGCATCAACAATGTATCTTACTGTTGTTAGGACACTATTAGTTACTCGTTGGTTTTATCTGAGATTTATATAATGTATATAGCTAGCTAGGTGCATGCATGAATCATACCTTGTTGTGTAAGCTAACAATTCGTTAACTTCAGCGAATTCTCGTTCAAATTCCTCATCTGTCATGAGTTCCTCTTCCTCTCCCACGTCAGAGTCGGATCCATCAGTTTCGCTCTCCGTCGTCTCACGAGCCACTTGAACTATCTCCTTTCCTGTGACTTGTTCCTCTACCATGAATGACAAACCATCAGTTTTCTTCTCCGGCTTATCATTACTAGCCACCTCGAGTATCTCCTCTCCTGCGATTCTGTCTTCTCCATCTGCATCTCACTAGCCTCTTCAACTTCCTCTTTTCCTTGTGGCTTGTTCATTGTTTCCCGCCATATTGTTTTCCGTCTTGCTAGTAGCCTCTGGCAGAGAAACAACCTTTCATCCTGGCTAAAAAGTATTTAGTCCCGGTTTCAAAATTGCAAACGTGACTAAAGAGAGGATTGGACCTTTAGTCTCGGTTTGTAATACGAACCGGGACTAATTCCACCCTTTAGTCCCGGTTGTAATGGTTATCGAGGCGTGTTAGAGGCGTGTCAGTACGAGAAGCTTTAGTCCCGGTTTGAGACACGAACCCGGACTAAAAGTGTGACTTTTAATCCTGGTTTGGGACACAAACCTAGACTAAAGGTGTCTACAGAGTGAATTTAAAAGGAAAGTGTATCTCATCTAAGTCAAATGTGTGGGGGAGGTGATACGGTAACATGCGCAAGATCTGAACTGGAAGGTCTTGGGTTTGAATCTCCATAACCACACCCTTTTTTTCACCCAAGAAACACCTCTAGTCCTGGTTATAGAAACCGGGACTAAAAATGAAGACTAAACCGGGACTAGAACTAGTTTCTCTACCAGTGAGCTGCTCCAACTGTCTCCCTTTGTATGACTTGTTCGTTTCCTGTCAACGATCTCTACCAGTGAGCTGCTCCAACTATCTCCCTTTGTATGACTTGTTCGTTTCCTGTCAACGACCTATCGATTTTCTTCATCTTCCTACCAACCGCTTTTTCAGTTGCCTGCTGCTTTCCTGTGGATGTCCGACAAGTTTTCTTCGTCGTCGTCGCCGCCTTCGTGGCAGCCTCATCAGGGACATCATTGTTGTGTCCAGGTCCAACCTAGGATAGAGATCGAGACAAAATGCAGCTGAGATATAAAAGCACTACCAGCTGATTGTATATAATATGAAGACATGAAGAAGAGGTGGAAGAAGTACCTGAGAGGAGCGGGAGGCGAGGGGTCTCAAGGGCGCCCCGCCAATGACGACGGTGCCACGCGGGGTCCTGGAGCCAGCAGCCGAAGAGCAGCGGGGGTGTTGACCGCCCTGGAGAGATAGTGCAGCGCCATGGCAGGCAGATGGCGCCGCTCGGGCGGTGCGGGGTCGTCGTCGTTGGAGGAGGAGGGGACGACGGCAGGTACCACGCGCGCGCCGCGGGTGGCTAGGGCTTTTCGGTGGTTGGTTCCATTCCTTAGTCGGCGCTGGAATTTCGAAGGACTCTACCGTACGCCGCGTGGGCCAGAATGTGGCCCACAAATTCCGCAGCCCATAAAACGGTCTCATGGCCCAACCTCAGCCTTGAAAAGCCTTCCATGTATGATAATGCTGGCCCACAGGCGTCCGTCCCATCCGGATGCGGCTCATCCTCGTCTGCTCTCTCTCAAAAACCCAACACGCACGCACAGGGGCGCTGTACGTAAATTCCCCAAACCGACCTCGAGCCAGGCCATCCTCCGGCCTACCTCTCTCCACTTCTGCTTCCTCTCCCTCCCTCGAGCTCTACTGCTCCGCTCCGCTCGGCCTCGATGTGCGTTACTCGCTACAGCTCGGTCCGACGGAAGGCATGTCGGCCTTGGCGTCGTCGCCAACCGGCTAGCGAGGAGAAGCAGGAGGCGGTGCCCCGTTAGGCACTGCAAGGGCGTCAACGACCTTGACAAGGTCGTGCTCCGCGAGGTCCGGGGCAGCTCTGTAGGGGTACCCATCTGCCACTCCCACGAGTCACCAGGCATGTTCCGGCTGCCGCATGCCGGCGCAGATCCGCGGCGCTTGGCATGGTGTTGTTCGAAGCCTGATTTCTCGATTGCTGTCCCGACCTTTTCCCTCCCTTATGTTGCGTATGTATTCTGGGGGTATGGCCCCCGGTATCCACAGCACAAGACATGGGCCGCACCATCAGAGGTGGCCCGACCCACAAGATCAGGCGTGCACGGCACTGGTCGACGTGCACCGCAAGATATTGTATAGTACCAAATAGGATACTTCCTTGTAACCCTACCCCTCTAGAGTATATAAGGAGAGGCAGGGGTCCCCTAGTCGCTGGACTACATTTCAATACAATACAACAAAGACACATGACGTAGGGTATTACGTCGATCAAACGGCCCTAACCTGTCTAAATCGATGTCTCTACGTCTTGTGTCACCATCTGGTTCCTGATTACGCGCACCTCCGCCGACAAATCTACCATCGCGGGATACCCCTCAGTGGACTGCCGAGCATCTTTTATAGACAGTTGGCGCGCTAGGTAGGGCCTGTGCGTGCTGATCCATGGCGAACTAGATGGGATCTCAAGACCTATGTCCTGGCGAGATCGACTTTCATCTTGCCTGCGATGTCTACACGGAGATTTGCTGCCGAACTCAAGTCGTCGTGCGAAGAACAACAGCCCAGATCGAAAACTCACCGCCCGCCGGGTGCTCGCCGTCAACGCTGACCAGATAACGTCATACACCGCCGACCAGACATTCTGTCTAAAGCTAAGTCGCGCTTTAATATTCTCCATCTTTATATATCACCATGATGTTTCTCCGAGTTGTTTTCTCCATGTTTGCTCTCCAAACGATTTTCCGAACCCCCGAACAGTCATGTTGACGCTCGGATGTCCCCTGAGGTGGCCCTGTCTCCGGCTCCTCCCTACACGTGCACGAGCGTCTGCCCTCTGCGTTATGGGTGGTTGGCAGCGGCTCCTTAGCAATGCTTTGTTCTTCCTATACGCACACGGGCTCCATGCTCCGCGTTATGGTTAACGGGCTAGCTAGGGCTGAAGACTCAGCTACACACTAACTAGTCTAGCGGTTTATATTAAATATAAATATATCTTCGCACCAACTGATCGCCGAGCTACATACGCTATTTCATCGTCATTATTGATTTTTCTCTGGAGTTCATATATTTTTACATCATGTACTACCCGTTCTACATTTTTGTATTGCAGGATCATCGTCCAGGTGATCGGACCACCTGGTGCTCGAACTTCTCCACTGATCAACTAGTCGAACCGCTAGGTTCATGGACTTCGTCGCCGACCAGTTGATCGGACTATTCGCTGGTCATTTCTACTCAATGCTCACTTCGCCGCCGACCAGTTGACCGGACTGTTCGTCGCTCGTGCTTCATCATCAGCTACGCCGGGGGCTCCTCGGTGTTCGGACGTCGCCAGCTACGCTGGGGACTCCCTTGATGGTCGGATCTTGCTACGCCTCATCGGTGTGCTATCAAGATGCTCCATGTTGTTCGAATCAGGGTGCTAATCTTGGGCAGCACATCTAGGATCTTGATACGCGCATGTCAGACGACGTCGGCAAGCTTTCAGACTTCTTTTTCTTTGACCCTGCTACAAGATTTATACATCATCTTCCAGCAGGCTTGGAGACTAAGTGAGCACACTTCACCTTGCGGTGAATGTGCGCTTTTCAATTCAGGGCTCCGCTCGTGGACTGGTTGCCTGCTCGGCCGGTTTTCTGCCTTTCTTCTACTTTCTGACCCTGGCACCATGTGACCACGTCACCTACTATTAGGCTCGGAGACTAGCTATGGGGGTATGGCCCCCGGTATCCACAAGATAAGACATGGGCCACACCATCAGAGGTGGCCCAACCCACAATATCAAGGCGTGCACGGCACTGGTCGACGTGCACCGCAAGATATTGTATAGTACCAAATATAATACTTTCCTTGTAACCCTACCCCTCTAGAGTATATAAGGAGAGGCAGGGGTCCCCTAGTCGCTGGACTACATTTCAATACAATACAACAAAAACACAGGACATAGGGTATTATGTCGACCAGACAGCCCGAACCTGTCTAAATCACTGTCTCTGCGCCTTGTGTCACCATCCGGTTCCTGATTACGCGCACCTCCACCGACAAATCTACCATCGTGGGATACCCCTCGGTAGACTGCCGAGCATCTTTTATCGACAGTTGGCGCGCTAGGTAGGGGTTGTGCGTGCTGATCCATGGCGAACCAGATGGGATCTCAAGACCTATGTCCTGGCGAGATCGACTTTCATCTTGCCTGTGATGTCTACACGGAGATTTGTTGCCGAACTCAAGTCGTCGTGCGAAGACCAACAACCCAGATCGAAAACTCACCGCCCGTCGGGTGCTCGTCGACAACGCTGACCAGATAACGCCATACACCGCCGACCAGACGTTCTGTCTAAAGCTAAGTCACGCTTTAATATTCTTCCAAATATTCTCCAATCTTCATATATCGCCATGATGTTTCTCCAAGCTGTTTTCTCCATGTTTGCTCTCCAAACGATTTTCTGAACCCTCGAACAGTCATGTTGACTCTCGGATGTCCCCTAAGGCGGCCCTATCTCCGGCTCCTCCCTACACATGCATGAGCGTCTGCCCTCTGCGTTATGGGTGGTCGGCAGCGGCTCCTTAGCAACGCTTTATTCTTCATATACGCACACGGGCTCCATGCTCCGCGTTATGGTTAACGGGCCAGCTAGGGCTAGAGACTCAACTACGCACTAACTAGTCTGGTGGTTTATATTAAATATAAATACATCTTCGCACCAATTGATCGCCGAGCTACATACGTTATTCCATCGCCATTTTTTATTTTTCTCTGGAGTTCATATATTTTTACATCATGTACTACCCGTTCTATATTTTTGTATTGCAGGATCATCGTCCAGGTGATCGGACCACCTGCTGCTCGGACTTCTCCACTGATCAACTGGTCGGACCACTAGGTTCATGGACTTTGTCGCCGACCAGTTGATCGGACTGTTCGTAGGTCGTTTCTACTCAATGCTCACTTCACCGCCGACCAGTTGACCGGACTGTTCGTCGCTCATGCTTCATCATCAGCTATGCCGGGTGTGAAAGGTCCTTGTGTGGTTTTGGTAATTGAGTGACAACCTAGGTGGACTAATTGTGTTTATGTGAGATACACAGGTGATTAGTCCACAGGTATATATGTGTGAGCAACATATGCCATGAAGGTGAAAATGGCTTGGAGATGTTGCAAAGCTCACACATGTGATGATGAAGGAGCTTATTGCACATGAGACATGACATTGAGTCATGTGATCAAGGTGGAGAAGATCAAGACAAGACTTGGCTTGATGTACCGGCTGCAAGCGTGAAGGGCAAGTCGGAGGCTTTGGAGCGATGGACCGTGTGGCGGTGAAGCTTGAGCAAGACTTAGCGCCGATGGACGAAGGTAACGGTGAAAAGCAAGTAAAGTCAAGATCGATGAACCAATATGATCACGTGATGATATGAAGTGGATCATATCATTTGGTGATTGGTTGGTGCATGTGTTGCATCAACAATGGAGGAGTTGGAATGGAATGCGTAAGGCAAAGGTATAACCTAGGGAATTTCTTTTCACTGGTCATAGGTGTGTAGAGAAGTTTATGACTGAGTTTAGGATAGATGGTCATACTATCAAGAGGGGCAAACTTGTTTGCATATCGGTCATCTAGTGCCACTCGAGTGATCTAACTTTGCATCGTCGCTAGGATTGAGTGGTGTGGCAAGTTGAGTGGCTAATCCTTTGGAAAATGATTGTGAAAATGCTAACACACATACACATGGTGGTGTACACTTGGTGGTGTTGGCACATTTACAAAGGAGATGAAGTTGGAGTTGATGTGGATCAACTCGGCGATGAAACGGAGGCGAGAAGGGTTAGAAACTCCACTAGCGGAGTGTCCGCCCATAGAGTGTGGACAGTCCGATGGTGCCACCGACGCTCTATATAGAAAAGACAGAGTCTCACAGAGTGGACCGGACGCTGGTCACGTGGTGACCAGACGCTGGGGTCCTGCGTCCGGTCAGTGGCAGCAGAGAGCGTGCAGCGTCAGTCTTCGACCGGACGCTGGCGCTGAAAGTGACCGGATGCTGGCAGGGTGCGTCCGGTCAGGCTGACGTACGGTGATGTAGGTAACGCAGAAAGGTTGGAGAAGGATCGGACACTGATCTTGTGTCCGATCGTGATCGACCGGACACGTTCGGTCGTGACTGGTACCTTACTGGAAACGACCGGACGTTGGGGTTGCTGCGTCCGATCACTTTGAACAGCTGCGTCCGGTTATCTCTTGACCGTTGAGATCATGCGACTGAGGTTGAATAGAGGTGACACGTGGCGAGCATCCGTTGACCGGACACTGAGGTCTGCGTCCGGTCAATACGACCGGAGCGTCTGGCCGTCTCGAGTTTTACCCAGTGAAGGGGTAACAACTAGTTTAGCCCGTGGGGCTATAAATAGAAGGTGGTCGTGGCCATGGCTAGGGTTGAGCACCTCGGGGGACTTTGTGTCCATGCTTGAGAGTGCTTGGGAGCCCTCCATCTCACATATGCTTGATAGTGATCATCCGATTGTGTGAGAGAGCGATTCTAGTGTGATTGTATTATGAGGTTGCATCGAGTGGCACTAGGTGATCGAGTTGTAAGCCGGTGGTGCTTGTTAATCTTGGAGGATGCCACCTTCTAGATGGCTTGGTGGTGGTCTCCGTCAAAGCCCGCAAGAAGCTTGTGCGGTGCTCCGGAGAAGAGCTTTGTGAGGGGCATTGTGCTCGCCCTGCGGGAGCCACGGAGAGCAACTCTAGTAAAGTGTGTCATTGAGCTACCCTCACTTTCGGGGTAGGTTCTTGCGGTACCCGATGTGCGGGCTTGGTGGGTGATGCCAATTAGCCGCCGAACCACCAAGTGAGCGGTCGACCCAATGGGGACTAGCGTGTTGGCAAGCACGTGAACCTCGAGAGAAAAATCACCGTGTCAACCTTGTTCTTCCCATTGGTTTGCAATCCCCTTTCACAAGCTTGTATTTATATTTCATATACATTGTGCTTGTGTAGTTGCTCTTGTAATTAGTTAGCTTGTGTAGCTTACTAGTTACCTTCTTGCTTGTGTAGCATAGAAGTAGCTCCCTTGCGTGGCTAATTTGGTTTGTATAACATTGTTAGTCACATTGCTTAGTTTGTGTAGCTAAGCAATTACACTCTCTAATTTGGCATTGGTTGCCTTGTTATTGGGCATTGATAGTAAGCTTAGGTGGCTTTGTGCTTTTGCTTACTAGCTTGTGTAGGAGCTCCCTTGTTGCTTGAAGTACTAGTGGCATAGGATTGTGTGACCTTGCTTCTAGAATTGGTTAGGTGAGCTCTAGCTAGCCCGACACCTTTGTTGCTTAATTAGTATCTTTAGAAGGTGTTAGAGAATATAAATAAAGGGGTGTAGTCTTGGCTAGACCGATAGTTTTAATTCTGCACTTGTTTCGGTTAGCCGACACGATTAATTTTAGAAAGGACTATTCACCCCCCTCTAGTTCGCCATCTCGACCTTACAAGTGGTATCAGAGCTAGGTCTCTCATTTGTGGTCTTCACCGACCTGAGAGGATGGCGTCTAGTAGGCTAGATATTTGTGAGACATATTTTTTATGGCACAAACTTTGCACTTTGGAAAAATCACATGCTTGATCATTTTCGTGCAAAGAGACCTAAGTTTTAGTGGATTATCACTAGTGGTCTCACTCATGTCTTGGACCATAGAAATCTCACCAAGGCTCAAAGAGTTCTCTATGAACTTGATGTACATGCTTGTTGTTTTCTAACGAATGCATTGAGATTTGAATTGATGAAACAAGTAAACTACACGGGAACCGCTCGTGAGATATGGGAGCCCATCAAGTGCACCTTCGGTGATTCCTCCACATGGGATGATGGCAAATTCAAGAAGGAGGGTGATCACAAGGTGGAGGCACATAAGCGTGTTGAGCATAACCACAATTTGGTGATTGTGGAAGATTGCTCCACCTCATGGTCAAGTGATGATGATGATCGATCCACTACAAGTTCACTTGACAAGATTGATGATGCCTCAAGTGATGCACATGATGATCCTATCTCATGCATACTTGATGGTGATGATGGTTCATGCTCGGGCCATGATTGTGATGCTACTACAAGCCCATCCACTACACATTGCTTCATGTCACAAGGTGACACCAAGGTATCAAATGATAATGTGGTTGATCATGTTGATTCATATGATGAGCTTGTGAGTAGATTTGCTAGCATGACCATGTCTTTAGAAAATGAGAAAGCTAAAACAATGAAATTGGAAAATGAAAACTCATTTCTAAAGAACTCTTGTGAAGAACATAAGAAATTACTTGATGCTTTTAAATCTTCACATGATGGGCTAAAATTGAATCATGAGACACTACTTGTATCTCATGATGAATTATTAGAACAACATGCTTTTCTTATTAAAATGTTTACAAAGAAACTTAAAAATAGTGAGAGCTCATCACATGGGTCAATTGATCAATCACATATTGCTGCTAACCCTTGTGATGTAGGCAAGAAGCATGTATCCACCTCTTGTGATGATTTATTAGAAATGTCATGTTCTTCACAATTAGATGCATGTTCTACTTCTATGTCTTGTGAGACTAACCTTTTGAAGGAGAACAATGAGCTCAATGAACAAGTGAAGAAATTGAGCAACAAGTTAGAGAGGTGCTACAACTTTTAAGTCACCTTTGAGCATATGTTGAAGACTCAAAGAAACTTTGGTGACAAGAGTGACGTCGGCTTCAAGACTAGCAAAGTAAATCATCAAGAAAGCCGCAATGACATAAGTGGCATTGGCTTCAACAAGAGCAAGATCAAGGGCAAAAGATGGGGCAAGAGAAGATATGAAAGAGAGATGAAGAAGCAAGAATAAGAGAAGCTCTCTTATTTCATGTGCTTCAAGTGCCATGAAGTGGGACATCTTGCAAATAGTTGCTCCAATGAAGAAAAGCTCAAGTTGAAGAAAGAAGAAGAGAGGCTAAGGCATGTTAAGTGCTTCAAGTGCCGCACATGGGGTCATCTCACCTCTATGTGTCCAACTAAGCAATTGGTAAAGCAACTAGAAGAGCCTCAACCAAAGCCACAAGTTGAGCAAGAGAAGACACCCCAAGAACAAATCAAGATCAACTATGAAGATGGTGGTGATTTGATGATAAAAAGGAAGAAAACTAGAAGGGGTGGAAAAGCAAGAGAAAGAGCAACGCGTCCAAGGATTGTGCTTGTGTAGTTGCTCTTGTAATTAGTTAGCTTGTGTAGCTTACTAGTTACCTTCTTGCTTGTGTAGCATAGAAGTAGCTCCCTTGCGTGACTAATTTGGTTTATGTAACCTTGTTAGTTACATTGCTTAGTTTATGTAGCTAAGCAATTAGCTCTCTAATTTGGCATTGGTTGCCTTGTTATTGGGCATTGATAGTGAGCTTAGGTGGCTTTGTGCTTTTGCTTACTAGCTTGTGTAGGAGCTCCCTTGTTGCTTGAAGTACTAGTGGCATAGGATTGTGTGACCTTGCTTCTAAAATTGGTTAGGTGAGCTCTAGCTAGCCCGGCACCTTTGTTGCTTAATTAGTATTTTTGGAAGGTGCTAGAGAACATAAATAAAGGGATGTAGTCTTGGCTAGACCGATAGTTTAAATCCACACTTGTTTCGGTTAGCCGACGCGATTAATTTTAGAAAGGACTATTCACCCCCTCTCTAGTCCGCCATCTCGACCTTAAAGGGGGCTCCTCGGTGCTCGGACGTCGCCAGCTACGCTGGGGACTCCTTGATGCTCCGACATCACCAGCTATGTCGGGGACTCCTCGGTGCTCGGACGTCGCCAGCTATGCCAGAGACTCCCTTGATGGTCGGATCTTGCTACGCCTCATCGGTGTGCTATCAAGATGCTCCATGCTGTTCGGATCAGGGTGCTGATCTTAGGCGGCACATCTGGGGTCTTGATACGCGCATGTCAGACGACGTCGGCAAGCTTTCAGACTTCTTTTTCTTTGACCCTGCTATAAGATTTATACTTCATCTTCTAGCAGGCTCGGGGACTAAGTGAGCACACTTCACCTTACGGTGAATGTGCGCTTTTCAATTCAGGGCTCCGCCCGTGGACTGGTTGCCTGCTCGGCCGGTCTTCTACCTTTCTTCTACTTTCTAACCCTGGCACCACGTGACCACATCACCTACTGTTAGGCTCAGGGACTAGCTATGGGGGTATGGCCCCCGGTATCCACAAGACAAGACATGGGCCGCACCATCAGAGGTGGTCCGGCCCACAAGATCAAGGCATGCACGGCACTGGTCGACGTGCACCGCAAGATATTGTATAGTACCAAATAGGATACTTTTCTTGTAACCCTACCCCTTCATAGTATATAAGGAGAGGCAGGGGTCCCCTAGTCGCTGGACTACATTTCAATACAATACAACAAAGACACAGGACGTAGGGTATTACGTCGATCCAACGGCACGAACCTGTCTAAATCGCTGTCTCTGCGCCTTGTGTCACCATCCGATTCCTGATTATGCGCACCTCCACCGACAAATCTACCATCGTGGCATACCCCTCGGTGGACTGCCGAGCATCTTTTGTTGACATGTATGTTTCAAGTGTTTTCATATATATGTTGCAATTGTTTCATCTTGATGTTGTAAACATAGATCGGGAGATGTTGCACATGTTGTATATGTTGCAAGTGTTTTAGAAGCATGTTGCAAGCGTTTGCTCAAAATGTTTCATATGCTTCCTGACGTATGTTGCAATAGTTTTTTATATGGATGTTGCATATGTTTCATACATATGTTGCAACAGTATGTTCCAAATATTTCAGCTGTTTCAATTTTATGTTGCAACAAACGGTTTCATGTTGCAAGTCGCACTTTGGGATGTTTCTTGTGTTCCACACACATGTTGCAAGTGTTTTATATTGTTTCGCCGGGGGCGAGCCGAGGGCGAGCGGACTGGGCGCGCGGTGCGCCGGGGGGCCAGCGGATAGGGGCACTAGGGGCCGGCAGATGGTGGTGTTGCGAAGCCGACTCCTAAGTGTCGCCCGCGTGGAGAGAGAGAAGGGGCTCAGGGGCGACCAGCGGGCACAGAGACAGGAGAGAAGTGCGCGCGTGGGGCGGGGCGAAGGCAGATGGGGTCAGGACGAAGGCAGACGGTGGCGGGCTGCACAGGCGTCCGAACGCGCATGTCTGTCCGAACGTCCGGGTGCTAGCCACACCCTTCCATGAAGAGTCTTCTCACATCCTCTTCCAATTTTTGCTAAAAAAACATCCTCTTCCAATTCCAATCCCACGTCGCCATGCCTCTTTAAAAAAATTATTAATTTCTTCTCCTTAGTCTTGCACAATCGAAAGTGTTGTGCTAGTTAACTCTAAATTGAACATCTGATTTACTTGCATTGCGTGGATCATTTTGGAGTTGGGTACTTGGGTATTCCCAGTTCCTAACCAAAATGAAGAAACAAACTTATCTGGTCTTAAAGTAACCAAAGAAAGTTGATAAATAAAGGTACAACTTGTTCAACCTATGCACTGTTTCATGGAGGTAATTACTGAAGGTGACACCAGCGGTGGATTCGACGGTGGGGGCGGGGGAGTGGGGGGGGGGCTCGAGCCCCCCCTACCGATACCAGAGCCTGGAGCCCTTATGAATTTTTAGGTAAAGTTCTATCATGTAGATGGGACTAAGATTTAAGATCGAGCATCAGTCGAAGGTATGTTGCTGTCGCACTTTTGTTCAGCCACCCCTAAAAATTTTCCTGGATCCGCCGCTGGGTGACACAAAGATACATGCATGATGTCATTGGGAAGGGTTAAGGTGTTGCAGCAGGAATGCCCCTTGCTGAAGCTACTGGTGTTGTTGCAGCAGAAACATGATGATGCACCGTTGTTTAGGCAAGATTTCTGAACATTGACACAAAGATCGCACATGTTACTGAAGCAAGGAGAAACTAGAGTCCAAGTGTTCGACTGTACAATGTGTTGTCCGAAGATACTAGATGGAGTCAAGGACTTGCAACTACCATAGGAATGTATAGGATCCCAGCGGTCAGAGTTGCCTTTGGCTTACGGCCCAGCCGAAATTTATTAAGCGGTGTGGCTAGCGCATGGACGTCCGGACGTTTGCGCCTGCTGCGCACACTGCTGCGCCTATCCACGCCTGCTGTCCTTCTTGCCCACCCCGCGCCTGCTACTACACCTACCTGACGTTTGTGCGCTCGTCAGGTAGGGTTTCTCCGTCGAGCTCGAACTGCCACGACGAGATGGAGGGAAGGGAAGGGAAGGGAGGAGAGGTAGAGGAAAGGAAAGCCCGAGGTGCGCCGCGCGAGGTAGGAGCCGGCGAAACCCTGCGGCAAGCCGCTGTCTGCCAGCCACCGGCGTCATTGCAACATGTGCAACACCAGATCTACTTTTGAAACATTCAGATGAAACATTTACAACATAAGTCTGAAATGGATGAAACACTTCAAATATGCTCTTGAAACATGCAGGTGTAGCCATTGCAACATGTGCAACACCAATAGCTCCTTTTGAAACATACAAATAAAACATTTGCAACATACGTTGGAAACACCTGAAACACTTGAAACAAAAGCTTGCAACATGCATATTTTGCCATTACAATATATGCAACATCCCAGATATGTTGTTGCAACATACGAATGAAACACTTGAAACAAAAGTCTATAATGCCTGAAACAATTGAAACACAGCGTTCGCCTGCGAGGCCGCGGCCTACGTGATGGGGAACTGCGGTAGATCGGCAAGGCGTATAGGGAGCGGATGGAGGCCGCCCTGGGGGGCGCTGGAGTGGCAACAGCGAGCCCCAGGCGGCTCCAGCACCCTCGGCACCACCGATAGCACGTACCCCATCGGAACCGGCAGGCCGGGTAGCGACGGCATGGGGGGGACGGATGCGGCGATGCGTGTGTGGGTGGGGAGGAGATGGGGGCGCGGCGCGGAGTAGGAAAGAGCGCAACCCGGGAATGGACAGTCGTGCGTCGCCGGTGGCCGGTGCACACATCGCGGGCAGGAGCGAGCCACGAGGAAATACAGGCACGAGGTTGGTGCGTGGGTGCACGACGTCCGGATAAGGACTGCGGGCAGGAGCTAAGCCGCTGAAAAGTATGAATTATAAGACGACCAAAATGGTCACTAGTCAGCACAAGTACGAGGAGAAGGCCTTGAAGGATCAGGCAGCGAGCTCAAGCTCGAGGCAAGTCGACAGGCTTGACCTTTTTCTTTTTCTTCCTCCGATCTACCACCTCTCTTCTATCTCGATACTTGTGGAATCTTCTAGAAACTCTTGTTGGTATGCTACTCCTCCAGTTTAAGTGAATCTGCGCTGGGTTGCTAACAGGGAGCAGTAGCGGGTAAGCAAGATAAGGCGGAGGCGGCAGATAGCAGCAAGCAGATATTACTTTTTTTTTTAAAAATAACTTAATAAGGTTTGTTGTGTACTGTGTAGATAAACTTTTTTGTTTTTTTAAACAAAACAATTAAATTCCATTTTCCTAAAAACGACATTTCTAAATATAATAATCCAACAATAATACAACTTTGGAGACTCATACTATGGTGGTACGACTTCGAATTTCGCTCATCCACGCATGAAGCACTTTCATCACGAGATTGTCATGTTTTCATTTCGGAATAATTAATGTTATTTTTCCCATAGAGCGAAACTAAGATAAATCGTTCCAAGGGGATATGGCTTTATAAAATCTCATATTAATATAAAATGGTTTTTAAGTCTATATGACATTATATTACTTTAAAAATTTATAGACAGAAGTATATGTACCTGTAATTTTCAAAGAAAAAGTTATTTTATAAAAAACAAAGAGTGATGTATTGAGTACCATCTAGGTCCCCAAGGCCCAAACTCCTAAAATGTACATGGTCTCTAACTGTACCAATTACATCACATGAAGTATATATAATCCTGTATTAAACTATCTATGTAGCATGATGATTGGACACTGAAATGGATCCATGTCAGCCCCGCTTCTTCTTTCTCTTTGTCCTATCTCTTCCTCTTCTATCTTCTCCATTTTCCCTAGACGGCCCATCTATTTTTAGCACAAGAGCGTGGCTCTAGTTTCTAGGAACACGAGTGGCGCGATGGAGTTACCGAAGTCGTAGAGGCTGGCATTGCCGCATTGGGACGATGGCACAAGAACCAAGAGCAGCTCTAGACAGAGGATTTGAACCTAATGCATAATTTATCATGTTTTATAGAGATTTGAACCTCATATGATGCAATTGGTCAGTTTAGGGACTGTTTATCATGTTTTTGATTTGTGAATGAAATTTGGATGACACTCTCTGCTAAGTTTGTTTAAAATAAACTATTCACATGGACGATCCTTGCACGTTGTATTTTCAGCGTTGCATACTTGTCTTGCCACATGAGCGATTACCACACGAATTCACTTGGTTTTTTTTTTCAGTTCGGATCTGAAGCCTAGAACGGAATCAGGTGGCAGACACGTGAGCACGCGACCCCTCAATCTACGGGTCCCATGCGCTGGTGACTAAGATAAATATATAAATTGATCCTGGTTGTCACGAAAGGTTTCGTGGTGTAGTTGGTCATCACGTCAGTCTAACACACTTAAGGTCCCCGGTTCGAGCCCGGGCGAAACCATATAGTTTTTATACAAACAATATTTTTATTAAATTTTTTGTCCAACAATTTATTTTGTGACGCTACGCATGGCTATCAGTTCCCATCCCAAGATGCTCCTCGTCACTTGATCACGAGAACCAAATCACAAACTATAAATGCAAAAACCAAGTTCCAATCTCAACCGAAAGCAACCGAGACGATCGCACATACTACGCACCACAAAACAACATGCAAACGAGATTGTTCAGCCCGTCACTGTCCTATTAACTTAGGACAAGGAAAATGCGCATCATTACACGTACGGCGATGATGCAAGACGCAAACGATCGGTTTACCCCGTAATCGACTTAGCCGAAACAGTGTTTTTTCAGCAACAATTCAAAACCATATTTTTCCGCAAAGTTTCAGCCAGCGAACGGGCCGAGTACTGGGGTCTGGGGAGATGAGATCCATACACATGTGGCAGGCAAGGCATCGATCGGAGGCGCGGAATTCGCGCGGTTTCTGCGCATGTCCAATTTATGTCGATGTGTGCTTCATCATCCATTCATGCACGAATCCAGCATGATTCTGTTGTTTATTCATCCGCCTCCGATCCAGTGGATGCAATGCAATGCACAATCTTGATTTTGCGAGAACAAAAAAAATGTTTTCAATGAATTTTTGGTCAACTTCAGTAATCTTGGCCCTTTGCTGTTCTCAAACTCAAATTTTCACCGATATAATGACTCCGAGCAGAGAACCCTAGTAAATTTCTAGATACAGCCGGTAACCTAGTCTACCGGTAAAAGAATGAGATCCGTTCTTGCCCTTGCAGAACTAGTAGCTCAAGTAAAGCTGGAAAATTTGCAGCTGCAACTCACCAGACGCAGCAGAGCCTCATCACTTCATCAGGCTCAAATGTAACAGCGGTGTAAGTGTAACATCAGCGAAAAGAGGAGAGGAACTGCGACTCATGCATTGTACTGTATCATTGTGCTTCTGAGATTTGCTACCAATCGAATCAAGCATGTCATCTCCATCCACCACCTCCACAGCAGCAGCAGCAGCAGCAGCAGGAGTGCGCGCGTCTCCTCTCCTGATGGGGCTGATCCATCCATCCTTGCTGAGTTCGCCTCCTGTAGACCAAATCCTTCCACAAACAGAAAGGTGATGGTCAAGTCTCCAGCACTATTTATTCTTCAGATAAGAGTCGTATCATGTCGGCATGGTGCCGCTGCCGCTGCCACCGCATACGTGTTGGTTGCTCAGAGGTTCCCAGATGCTCAAGCTTGCACGATCTGCCTGCCCATGGCCTTACAGCACACTGCGTGCGTCTTAGTAATCCAAATTGATTCTTGTAGGAGGACCACCTGTGTGCTCTGACTTCTTCTGTTCATTCATTCCCCCTAGCGGCTTGTGCTTGACAGTATATCACTGCATACATAGCAACAGTGTCAAAGATGATCAGAGAAAAAATAGCAAAACTTAATTTTGTCACCAAAATATTCTATACATTATTGATTAGTATGTTCTAGGGAATGCAAGTGAGTTTTATATGCCAAGAGATATTCTATTTCTCGCCGGTGCTAGAATGCGGCAGACATGTTGGTTTTCCCCTGACATCTTATATTATGTTTGGGGTATTCAATCTTGGGGAACAAAATTCTGCAGAACATGGGTATCAAATCAGGAACATCTATCATATGGCCAAGCCTTATTTAATATCATTAGCTCAGCATCATATCAGACAAATGCACAGGTCTAATTTATGAATTCTTTCGGGGATAATGCTAACCATGTTGGTTGTTGATACTGTCATACTGACAGAATAAAGGAACCAAGGAAGCAACTCATGATGCTAGTTGTGTGCACTAGTTGCTGCCGTGATGCAATGCAAGTCCTTGTTGCACTCCTTATCCTGTCGGCATCAAGAAAGTAATGCTGTACCGAATTGTTTGTGAACTAGTCCACTTGTTTCCGCTAATTTGACGGAACAGTCCAATTAATGCAACAGGGACCCGGCGAAGTGGATGTACAACCGCCGCAGCCTAGTTCATCTAGGCATCTACTGATACGATAGGTCTGCAAGAGCTGCCAAAGAAGAACTAAATGTCAAAAACTGATCTATCTAGTTTCTAGTGGTCATATCAGTTCATACCAGGACAACTTGATATGCTCCAACTTGGGACGCGTTAGGTAAGTCAGCTAAAGCGCTAAAGGAAATGATCACGGGAACAATTCTACACGGTTAAGCTAGCACTTGTGATAGTGTATGGCAATGAAGATCACAGAAACCTTTGTATTTCAGTGACCGAAGAACAAAAACTGACCTGAAAAACAACTTACTGCACTGTGGACCTGTGGCGGTCTTATGTTCCAGTTCCATCAGAGGATGATGGTAGCTCGGCCCCCAAAGCCGGAGCTGCAGTGCCTGTCAGTAGCTCTTGAATCTGATTCACTTGTACCATCTGTTGGCCATAGCTAAATAAACCTGGCACCTGCAAGGATTTCGGGACCCTGAGATAAGCTTGATGATTCGGCTAAGCTCTGAACATGAAGGATTTGTGAAATTCTGACAATAACCTGAGGCGGTGTTGTCAGTGCATCATTATCATTAGGATGAAGGAAGGGATTTCTGGGCAGGGCCATGCGATTGCTTTGAGCTTGGTCTGTTACACTGGGTGCATTGGTAGGAGGAGGTAAGATCTGGGGCATCTGATTCGGCAACGGGTTGTTCATGAAGGGTGGAGGTAGCCTCTGCATCTGGCTCAGGAACTGCACCGCCGGTGGCAGCATCCGCGCTGAATTCAAGCCCATGGTCATCAGCGGCATGAGCTGGTGAGCACCGGGGATCATCATCGGCGCCATCCCAGTAGTCATCCACATGATCTGAGGCATGGAAACATATCGGTATGCATGCCGAGACGACGGAAGTGATCAGGAAGGATATAATGCAGTATATATGCAGATCAGATCAATTGGGAAGTATCTTTTTTCAGACCTGAACTTGCATTTGGAGGGACTTCAAGTACTCAATTGCTTCATCTAGTATCGACGCTTTGTCGGTCTGAGCAATCGTCAGAATCAGCACAGCACTACTGTTAGAACAGAACAGAATCAAATTGCACAAGAACATGTTAGTGTGCTAGAATCTGTTTCTTCACCTTGTTGCAGTGAGGCACGAGTTCCTGCAGAGCTCGCATCTTTTCGTTGATCCGGTCCCTTCTCCTCTGCAGCATACATCAACAAAATCAAGAACACAACCATGGTATATAGCTGCAAATGGCGGGAGGAACCAGCTGGAGGTCTCAAGACAAGACTTACCCGCTCCGACATGTTGTGGACCTCGGCGGCGCGAGTCCTGCGCTTGTTGGACGCAGGCCGCCTCGACGACGGCGGGGTCTCGTCGACGTTGTCGAACTCGGCGTCCTGCAAATGCGTTTCTTTTCTCTCACGAACTGAACACTGAAGTGGATTTTTTATGCAATCTGAACCAATTGGCAGGAGCAACAGAGAACGAGGAACACAACCTCGTCGAACTCGTCCCTGCCCCTCTTGGGCAGCGGCGCATTGCTGTTCCAGCCGCTGGACGTGGACGCGCCGGCGCCCGCGGCCGCCAGGTCGTCCAGCGGCATCGGCACCGGCAGCGCCGCGGCGACGCCTACGTCGTCGACGTCGTCGTCCAGGTGCAGCGCCGCGACCACGAGGTTGCTGCCGCAGAAGCTGGAGCCGACCTCCCCGGCCGTCCGGCTGGACCTGGCACCGCTGTTCCCGCTCTTGGCGGCCGGGCGGGGCGCGCCCGCAGCGTCCCCGCCCACCACGCGGCCGTCGGCCTGCGCGATGCTCTGCCAGAGCTGCGAGTACACGTCCCCGCCCATCGCGCCGCCGGCGACGCCGCTGCACGGGAGCCACGGCAGCGCGGGTGGCTCCCCGGTGACGCCGCTGGCGCTCGTGTTGCCGGCGCCGACCTGGACCAGCGGCCGGTGGTGGTGGTGGTGGTGCGCCTGCGCCTGCGAGTGCGCCACGACGGCGCCGTCCTGCCACAGCAGCTCCACGAGCTCGCCGTCGGGGCTGCGGTTCCACGCGAACGCGGGAGGGTCAGGTCAGGGACTCGAACGCGACGCCGGGAACGAAACACAAGAAAGCAAATGGGAAGTTCGGTTACACGAATGGGGCCGCCTTGTGGCTCGTCGCCGGCCTCTCGCCGCCGTCCATGGCGAGCAGCCACTTCCTGGACCCGGAGGCGCCCAGATACCTGACACCCATACTGGATCCCCGTCAGTGAATCAGTCACGAGATGGATGGATGGATGGATGGCACAGAAGCAGCAGCGGAAGAACAGACAGATAAACAACTACTACTCCTACTAGTGATCAATCAACGAGGTGAGCTCTGACCTGCTTGCTACCTCTTCTTGTATAAGACGGATGGACGGAGCTTTGCTGTGCTGCAACTTGTATGTCGTACGAATAATGGATAAAACCAGCGGTGCTCCTATCGGAGGCGCCGGCGCCGCAAACTGAACTGAAACCCGTGGGCTGCTTCTGCTTGGGGTTCGAGAGAGGCGGAGCAGAGTCTCTCTGAGCTCCAGCATTTGTATGGAAGGGAGGAGGAGTTGGCATCGCTGTCGGAGATCTTTGGGCCGGGACGCATCGCTCTCACTCTCCCCTCGGAATCGGCAACTTGGACGAAGAAAAAGATTTCACTTCACTCCTCCTGTCCTCTGCCAGTCTGCCGACTGTGGTGTAGCGCCGCTGCAGGAGCAGCACCACCATCCCTCTGTCTGCCTGCCAGTTGCTGCAGTACAGGAGCAATGGAATTTTAATAAAGGTCTTATTTAGTTTCTCCTAAAAATTTACGCATACACTGAGTATTAAATATAGACTTAAAAAATAATTAATTATATAGATTATGACTATTTTGCGAGACGAATATTTTAAACCTAATTAGTTCATGATTTGACAATAAAGTACTATAATAATATATGTGCTAATGATAGATTAATTAAGCTTAATAAATTCATCTCGTGATTTACTAACGGATCCTGTAATTTATTTTTTATTAGTATCCGAACAATCCATACAAAATCCTCATACAACACTTGATGTGACACATCGAAACTTTACCCTTAAACTAAGCAAGGCCAAAGTTAAGGAAAAAGTCTACTTAACCCCCACTTTTCATACATGGTCTACTTCACCCACTATAAAACCGTCTGTTTTACCCCTGAATTTTCCAAAACCGTCTATTTTACCCCCGGTGGTTTCTACAGCAGTTTTGCTACAGTAACAGCGGGTTTGCTACAGTAACAGTTGGTTTGCTACAATGATTGTGAGTTCGGGTTTTTTTTATTTTCGGTGAATCTTTGAAAAATCACAGTAAATCTTAGAAAAATCATAAAATAAAAAATCTAATTTTGTTGGACTCCACATGAGTAGATCTACATAGTGAATATATAATATGTTATGCTTTAGTACAAATTTTTTACTATAGCCTTAGATTAATTGGAAAATCTAATTTTGTCTGTAATTAATTGGAATAATTCATAGCTGCAGCTTCTATGGTCCAATTGTGGTGAAATTTTTATGGTACGCTAATTATTGTATGCTTGAACTATAGTAAAAATTTCGTACTCATTGGACTATGTATAACTTAGTTATAGATAAATTCTAATTAATTATAGACAAAATTGGATTTTCCAATTAATCTAAAGATACAAAAAAAAATTTGTACTAAAGCATACCGTATTATATATTCAATGTGTAGATCTACTCATGTGGAGTCCAATAAAATTAGATTTTTCATTTTATGATTTTTCTATGATTTACTATGATTTTTCAAAAAATCACCGAAAATAAATAAAAAAAAGAAAATTCAAAACCACCGGCACTGTAGCAAACCCACCGTTGCTGTAGCAGACCCGTTGTTACTGTAGCAAAACCGCCGCTGAAAACCGCCTAGAGGGTAAAATAGACGGTTTTAAAAAGTTCAAGGGGTAAAACAGACGGTTTCATAGTTGGAGATGAAGTAGACCAAGTATAAAATGTGGGGTTAAGTAGACTTTTTCCCCAAAGTTAATATCTGGTTCTAGATCGGGCTTGGATTCAATTTGATATGAAAGCACAGGTCTCTTTGTTGTCAAATCTGAAAATCTGAACAAGTTGGAACTCGTACTAGGAATTCATAACAGCTTGGGACCAGGTTCGGACCGCGGTTGGACGTTTTCCGCAGCGTTCGGCCGTCCGTCGTCTACCGGCAACAACGCGAGTGTGCCAACTGGACACCTACAATCGTACACACAGCTCTTTCATACGGTGTATGTAACCAAATACGTCGTACTGTTGATTTCATCTCTTCCTTTTTCCGTCGCTTTGCTAAAACTTTGCTGCAGCCTACTGAATTTACATGCCTACTCCATGTTTCTATCCGTTTTTTTTTTTTTTTTTGCAATTCTCACTTCTCGAAATGTCAAACAATTTAGCCAAAACTATACGAAAAATATAAACATTTATCATACGAGAATGTAAATGTTACTAGGTTAGTTACAAGATATATTTCCATAGCAAACCTATTCGGAGACATAAATCTGATTAAATTTTAGAAAATTGACTTGTCCAAAATCTAGAATTGTATTTTTTTAATAGACTAGTACTTTAGGACCTCTTCCAATGCTTTGCTGGGGCATTTGGACAATAAGTAACACGATTGATATTTTTTCAAAAAAAAAACTACATATAAAAGTGTAAAAGTGATTGTACCTGTGTATAAGTTACTTGTAATCTATTAACTTAGTATTTGATCTACAAAAGAAGCCTCCATATTAATTCTCAGCATATAAGATATCACGTTAATGAGGAGAAAATAAAATAAAGTACCCGACCACTGCCATTACATAGAGATTAATACGCACCCTTATACCTATTTATATGTTGTCTACCATGACATTACCTAAAACATAATATCAAAAAAATTATATCATTTCTCTATGTTAAAGAAAATGAACTCAACATTCTTTGTTCCACCCTCATGCATGTAAGATCCAAAATTGACTTTGTTTGATAAACAAAAGATACCTTCGTGTTGTCGGCCAAGTGATAAATCTTTGCCACACCTTGGTCAAATATCTTAAGTTTCATATCAAAATATCTATTGATATCGAATATAATAGAAAAGGGAGAAGTTTATTTTGTTCATTAACTACTCCACGAGTTTGTTTTTGTCATTCAACTCTAAAACCAAAATATTTGGCCATTGAACATCAATACTGGTCAAATGTAGCCTGCTAGATGGTTTCAAAGGTGTTTTTTATATATCTTTTTTGAAAATAATAAAAATATACTATTCAAATGCGCGCGTGGAGGACATCGGAGCGAGGCCATGGCTCCATCGAGAAGCGGGGATGGCAATGCAAGAAGATCTAGTGGTGGCGTAGGGCTAGAGAGCGAGAGCTTCGTCAGTGGCAGAGCGGAAATAGGGGGAACAAAGGCCAGAACTCAAGAGCTTAAGATAGAAAGATTGGAGGGGCATGGATGCGGCTGCGCGTATGGAGGTTGGGGAGAAACTGCTTCGTTTATAAGGTAAGGGCGGAACGGGCGCGGGACAAACCATCTGCCTAAATTAACGCGCCCCGCGCCTCGCTAGATCCATTTCTTTCAGGACTTGTGCCCTCACTATTCCTCACAGCATCAGTTGCATCACCGCCTCGAGAGACGAGCGCATGCCTATCCAAATCTTGCCCGCGAAGGATCCGTCGAGCGATGGTTCGTCTTCAAAGGCTATAGGCCGCCTCAGGTAAGGGGATATGGAGCTAAAAATGCTCCTACGACCCATTAATGCCTAGGGGTTCGAAGGCTGGCCCACCAGTGGGTTCACGGCTGCTCTAGGGCACCCAAGAGTGAGGAGAGGTTAAGGAATGGCCCGCTAGCGGCCAGTACCCAAAGCGCGCGAAGCGCCACAGGCGTCCTGACCCTTGTTTTGAGTTTTGGATGATGCAGGGTCCATGGGTTTTTCTCTGAAGAAAGGCATCGAGCCCTCGGACCGATCGAACGGATCTTGGAACTATATGAACCGGCCAACAAGAATCTAGAGTCAGTCACCAGCTGATCTTGAACCGAGCCCCCATGAAGGGGATGTCGGGGCTCCACTCGAACAAGCCCGTTAATAACTCACTGAGCACCGTGCTCCATCCAGCGAGGAAAGCATGACATGGCTCAGCTCCTCCGTCCTAGCGAATGGATGCGTGAGGGATGACGATCACAAGACGAACCGACCCCTCGACCGGACCCTTGCTACGCCCGGGGGCTCGAGCGCTCGGCATCGCAAAGAGACCGAACACACGGTTGCAGACGAACGACGAGTATCATACACGGCTCATCATCCTACAAAGCGACAATAACAAATTGTACTCCCGTGCGGCCTCAAGTGACGGATCGCAAAAAGCCTTTGCAAGATTGTCTCACTCCTCCAAAGGCTCGGGGGCTACACCCACTAGGTGCGCTCATGCACATCCGGTGGAAAACGGATTACCAGCGCGTCTCCTCCTCAGGGGCTGGGCATCCGTATCCACTTTGCCAGTCCCCCACATGGTGGCTGGGTGTCTAAATCCTACTCGGTTACCCTGCATGGTACAACAACCATAGGAGCAACGAATCGTAAAAACCCTCTGCAGGAGTATCTCACCCCTCCAAAGGCTCGGGGGCTACTGTCGGATACCTATACCTAGGTATCCAAACCAAAGGATTAAGGAACGTCACGTCGCCTCATCTGACGGTTAAAGACACAACTATGATCTCGTCCAACCCCCAGGGGTCAGACCACGCCTCGTCCAACTCCAAGGATGAGATTTCCGCCTCGTCCAACCCCTAGGGGCCGGGCCACGCCTCGTCTAACTCCAAGGATGAGATTTCCGCCTTGTCTGACCCCTAGGGGCCAGGCCACGCCTCGTTCAACTCTAAGGACGAGGTTTCTGCCTTGTCCGACCCTTAGGGGCCGGGCCACGTCTCGTCCAACTCTGGGGACGAGGTCTCCGCCTCGTCCGACCCTAAGGCGTGGGCTCCAACTCCAAGGACAAGGTTTCTGCATCGTCCTACCCCAAGGCGTGGGCTCCAACTCTAAGGACAAGGTTTCTGCCTCTTCCGACCCCAAGATGGGGGCTCTGACTCGTCTGGTCCCACAGGAAGGGCTCTGCCTCGTCTAACCTCGTGGGTCAGATTCCGTCTCGCCCGGCCCCCAGGGTGAGATTTCCGCCTCGCTCATTCCCTAGGGGTCTGATTTGCTACTAGACAAAAGCAGTGGCCCTAGGGTAGGACCCGAACCGCTTCAACCACTACGGCGTGGAGGCGCGCGCCTAGGAGCACGTCTCGAGCATGTCCTGATGCGATTGGCGGTCACATTGGGCCATGCTAGGAGACTCACGTTGCCCATCACGTCAACAGGCCAACACTATGCTGCCAACTCCCTGCCTCACCACCATCCAACGTCAGTCGACCAGCGTCAGCTGACTGGCACTGTGCCACCAGCCCCTCATATGGCCTTTGTTAGGGACCCTTTGACCATTCCGCCAGCTTGGATGGGATGGAAGACAAGAACAACGCACGACACCCGCACGTATGCTGCAGCGACCAACAGGACCCCGGTTCAATGCCACTGCCACCACGATCTACAGGGTCAGCGGGACCCACGCAAAGAGGAGGACGGCGCACCTCCAGAAGCCTTATTTTCTCTTTCTTTTTCCCTGCTTTCCCTTGGGCTATAAAAGGGAAAGCAGGGCGTCCCACTAAGGGGCATGGAACGGACATTGGTTCACCGCACTGCATCAGACCAAGAGCACTAGCGTCAAACCTCAAGCACATAGCTAAGCAACGACCAAGCTCTCGGACCCATTCGTTCTTTCCACCAGAGACTTGGGATCTACCCCTCTCTTGCCAGTTTGTAACCCCCTACTACAAACTCAGTGTTGCTAACATGAGCAGCCTGAAACTGGACGTAGGGACATTCGACCTGAACTAGTATAATCCTTATGTCTTCTTAGCACACCATCTGAGTCAGACGTGTAATATACAAATTTACTCGTTGGTGTTTGTTCAAAACACCGACAACCCGCTTCACGCCATTAGTTCCTCCTCCGGGCTCCATACCTCACATGGTGAAGCGTATATGAGGTAACCTGCTCCGATACCACTTGTAGGATCTCTGGTTGGCCTAGAGGGGGGTGAGTAGACCTGTCAAAACAAACACTCAAACTTTTATCAAATTCACCCTGCGGCACTGTCGCTCTGGAGGGCGGCACTGTCGGACCAGAACAGCGGTAATACCGCACCTGCAGACAACTTCGAGTCACAGTTTAAAATTAGTGAATGGAAACTTAGATCGGAGAAATTTCTCAGCCTACTACAGGTATGATAGTCACAGATCAAGAGCTAGAAGTTGTAGTAATACCACATACAAGTAGATCGACTAGAAACCCTAGAAATCATCTCAACAACAATATGACATGCAAGTAATGTAAATCAAGCATAAGAGATACAATAATTTATCCCGTGGTTCGGCTCGCCACTAAGGCTTGCCTACGTCCACGTTGTTGAGGTTAGCCACTAAGGCTTAGGGCTTTCCAACCCTTCATCGTTCTTAAGTCAAGAGACTTAACTCTTAAGATGAGGGGGTGAGTTTATTAGCTTCAAGAGATGGTTATAAACCTTCTGGGGCTGCCACACAAGTTGTCAAGCTCTACGGACAATGCTCTAGCCGGCTAGGAGCCAAGCTACAAGATTAACAAACACAACCGTCGGCCAAAACGTGAACCAAGTACTCTTTTGAGCTAGAGAAATCAATGGATTTAGTTGAGGGCTCAATATCAATAATGGAGGGAGAGAGAGAGAGGCTCCTTTCTGTTTTGGATGAGCTGGAGTGAGGAAGAAGAGGCAGAGAGCCATTGAGGAGGAGGGGAAGGGTATAAATACCCCCAGCCACCAACGGTCACTTAAGTCGCGACAGTGCCGCACTGCGGCAGTGCCACACCATGAAAGACAACGGTAAGAGTGAAGTATAGACTGTCTTGGCTGTGAATCTGAAGATGCATGTGTATGTTTGAGCACTTGGTAGCATATATTAGCTTAAGTATTGTGTCCCCCTTTATAGTACGGCTTTTTCTATACTCAAATTCAAATTATAAAAGAATTTAAATCTTCTTTGAGTTTGAAGCCATCAACATTTGTAACTGGGGGCTCTTCCGTTTCGTGTAGCATCCTCAAATATAAAATCTCTACTTGTCATCTCGATAAATCTCATTAGTTCTCTAATTGTGTGGTCATTATCACCAAAACCCATAATTAGGGCTTGATTGCACTTTCACACCTACCATGACATCACTATCCCTCCAAAAATAATTTGGACATATTTTGTACTCTAATTTCAGTATGGGTTCTCTTGGTCTATCTCTAGGTTGAATAGAGCACAAAACTGTTATTTTGAATTATAGGCATGACTAAGAGCAATAAAACACTGTGCACATCTACAAATAAGTTACAAATAACTCCTAATCAAACTCATATCGACAAATTGTATTATAAGAAAAAATTTGGTTCTGGTTTCATTTTTTTTATTTAAAACAAATTAAAACACCAAGAAGAGCCAACACCGACGCTTAGGCTGTGTTTAGTTCGCGAAATGAAATTTTTTGGATGTTACATCGGATGTTTCGGGGATGTCGGAAGGGATTTTCGGATACTAATAAAAAAACTAATACCATAGCTCGCCTGGAAACTGCGAGACGAATTTATTAAGCCTAATTAATCCATCATTAGCGTATGTTAGTTACTGTAGCACTTATGGCTAATCATGGACTAATTAGTCTTAAAACATTCGTCTCGCGATTTCCAACCAAACTGTGCAATTAGTTTTTTTCGTCTATATTTAATACTCCATGCATGTGTCGCAAGATTCGATGAGATAGTTTGGGGTGAAAATTTTTGGGAACTACGGCTGTGTTTAGTTCGCGAAATGAAATTTTTTGGATGTCACATCGATATGTCGGAAGGATGTCGGGAGGGATTTTTGGATACTAATAAAAAAACAAATTACAGAACCCATCAGGAAACTGCGAGACGAATCTAATGATACTAATTAATCGGTCATTAGCACATGAGGATTACTGTAGTACTTAAGGCTTTTCATGGACTAATTAGGCTTAAAAGATTCGTCTCGCGATTTTGCCGAGAACTGTACAATTAGTTTATTTTTCGTCTATATTTAGTACTCCATGCATATGCCGCAAGATTCGATGTAAGGGCCAGTTTGGATGTCAAAATTTTTGGCAAAACGCTACGGTAGCGTTTTCGTTGTTATTTGGCAATTAGTGTCCAATCATAGTTTAATTAGGCTTAAAAGATTCGTCTCGTGGATTTTGTCTAAACTGTGTAATTAGTTTTATTTTTTATTTATATTTAATGCTTCATGCATGCGTCCAAAGATTCGATGTGATGGGGAATTTTGAAAAATTTGACATTTTAGGGTGCAACTAAACATGGCCTAACACTTTAGGGTGAAATTTTTTTTAGAAACAGTGCCTAAACCAGGCCTTACACGGGCTCGTAGCCTCCTCGTTTCGTGAGCGAGCCACGCGTGGGAATATGGGGCAGCCGGTTTGTTTTTTTCACCTTCTCTCTCCTCCACATAAGATAAATGGTGACCTGTAGTAAAAAAACACATACTTCCTGTGGCTCGCTGACTAGACAGACGTCGTACAGGCAATGAGCTACTAGCTGACTAAGAGTAGACACTTGCTGTGGGTGCCCTGATACTGTGCTCCCATCGTCAATTTCATCAATTTCACAGCGTGTTTAGTTCTCACACCAAATTCTCAAAAAGTGTAATAGTAGCCATCACATCGAATCTTACGATACGTACATGAAACATTAAATATAGACGAAAAAAACTAATTACACAGTTTAATTGAAAATTACGAGACAAACATTTTAAGCCTAATTAGTCCATAATTAAATACCATTACCAAATAAAAACGAACCTACTACACTAACCCAAATTCTCAAATTCAGCCAACTAACCCATGCTGCCGCGGCTGCAGACCTGCAGGAGTATCTGCGGCGGCGTGCACCGACGCGGCGTTTGTCCGGGCCTCGACCCAAGGCCATGTGATTGCAAATTTTTGCAATCTGGATGCTGTAGCACGTTTCATTTGTATTTGACAAACTTTATTCGATCATGGACTAACTAGGCTTAAAAGATTTGTCTCATGATTTACAACTAAATTGTGTAATTAGTTATTTTTTTACTTACATTTAATACTCCATGCATATGTCTAAAAATTAATGTGATGAAAAGAGAGTAAAAAAACTTAGGAATTTGGAGGTGATCTAAACAAGGTCCAAGCTGATCAAGACCACGCGGGAGTCGAGAGGCACACCGGCAGGCCGCAGTCGCAGCAGCAAGCAAGGACTCGGTGATGTGATTTGACGAGAGGCAGAGGATCGGAGCAGGAGCAGGAGCAGAGCAGAGCAGCTGCGATAGATAGCTGAAGCTGAGCACGCACGTCCACGACAGGAGCAGAGGAGCTTCGTGTCGGCCTCTGCCTGGACCGGACCTTTCCTCTTTGTTCAGCTTATTTTTTTATTTCATAATAATTTAGTTAGTACAGTATTTTTATATATTTTTATAATATACTTATTTAAAAATATACTTCGGTGATGAAATATATTTTTTTAATATACTTATTTAAAAATATAAAACATGATATTATTTTTTACGATTCTAATTAAAATTAAAGTTGTTGGACTTGTCAGCATATGAGAATCCTAATGTTTCTTATAACGGGGGGGGTATTTCAATTCAAAGAGATTTTTCAGCTTCAAATTACATCTCCATTCACTCCACTGATGAGCCATTTTGTAGGGCTTTTACATGATTTCTAATTCGAGCACCCTAGCATTTTGTTCCAAACTACCGAGGGTATGTTTGGATCCATCACCAACCACACCCAAACCTTTACCGACCAATACCATTTCACCTACAAAAGTCGAAGGTGGCCACCAGGTTACAACCATAAGAATCTGCCAAAGTAGGATGGCAACACGGAGTTGGTATGCAAACCTCCATCTAAGTTCGTTCTACTCTTGGGAACACCTCTGAACAAAGTTGTATTCAAACGTCAAAGGCGTCAACCTAGCCACGCACTACCTAATCGACTTTGTCGGTTGCAAGCAAAATGAGGTGTGAATCTGCCCTTGAGGAACTTTTGGGAGGTCTTTCTACCCCTAAGCCCGTGTTTAGTTGGTGAAAAGTTGGAAATTTGGCTACTGTAGTACTTTCGTTTTTATTTGACAATTAGTGTTCAATCATGGACTAATTAGGCTCAAAACGTTCGTCTCGCAATTTCCAACCAAACTGTGCAATTAGTTTTTTTCATCTACATTTAATGCTCCATACACGTATCACAAGATTCGATGTGATAGGTACTATAGCATTTTTTGAGAAAACTTTTCGCGAACTAAACAAGGGCTAAGCCTCAAATGCCATGCACGCTTCAGAGGCCTTCGACGACATGGGATTAGACAGGCTCAATCTGAACCCCGTACCCTCATCAGACCCAAGGTCGTAGCCTTAGGGAACTTCGATAAATCAACCGCCTCAACAAAACCCACGGACAGGTGATCAACAACATCGACATCGAATCACCATTGCCCGTTCGCTTCTCTTATAATCCGTTTTTTACAACCTATTTTTTCAGTCAAAATAATGTTTTCCTCTTATATCAAATTAGCCGGAACAATATTTCAGTTTATTTTTTCAGCGAAGCCAACGGGGCCATCATATCCAGAATCCTCGTGGAGACAAGTAGCAATCATCTTCACTAGCAAAGGGTCCATGCCTTTGAAAAGTGACCCCGCCTGCTGATGCTGAGTCCCTATAGACCTGGGTCCAAGCTAACGGTGGCCATGCTCCGCTATGGATCGTTCAGAGGCGCGCTGACGTGGACCATATTGAAACTATATTTGTACAAGGCTTTGTGGTAAGCATGCACCTAAATTGACTACTCATTTGCCAAATTTGTACAACTTGACCTTTTCCTACTCAAAGCAGGCCTCAAATCAGTGGGCAGGGATAACAACACACTTGAATTTGCCATAATTTGCAAGAAAATGGACTCTATATCATGCTCCCTACTTACAAACAACCAAGTTGAAATAATGTAGTTTAATCCATTACTTTTAATCCAAAATAGGAAAAAAACAATTGTACCCCAAAATACCTCGTCACACCAAGACATGACACATCCTCTATTTAGGGCCTATTCGAATGCCCTTGAGATATTGAAAATCATATAAAAACTCTATAAAATGGCCACCGATAGAGTTTATGTTACGGATGAGAATAGTCTTATACCCAGATTCTTGCAATCTCTAAATCCGTCATCCTAGCTTATTCTTCAGGATTCTTCCTCTCAGTCAGGCGTTAAAAGATAAACATGCCCTTACCTTATCCTCTTCCTCAGAAAGAGAAGGATAAGCTCCTCTCGCACCGCATCACGTCTTCTTGCTTGCCCACTCCCACCCTATCTCTCTCACCCGCCGCTCCCATCCTCAGGCAAGTTCGCATCTTCCATCCGCCACTGCATCTGCCATCACGCAGTAGGGCTGCGACCCTATAGCCTCCCTCATCGCTCAATCCCGTCATCCCCTCAATACCTCCCGAAATCCCCTTGCGCTTGAGGAAATCCATACGGGTGTCGAGGCTGTTTGGTTGGCCGTCTCAGCTTGCCAAGCCACGGATGCGGCGCACCACAAGTTTTCTGTGCATTGTTTGGTTGAGAATACAACTTACGTAGCCACATGTGATACAGAGCCTTTTGTTCTACAGTATGTAATATAGCCACACTCTGTGGCGAGCAATCCCTACGCTACGCTCTACGGCGAGGCACGGTCTGCCGGCTTGTTTGGTTGCTGCCTCCCAGGCAGCTCCAACGTCAGATAGTGTCCCCACTGCGATCCGCAAGCCCAGGGAAGGGCGGCATCCAAACACGCCCGTGGTGTGGTTACCGATGGCCGGCATCAACATCCGCGTCATCTCTTCTGTTTGCTTAGGCTTTGAAATACTCCAAACAGTTTGAGATTTTTGTGGCCAGAATCTGCATTCTAGGATTCCCTTCGATTCAGACGGTACCTAGAAGTAGGACGACGGACGGTCGACGGGTCGAGGCAGCGGTTTCAGGTTTGGACACTGCAGCACGCTTCGTCTGGACCATGGGGGACTAGCCACTGGTACCTGGTACTTTATGGACTGACGATGAGTTCCTCGTGCTGCGCTGACCTTGACAGGTCACAGATCGAACAAGACTGCTGCCTGCTGCCTGCACCAGAGTACTACGGAGTACGGAGTACTGGTACTCCTTGCAGATGCAGATGCAGATGCACGCACAGTCGCTGAGAGTCGCACTCGCACACAACGCACGGTACACGCACGACGACGCCACAGGTAGCAGGTTGTCGTCAAAGGGTCCGAACGCCGAGGCCCGTGCATGCATCATTCATGCACATCACATGGACGGTAGGGAGAGGGAGGACAGACAGACACGGCTGGAGATCTTTTCGCCGGTCGATGGCTCTGGCTGACTGGCTCCATCGCAGGAGCTGCGCTCTCGCTGCGACGCTGCCTGCCACTGCCATTCGTCAGCCATCCATCAGAGCCTAAGCCGAAGAGGCAGGCAAGCGTCAACGTCGACGAGCGGGGCACCAGTCCTCCACCGCGCCAGCCCAGACACACGCACGCACCTCGCCTCTGCAGGAGATCAGAGACCAGCATCGCATCACACCAGATACTGTTACAAAGCTTCGTGTAGGAGTCCTGGTACGCAGCACTAGCGTACAGTGTACGTACACTCTCCGTTCACCATGGGCACAGCAGAGAGCTCAGGCGTACGTGCACAGAAAAGCACTGCACCGAGAATCGGTTCTGTGCTTCGGAACCACGAGGAACTCTGCCAATGGTAGTCAAGACAAACTGATTCTAGTCTCTACGAGTAGATAAAGAACGTTTCTAGTGTTTTTCTACTAGAGATCAGAATCATCTCTATAGTAGTTTCTCCTAATTGTGGTTCTTGCTTTCCTACCTCCCATCTAGTAATCTAGAAATGTTTCAAGTCACCCTTCAAATGAAAACCACCTTACCTTTTCTTTTCTTTTTTTTTTGCACATCTTATATATTTTTATGATTCTTTTTCTTGTAAAACAATGATTTCCATCACCTTCAAGAATTAGAATCTGGCCATCTAGCCAAACGATTTGAGAAAGTGATTCTGATTCACCAGAAGAAACTGAATTCGAAACGTTTCTAAGAGACTACCAAACACGTCCTTGACACACACAACTACTGTGATCTGGTCGACGGCCAGAAGCTTTTTATACTGTATATATGCTGTTGAATTTCCCTGTCATGCTACAGCATGCATCGTCTGCGGTCTTGCAATGGAAATGGAAATGGAAATGGAAATGGAAATGGTCTGCTTTGTCCATCTACCTATAGTCCTATACACTGCACTGCTCTGATATCACTGCTATGGGGGGTTTTCTGGTGATCTGAGCAGCGTTGTCCAAAACTCCCAGCTGCTGCATTGCATTGCACATTTGCATGCCCGCGCGAATCAGCGGACCAACGGACTGTCACAGCTTCTCCACCGGGAAGCCGATGACGGGCTTGACCTCGCGCGCCATGGACCGGAGCTCCTCCACTTCCTCGTCCGTCAGGCTCCACCCCAGCGCGCCCGCGAACTCCCGGGCCTGCTCCGCGTTCTTGGCGCCAGGGATCGGCACCACGTTGCCCTGGCACACCAGCCAGTTCAGCACCACCTGATGACCAAGACACAGGCACACATGCTCATCAGCCATGTACGTATGTCAGAGAAGAAACACAACTGCGTACAGTAATACTACTGTGCTGCTCGTCAATTCTGTCAGCGAATTGACGCCCTAATAGTTGAGCCAAAAGTTCCTAGGCCCAGGGCAGCATGTCAGTACAGTTTGGAATTGGATTGCTTGCTAATGTTTCATTTCATGACCAGTATTGGTTGCAGTAACTGTTGTCATTATTCTGTCACTAATAAGTTTGTTTCTTGTAAGACATGTCTGAGTCTGCACATGTGAATGTAGTACTCCTATTTGCCAATAGCGCCGACACTTTGCAAGGAGCCAAGGACAAATCATTGTAGTACAGTTGAGCTCTGATATAGGAGTAGTATATATATAGATATAGATAATAGCTGGACAGAGCACCTGTGTTGAAGTCCTACCGTAGCTTCCTCCGATCTCCTTGATCCGGTTGATAAGTGGTTGGAGCTGCATGTCATGATTCAGTGGAACTTCAGTGAGTAGAGAGTGTCCAGGAACCAATAAACAATCACAAAATAGTTGGAAATGCAACCTTTGTCAGGAACTCTGGCGTGTATATCCGTCCTCGAGGCCCTTTCGGGGGATTCTCCGGAGTGTATTTCCCTGTCAGAGCACCTGAACCAAGGAAATTGATTCATACATCAAAACAATACATGCATGATTTCATACTAGATAAAGGCTAGTGAGCTTAGTTGAGTTTACCAACCAAAATAGGTACACAGTTCATATGTATACAATCGCAGAACAACAAAAAGTGTGTGCAGAAGAAACAGGTTCTACCTTGGGCGATTGGGGAATACGCGATCAGAGTAATGCCAAGCTCATCGCAAGCCGCCTTCACCCCGTTTTCCTCCGGGTTCCTGTATATCAGACTGTAATTCACTTGGTTCGAAGCGAGTGGAATTCCCCTTTTCTTGAGGCGCTCGTAGGCATCCCGGAGACGTTTTTCTGGTACCCAGTTATGAAAAAAAAACGAAATTGGTATGGCTTAGTTTCACTGAAACAAGTGTTGGAGTTAGACATATTATATTAGTGTTGGAGTTAGACAGCAACCGCTGTAGTTTGAGACTCCAACAGCCTTTACAAGGCCTTGCTCGACAGCGTCTCCAAGGCCATCCAGGTAATCTGAATCATGCAAGATCAGTGAATTTGGTGTACTAATTAAAAACTAAAGAGGGGTTCATCAAAACTTATTTGTTAATTATTTTTGTCATACCTTCGTTGCCCCATATCCCTGGCCTGAAAAGGATATGCGAAGAGACGTTAACTGATAGAGTCGACAGAGAGAGAGGTAAAAGAAAGTTGGTTGAAAAAAGGCTGGTGAGCCCACCAATGAAGTTGGTAGAGCTCAACTGAAGAGACGCCAAGGCGATCCAACGAGGCCTTCAGCGCACAAATGACGCTCCCACGACCAAACCTCCATGGAAGAGCTGCAAACTTTGTCGCGATAGCCACTTCCACCTGTTCCTTTTGTTGCCTTTCCTTGATAAATCTGATAGAAAGAGGGGACTTCAGAACTGATACTGCACAGACTTAATTTACAGTATAAATAGATCCATGAAGAATGTTTCATGACATACCTTCCTAGTAAACTTTCTGAATTAATCGCTCCTGATATCTGAATAGCATACATTTTAAAGTAGTGTTAGATTTTACTTTATAATGAAGGGGACAGAACGGGTGATGAGGCATGAAGCTTTGCTGTTTGTTACCCCTGCTCCATACACTTCAGCGGTATCAAAGAAGGTTATTCCACAGTCGATACTCGCATCAAATGCTCCTTTAGCCGCCTTCAGTTTCCTATCTGGTATTTTTATCAGAGTGTTCACTCATATAAAAAGGCAGCCATTCCCATGTTTTGCAATGAAAAGTACTTGTAACGATTGAACCGAATCGGCAGGCAACTAGTAAGTAAGTGCTGTCACAGCTGAAGAGCATCTAATTTGAAACAAGGTAATGCCAGTTTCGAAAAATATTTCAGGTTGATTTGGATTTTGGTCAAAGCAGCAGGCGCGTCATATGCACCGGAAGTATGACCAGAATTTGAGGCCAACTAAAATTTCTTTCAACGAGATGCTAGTAATCAGGAGCACAAGTGTAGGATGATTTACCACACTTTCTGGCCCTGGGTCCTGGGATGGGTTTCAGTTTCACTGTGCGATTTCAACTTCAGTATCGAAGTAGACTTGTAGTACCAACCACTTGTTCAGGGTTCAGCCTACCGGTTGAGCATAAATACTGGAGAGCACCGGTAGGACCGAAAATCGGTGAAATTATGGTTGGTTTTTTCAAATCTTTATAAAATTTAGCTAAAATTTGGAGAGAAAAAAAACTGAACGAAATGAAACTTCAGTATCAGTAGGACAGGTGTACCAACTACCAAACCATACCAGTACGCTTTTTTTCTGAAATGCCATGCTAATCTGAAGCCAATTTCAAAGCTGCAGCAGCCTTGGCTCGTTTAGAAATGTTTTGTCCTGCAGGATTCGTCATTATTCATCTAGAAGGTTGGAGGATTCAGAAGCTCACGGGCTATACTAAAACAATGCTGATTTTTATGGCATTTGTAAGTCGGTGGAAATTTCAGAGTGTAATAATTCTTACCTGGAAAGAGGTTGTAACAGCCTAGCATATAATCTTGCACTAGTATCCTAGTAATTACTAGATGTTATATAACCTGACGCGCCCTTGCAATACAGTAAGAAAAATGATTACGAGACCCTGAACCAAGAAGCACGCAAACGTACGTACCGTCCCACTGGAACTCGTTCCAGTAGGTGGTGTCGCCCCAGGACCACGCCCCGACGCCGAGCTTGGTGACGGCGACGCCGGACCCTCCCAGCGCCACCTTGCCGCCCTCCTCCCTCGCCGTGGTCGCGGCGGCGTTGGACGCCACCGCTTGGGGCGGCCGGAACGACGCCCGGCGCCGCCTGACGAGCAGGAGCGGCAGGCCGGCGCCGGAGACCTGCAGGGCCCCCGTGATCATGTCGGCGGGTAGTAGCTAGCTAGCTAGCTAGCTACGCGCGCACGGGCTCGGGGCTCGCCGTGGGGTCGTGGAGCTGTGTTGCTGGTGGCGAGTGGCGGGGAGGAGGGGAGGCGCGAGAGATTTGTTTGGCCAGGACCAGGAGATGCTCCTGGGAGGGTGGCGCGCAACGTGGACTCGCTGGAGGCGCACGTGTGGGGTGGGCCGTTCTGCCTGAGTGCGGCCTCTCGGCCCACTTCGCCTTGCTCCACTCCAGCATGTCCCTAGCTACTCTCGCAAGAAAAAAAAAAACAAATTCCTTTTTTTTTGTTGCTAAAAAAAACAAATTCCGTTTTAAAAAAAAACCGGTGTGTTGCAACAGAAGCAATAAAAAAAATATCATTTGATATGGAAATGATCTAACTCGGGCATCCGTCCGTGACTCCTATCCGGACGCGGCTCCCCAGGAGCGGGCCCAAACAAAATAAAATACCCCAATCCCTCATGCTTATCAGCCCGGCCGCCCCAACTCCTTCGTGCTTATCCACTAGGCCCCGAAGCAGTCGCTCATTGTCCGTGCCCTTCCCCCACCGTGCACTCGTCCGCTATGGCGCCGTGCCCCACTGCCTCGCACCCTATTGCCAAGAGCGCCACGCGCTCGTCCGCAGCCGCGCCATGCCCCACCGCCCCGCGCCCCATCACCGTCCGCGCCGCGCCCCTGTCCTAGATACTTGTGCCGCTCGCTCCCTCACCGAGCGTCCGTCCATCCGTCTCCCATCGCCGTCGTGAACGCCGCTGACCCCGCCAGGGCCGCTGGGCGCATGTGCCGTGGCCCCTCAGTTCTTCCCCAGTTGAGCCAAGGGCACCCACGAGCGCGGACGGTGCTGGTGGTGCTCGCGCTGCTGGCTCCGATCCTGACGGCCAAAATCTACTAGCCCGGCCTTTCCCTCCCCTATGTTGCATATGTATGTTTCAAGTGTTTCAGACGTTTCATATGCATGTTGCAATTGTTTTATCTTGATGTTGCAAAAGTAGATCGAGGGATGTTGCATATGTTGCATATATTGCAAGTGTTTTAATTCAGAGACATGTTGCAAGCATATGTTGCAATAATGGCCCCGTTCGCTGGTCTGAAACTTGGCTGAAACTGGCTGAAAAATATTGTTTCGGCTGAATTATTGTGAGAGAAAAACACTGTTCCGGCTGAAAAAAGAAGTCGAACAAGCCGAATATGGAGAAAGTCGAACATGGCCGATATATTTCCAAATGTTTCAATCTTATGTTACAACAAATGGTTTAATGTTGCAAGTTGCAAGTGTTTTATTTTGTATGTTTCATGTGTTTCACACACATGTTGCAAAGCATGCTTCCAAATGTTTCCGGAGGCGAGCCAGGGGGAGGGGCGGACGGGGGTGTTGCGGTCGGGGCACGCTGGGGCGTGCTCGTCCTCAGCTGCTCATCCGGGCTCCTGAGCGTCGCCCGCTTGGGAGAGAGGAAGGGGTCAGGGGCGACTGATGGGAGCAGATAGAGGGGGGCGGAGTGCACGCGTGGGGCGGGGCAAAAGGCGAACGGGGTAGAGGCAAAGGTGGATGGGGGGCAGGCTGTAGTGGGCGTACGACTAGGAGCTGAGCCACGGTTCAGTTCGCTAGGACTTGGAGTTGTGTCTGGACGTGATGCGGGTGCCGGAGGTCTGGTCGCTAGTGCCTCCATATTTAATAGCCAAGTAAAATCAAGATTATGATTATTCAACTTTGCGCTGAGCTAGTCGTTTGAACACATCATGAAGCAAAGTCAAGGTAGCAATGAGGCCTTCGGCCTTACTACGACACCTCCTCTTATCTTTCCACAGCTAACGCCTTTAGTAAGGATTTGATTTTTCTTAAAAACAGTTTATGTTTCAATTTCTCGAACATTTATCTAGTAGGGTTCTTTTTTTTTGGAAAATCATTCGCCTAGCTGCTTTTGGAGTTGCTTTTCCTGAGAAAACAAGTGAAACAATATAAGAAACCAAGTTCTCATTGAGAAACATCTAGCATGGGTAAATGGAGAGAACGAGCGAGATTGACACCGGCAGAGTGGGTAACAGGAAGCTGTTGCCTCCAACCAGAAAAAAAAACCGTGTCTTGAGAAGCAGGGAAGCAGCCCAAAGCCCCAAACTCACGGCCCACTGGATTCTACCACAGCCCACCCTAATCTAACACCGGCATACGTGCTAGGTTTTCTTGGTATATACTCTAACGAAGCGAAGTCTTTGTGAATTTGTTTATTTTTTCTTCTAAAATTTTTGCGAATTTATTTAAATAATATAAAAAATTAATTGGAGATGTGAGGAGTTGAACCCTGTACCTCTAGAAAGCTATTCATAGTGCTCTACCAATTGCGCTACATCGCCAATCTATATTTTTAAGCATTAGAGCTATTTTTTATTTTTTTATCCTTTTTATAAATATAAAAGATTAATTAGAGATGCGAGGAGTTGGATCTCGTACATTATAACTATTTTTTTTATCTTTTATAAATATTAAAAGATTAATTAGAGATGCGAGGAATTGAACCCCGTGCCACTAGATACTACATCCCTAATTTGTATTTTTTTGCATTATAACTATTTTGTTTTCTTTTTTTAATAAATATAAAAGATTAATTGGAGATGCGAGGAGTTGAACCCCGTACATTGTAACTATTTTATTTAGTTTATCTTTTTATAAATATTAAAAGATTAATTGGAGGCGCGAGGAGTTGAACCTTTTTTATAAATATAAATTAAACATAAAAAGTTAATTGGAGATGCGAGGAGTTGAACCCCGTACCTCTAGAAAGCTATTCATAGTGCTCTACCGATTGAGCTACATCCCCAATTTGTATTTTTAAGCATTATAGCTATTTTTAATTTTTAATCTTTTTTATAAATATAAAAGATTAATTGGAGATGCGAAGCGTTGAACCCCGTACATTATAACTATTTTATTTATTTTATCTTTTTATAAATATTAAAAGATTAATCGAGGGTGTGAGGAGTTGAACCTTTTTTACAAATATAAATTAAACATAAAAAGTTAATTGGAGATGCGAGGAGTTGAACCCCGTTCCTCTAGAAAGCTATTTATAGTGCTCTACCAATTGAGCTATATCCCCGATTTGTATTTTTAAGCATTATAGCTATTTTTAATTTTTAATCTTTTTTATAAATATAAAAGATTAATTGGAGATGCGAGGAGTTTAATCCCATACATTATAACTATTTTAAGTTTTTTATATTTTTAAAAATATTAAAAGATTAATCGGAGATGCGAGGAATTGAATCTGTACCTCTAGAAACTAGATCCCTAATTTGTATTTTTTAGCATTATAACTGTTTTAATTGTTTTAATCTTTTTTATAAATATAAAAGATTAATTGGAGCTGTGAGGAGTTGAACCCCGTGCATTATAACTATTTTATTTATTTTATCTTTTTATAAATATTAAAAGATTAATTAGACATGCGAGGAGTTGAACCTTTTTTATAAATATATTTTATTTATTTTATCTTTTTATAAATATTAAAAGATTAATTAGACATGCGAGGAGTTGAACCTTTTTTATAAATATAATTAAACATAAAAAGTTAATTGGACATGTGAGGAGTAGAACCTCGTACCTCTAGAAAGTATTCATAGTGCTCTACCAATTGAGTTACATCCCCAATTTGTTTTTTAGCATTATAGCTATTTTAAAGATTTTATTTTTTTGAACTTTTATTAGAAAAGAATATATATGTGTTGCTACGATTGAATATTAAACCACTATAGCTATTTTAGAATATTTTATTTTTAAAATTTTATTAGAAAAATGTATATGCATTGCTACGGTTGAATATTAAATTCCACCACATTTGAAGAACCATAAGTGATAAGTATCTAATTCTAATCTCTCATCCGAATTGGTGAGAACTTGGCTTTCCAATTTAGGTGCTACCTTTTCCTCTGAAGTTAGATTTTCTTTTATTTTAAGTTATTATAATTATTTTTTATTTAAACTAAAACATTATAGGCTAGAACATTTCTCTCATGAAATCAGTATGTTTTCTCTTATGATTTTCGTTCAAAGACATTATAGTTTTTCTGTTTCTGAGGATATTTCTTTTGTCCAGCATGAAACATGATTTTTGCGTGACAATACGAGCAAATATGTTTTCTAGGATTCAAACTAAATTGTATAGATTTTTGAGAATTTGAACCTACATCCTCTTCCTTCGTGTGAGCCTTCCTTACCGTTCTACTACATAGCTGCTATTGTTGGTAG
This sequence comes from Miscanthus floridulus, assembly GCF_019320115.1. Taxonomy (NCBI): domain Eukaryota; kingdom Viridiplantae; phylum Streptophyta; class Magnoliopsida; order Poales; family Poaceae; genus Miscanthus; species Miscanthus floridulus. The sequence continues at coordinate 20,286,124 of NC_089582.1, read as the reverse complement.
CAACATAAGAACCATTTCTTTTAAACTTTTAATGGAAAAAACTTTTAGTGGCAGTTTTCTTAAGCTAACTACTCCTAGAAATAATTTTAGAGGTGGTTTTCATAAGTAACTGCCTATGAAAGTCGTTCAAAAAATTCTTTTAAAACATATATGAAAATTGTAAGGAATATTTTGGCCCCTAAATAATTTCAAATAAAAACCTTCAAGTGCAAAGATGTAGATCTCATTGAACTCTATAATTTTGGTATACAGTCAATTTATATCTAACTTCATATGAAAATGTTATAAATTTATATACACGTCCTGTAGAAATAGATTTCTAGTGATGATCGTTTTAAGACAACCACCTCAAGAAAAATAAGGCCTTTTCCGATGGCAATTCTCTTAACCAGCAACCTCCTCTAGAAATACCAATTTCAAGTGGAGGATGGTTCATGGGTTGTAGACTTGTAGGCAGTCAACTCGTGTGGCTTATAGCACAAGCAGAACCAATTATGAACCTCCAGCAAAAAGCTTAGAGGTGCACGTAAAAATGATTTTTTTTGTAATTTAGTGCATATTTTATGCACAAGTATCGTGAGGTGGCTTTTGGTTCATCTCCCTTTTTAGTCGGCGCATTTTGGAAGGCGAAAAGAGCCAGCACCGTGGGTCTTAATTTGTCACAATGTCTGGAAATGCACACGTACTACTACTAGAAAATGAAGATTTCATGAGAGTAAAAGAAAATAAGAAATAAACACCATGAAAGTATAAATACCGTCATGAAAATAATGCATGACATTCAGCCGTCATGTAATAACCCTCACGAATCAAACGCCAGGGAAATCACATTTTTGTGGAGGTTGACCGCCACAAACCTTTTTTCATCATGGTGCCCTCCATAAAAATTAGGGCATCGTTAGGTTTGTGGAAACATTATTTTCATGGCAGTGTTATCTCCACAAAAATAATTTGTGTGAGTTAAAAACCATCATGAAAATGCATTTGTACCACCATGAAAATATTTTCATGAGAGTACATAACAATACCACAAGGGTCACATAATTTTCATGAGGATAGAAGATCGTCATGAAAAAGTATATAGCCCACATGAAAATGAAGTTTGGGCCCATGGTTCCAAGCATAATGATTCAACTTGCAAATTCACAAATCCGAGTTATTAACTAAACAATAAAGCTAAATCTCATTTAAGCACATCCACGAATGATCACCCAACTTTTACATTAAAATATTTTAATAAAGACAATGTAATTTGTACAAATCTACACCTACACTAAGTCATAAGCATGGGCATTCACTCAAAGTGGTGAACAATGCCCTGGATAAACAACCAAGTGCACACAAACCTACCCTCACATTCTTTAACTATATCTGACATAACCAAAGTAGACTCTGTATCCGTATTCCCAAACAGTCCGTTATTAATTGCTTGGCAGTTTCCAGTTTATGATGGAAGCAGCAAATTCATCTTGGGCAGTTTCTCAAGGCCATCATCTGGCCTGTTGTTGCTGAGGATTAGTAAACCATACCAAGAAGCCAGATGCACTGAGGCATATATGTGCACGTCAGAGTAGAAGAAGTTGGTCGTCATGGCCTGACGTTTATTCTTTTATCAGAAAAGAAAGAAAGAAAAGGCCGGGCGTTCGGTTGGTTGTTGACCTTTCTGCATTGTACATCCGGTTGGTTACTGAACTGCTAGTATATATGATCACATCAGAGCATAAAAAAGTATATAATCTGTACGCCAGGGGAGTTCTGTCGCTAACACTTGATTAGGTGAAACGACATCAGTCAAAGTCAACAAAAGCTTCAGCCTTTTATATCATTCTTCAGGCTGAGCTGAGTCCTGGGTAGTTGTCTTCTCCCCTGCCTAGCTACCAATTTATATATTTCTGGCAAGTAGCTAAGCAGATGGTATATATAGGGCGAAAAAATAAAGGCACTTTTCAAATGTGCGGCTACCGAATTTATTGGAATTTCCTGTGGAACTCATATGTGTGTGAGAATTTATTAGCACGGTGGGATTTTCGCCCTATTTCTTTTTTATATAAAAAATATGAATCAATCCAATATCTATTTAAGCTGCACTACTTATGAGCCAAGGAAAAATAAAATTAAATGGTACTCGTATTCCTTTTTTTTTGTTTTACTTTAGATTAGGGAATTCAAAGGTCGAAAGGGGCGGAATAAACCAGTTTTTTTATTTTCTTTGAAACAAATGCCCTCTTTCTCTGCTTGTAGAAGAAAAGAAAGGAATAGATCAATGAATCACTAGAAGCTTCATAAAGCACTTCTTTGGGAGTTAAAATATTGCTTGTTTGTTGCATAAGTACTAGGAGAACTGCACAGCCTTTTTGAGATTTTTTTATAGACAGGCCATCAGTTCATTTTTTTTCATTCAGTTCTGTACCTTGTCAATTATATGGGGGTGTTTATTCCTAAATAAGAAAAGTTAATATTATATAAATCTGATGGAAACACATAGAAAAATTGGTCTGACCTATAGAGCGCACAATAAGTTAATCAATTTTACGAGCTTAATACTCCCTCTATTCCAAATTATAAGATGTTTTTGGCTTTTTTCAATATATTATTTTTACAATGTATTTAGACATAGCGTGTGTATCTAAGTGTGTAATAAAAAATATGTATCTAGAAAAGCCGAAATGTCTTATAATTTGAAATGGAGGAGCAGATGTTTTAGTATATATATTATTGTAAGTTGCAAGGAAGTTTTTAGGCACTAATGCCATCACCTATGAGGGCAATGAGAAATTAGGTCCGCTATCTAGTGTGTGCGCGTTTGGAGAAACCATAGGGGCATATCTTTTTAGGCATTTTTATGCCTAATTAATTATAAATCCATCTGTGCTGGCATTGTTCCCCAAATAAGATAGTGAAATTAAATAATTACCATGGAGTTTCTCTTCTCAATTGAGCATCTCTATTAAGGGCGTCTCCAACAAGGTACTTTTTGCTAGCTATTTCATGACTGTGGAGGAAAGATAACATAAAAACTGAATAGCTAGCGACGAGTTCCTCGCCTAGCTCGCACGGGTCCCTATAAATCTACTCTCACTACTGCCCAAGACCCACTCTTACCTACGCTGTGGGGCTCACAATTTTTTTCTTTTTCTTTTATTTCTATCCGCCAGCGATTTTGCTTTTGCTTGTTGAGGACGCCCTAAGCGTTGATGTCCATTTTTCCTATAAACCATTGGAGCATAGTTTATGTAGAAAGACAGATTTCACATGCCTTCTGGAAGTATAGGGATCGGAACCATCTTTCCTTCTCAGCTATGCTAACACGATTAAAACTTGGCATGAGTGGGAGAGGGCGGTGGAGACCGCTCCAATGGCGACCTCGTGTCCCAGTGGTTCTAGGATCTTCGCCGGCGAGCGGTGGAGCAGGTGAGCGAGGCTAAGGTAAGCATTTCGGGGGATTCGGGAGAAGGAAATGGGACAGGTGGATAAGGACGGCGGATGGAAATTCATCGGTGACCGTGGTGACCGGATTAAACCCGATCCTACGGTGGACCTCCGTCCCATAGGAGTAAAATCCAAGTTCTAGGCGTTGACGGATGACGACGATTCCGATGAAGAGATCGTATCTCAGTCGCCCTATACGCCGGACTTGGTACGACATGCAGCCGTCCATGGTTTCACCAAAGATCAATTGTATGAAGGCAGAGTTAGCGCTACAGGACTCGTCGGTTCGCCGGCAGGTAGAAGAAACAATAACTCCGGTGCCGACGAACATGAAGGTTGAGCTTGTGCGTAATATCATGAAAGCCTTGATAGATGTTCGTCGGACGACCATGAAACCATGGTCGGGCAAGCTACCGCGGCAAAGGGATTCACCAGCGATGACCCTCAGCGATTGCGCGGTTAAGGACAAGCGCGGTAGACAGCAGATGATAGGAGGCACTCTCGCCAAGGCCCTACGGTCTTCACCGTCGCCAGCGATGTGGGAAACGCCAGAGACCCTCGGTGGCCAGCGAGCTATGGTTCAAATTCAAAATGGATCTGATCCGGCTTCTGCGTTGCTCTCTCGATCCGAGTTAGTCACAGGGACGGGTGGGCCTTCTGATGAGGTTCAACGTGGGCCTTGTGCACTGATCGGGCTCGGACGCAGGAAGTGCCACGGTGGAAAACTGGAGAAGCGTTTCCTACTCGGCACTTGTGATCTCGACGCAATCAACAAAAAAACCCTATCTGCCACTCCCTACTCGGTTTCGCCATCGTACGTCCAAGTTTTGCGTGCAGGCATGGCGGCAGCGGGCGCAGGTGGTGTGGGGAACGGTGGCATCGGCACTGATGGTGGTGGCGGCGGAGGAAGGGGATACATAGCTGGGTGTGGTGGAGGACGCACAGGTGGTGGTGGCGGTGCGCGCGGCGGTTGCCATGGCTATGACGCCGGGTACGGCTACAACCACCACAACGACGATTGCGCGCACTTCAACGGTCCTCACTTCAACCCTAATCTCGGGGTTCATCTGCCAAATTATGGCCCCGGGTGGGAGTATGCGCGGTGACGAAGAGGACGATATGGAGGCAATGGAGCTCGTGGATGGAACAGCGGGTACCGACAGGGTCACAGCTATTAGCGGCAGCGAATGCTGCCTCAAGGGCCACCACAACAACATATGCCGCAGCATGTGCTGTAGCAGCATGTGCCACACCATGTCCAGCAATAGCATGTAGTGGAACAACATGTGCCGCAGCATGTGCCGACTGCCCCTCAGGTGCCGCCAATAAATCAGCAGCGACACATATCTCAGGCTCCTCCGGCATCTTTGGGCACGGTGGCTCAGCCATCAACAACACAACTAGGGCTGGGATTGGAGCAGCATCAAGGCACCAATGTGGAGCAGCAGCAGCTAGCAGGGAAGGGAACAATAGGGACTAAACATGGTGTGGTCAAGCCCGACAAGATGCAAGAGTCTCAAATTTTGCAGGGCTCCTCTTCGGCTGCTGGAGCAGGTGATGTGCAGGTTGAGAACTCGGTGATTGGAACAACTGGTGCTAGGGCTATGGGTGCAATTCAGAAGACAATTACTACTAAAATGTGCAGGCAGTGTGGAGTGAAGGGACACCTGATGTTCGAGTGCACGGCGACAGTGTTTTGTGAAATTTGCAGAAGCACTGACCATGCCATGAGTTGATGCCCGATTCTCAAGCAGCCAAAACCAGTAGCCCAATTGGTTGGTCATGCTGCCGATGCACTTGCTGGTTTTCATATTCTGCATGCACCAATCTAGCCAACAAAGAGAGATTCTAGAATGGCTCTAATCTTGACTTCTGGCAAAAACCTAACAGAGGAGGATGTTGCTGCATTTTTATGTGTGTTGGTTTCTGACACTTTCGCTTGGGAAGTGAAACGGCACAGTGGTTTTGAATTCAAGGTTCTTTTTCCTACAAAAGGAGATCTTACAAAGATGATAAGGTTCAATGCAGAAATGAAGGAAGGAGTGACTCTCAAGTTTCAAGAATTTAAGGAAGAGGAAGAGTATTTTGGACATGCTCTACTAGTGGTCTGGATGCGAGTTATGAACCTACCAACAATTCTAAAGGAATATGTCATTCTGTGGGCACTAGGAACTCTTTTTGGTGTAACTCAGGATGCAACTTTGGGAAGTTTGCAGTGGCAATGCTAGAACTCGAAGCAATTCTGACCAAGCTAGATGTCATCATTGGCAATAGATACTTGTTAATTTTTGAGGTTGAACCTTATCTGCCAAATATTGGGCTTTGGAGCATTTGGAACACCCAGAATGCTGGGAATGAAGATCTTGAAAATGGGGCAGCAAAGGACACTGAGATGAGGGAGACAAAATAATGGAGGCAATGTTATTTTAGATGCAAGTGTAGGAATTGCTGGGATTAGCGGCATAAACGGAAAGGAAGTTAATGCTCCTGAGGCATAGATTATGGTAGAACCGCCTAAAATAACTCACTTCCAGAGGTGCTTGTCTTCTATTAGACACTAAACACCCCAAGAGTGAGCTAATTTAAACAGTTCTGTCGAGCACACCCCATGGGAGAACCCAAAAATCCACATTTTTCAACAGGATCATAAATGGGAGAATAAAACTTACAACATTTTAGCCATTTCTTACATCACTTTCCATGCATCATCAGAGTATAATATTATTGTTTATAACAACGGAATATAACCATGTTGTTAGAGTTTCAGTGGAAATAAAATCATTTAATGACAAGTTAAACATTAACATGATGATCCGTTATATACATCATAACAGGTTATAAGTTTTTCCTATTGTAAAACATTTTTGGGTGGAAGTTTCAAATAAACTCTATGTCCGCAACGTTAAGGAAATCCTCGCTGAGCCCACCAGGAGGTTTCCACACACAAGTGTCAGCTCCACATGTTCCTATCACCTGCAACAGGGTAGAACAAACCCTGAGTACTCGATTGTACTCAATAAGGCTTACCCGACTAGGAGGAAAATTGAAAGACTTCAAGGATATGCAAGGCTATCTGGCTTGTGGGTTATTACATCTGTAGGAAAGCATTACTAAGCGTGCATTCCTTATATTCAATTTTATAGCAGTCATCATTAGTTCATTTTCTAACCATTCTATGTAAGCACCTGTGCTACTTTCAAGCAGGTGGTAAGCAATCAGAACCATTTTACCATCTTTCATATTATAGTTCTTACTACTGGTGCTAGATCGTAGATAAGTCATTACCAGTATTACACTGGCGATTCGCGATACCAATGTATCCCAGCTGGGTACCCCGAAACACACGTCCCGCTTGTACCCCAGGCACAAGCAGGACCAACCCACCACTCTCCTATCAAGGGGTCCAGGTCCCCGTCCAAACTTGGAATCTAAGCCCCCACACCTGAGTCCCGGACTCAGTGTGGTGCTTAGACCTCCACCATCCCTGCCTCTAATTAGTCGGTCCGAAAAGAGCCGGAACCCACGACAAGAGAGCAACGAGCCTTCCCGCCCCCATAAGCAAGTATGTGCTCAGGATAATAAGTCTGTGATCTGACTAGAATCCAATGCAACGGCCGGTCCTTAACCGACATAGGCGGAACAAGTGCAATCCGAGCCTCGCTCAAATGCCTAACCAAGTCCAGATCCAAAGTACCTTTCCGCCCGGTCTCCAATTATCATTCATATATATATATATATATTCCAGGTGATAGTAATATAATAACAACAATAATATCTTTCCTATCTCTCGCGAGTGACAGGTAATCACTCGACTTCTACCGGGTCCTATAGCATAGCAATCTACACGATCCTAACATACTAGTATGACTCATAGGATAAGGATATATTTATGCAAGTGGTTTTCATTCAACTCCTTAAAACTTAATGCACAAGCATAAAAGAAAGTGCAGAATAATAGGGGTTATGCACCGGGGCTTGCCTGGGTAAGATATAACCAAAAGTTAGCATTCCATCATGGTGACACGATCATCAGGCACCATCTTTTCCGCTACTTCGAGCATCTCCATGACCCATCGTTGTTCCTATTATAATATACGTGGATGCAACACATATATGTAAATAATCAACGACAACCAAAACTCTTAGAAATTCGATTATGTCTCACAAGATAATGAGATATCTCTAACGTGCTAGGCTACATATCTAGGTTGTTGAAGTAGGCACTAATTTCCCACAATGTTTTTGTTATAAAATCCCTAGGTGTTTCGGCATTTTATTGATTTAAACATATATTTTCGAACTAGGGCTCATTTAGCTACCTTAGGAAACTAATTATTATGGAGCTACAAAAATTACATTGAGCACCTAATAATCTTAGGAATCTACTGTAAAAAATTCATAGCCAAAGCTGTTACCAATTTGTCACAAAAATTCCTACAATTATCAATCTAAATAACATTAAACACTTTCTAATGATTTAATGGACCTTAGCATCAACACAAACACGTATAAACTAACCATACTATCGGATAGACAACATTTTTAGGAACTCAAAAAAATTATTTCACAATATTTGGACACTTATATGAATTGATATTAATTATCAAAGGTCAGCCCAGAAATAAAATGATATAACTATTTCTAATTTCTCAGGAAAAAGAAAAAGCAATTTTGGCCTCGTGGTCCAATGAGGCGCGGCCCACGCGCGGGGGAGCCTACGCGCACGCTGACGCATTTGCACAAAAGTCCCCGCACTTTAACGAAATCACACGTCCACTATGCGCGCTATTCACGCACTCAACAATCATACACTAATGACCCTATAAGAATTCACCTTTGCATCGGGGACGTCCTAGGCGCCCCCGCGCTCGCCGGCACGGTGAACACGGGCACTGGTCAGCCACGCCGGCCACCTAAGGTTCTCACCGGCCCAGCAAGTGGGCCGACCTCCATCTACGGTCCTAGCGCCTACGCTAAGTGGGGGTACGGGAGCAACAGAGCTCTCGGAAACGGTGGCCACGGCGAGCGGTCGCTCGTGATTGTGGCACGGCTATCCCGGCCACCCTAGACCACCACACAGCTATATAGCTATTGAGAGAGAATCCTTAGCTTACCCTGGACTCGGCCACAGCGTTCGTTGGAGCCAGGGGGTGGCGGAGAAGGCTGGCCGCGTGCGACCAGAGGGGTGCGGCGGTGCTCCGCGATGGCACCGCCACGTCAGCTGCAGCGTGAAGGCAGTAAAGGTTAGGTAGTGGTGTGTTTGGTCAAGTGGAGAGGAAGGCGAAGCTTGTGAAAGGTCCTAATATGGCTAGAGGGGGGTGAATAGCCTATTTAAAAATCTATAAATCAACTAGAGCAATTTGATTAGTATGACAAATAGCGTAATGCAAACTTGCTCTAGCTCTACAAGGGTTGCAAGCCACATATCCAACCATTCTAGTTGCAATGATTACTTAGGCACACAAACTTGCTATGTAATTACTCACTAAGAGCTCTCAATCTTGCTACTCTAAAAAGCTCAACTAGATGAATGTTAATAATAAAGCAAGCTCTCAATTCTAATTACACTAAAGAGCTTGTATCAACTAGTTTGCAAGAATATAAATAAGTGAGTAGGGTGATTATACCAACGTGTAGGGGATGAACCAATCACAAGATGAATATATAGCCAAACACCGGGAGGATGCCAAAGACAAGAGACAAACGATTTTCTCCCGAGGTTCACGTGCTTGCCAACACGCTACGTCCCCATTGTGTCGACCAACACTTGGTGGTTCGGCGGCTAAGAGGTGTTTCACAAACCTCGTCCACACGATTGGACACCGCAAGAACCGACCCACAAGTGAGGTAACTCAATGACACGAGCAATTTACTAGAGTTACCTTTCGGCGCTCCACCGGGGAAGGTACAACTCTCCTCACAATCACTGGAGACGGCCACGAACAATCACCAACTCGTGTCGATCCTCCACCGCTGCACCTAGCCGTCTAGGTGGTGGCAACCACCAAGAGTAACAAGAGAAATCCATAGCGCAACACGAATACCAAGTGCCTCTAGATGCAATCACTCAAGCAATGCACTTGGATTCTCTCCCAATCTCACAAAGATGATGAATCAATGATGAAGATGAGTGGGAGGACTTTGGCTAAGCTCACAAGGTTGCTATGTCAATGAAAATGTGCAAGAGAGTGAGCTTGAGCTGACCAAGGGGCTTAAATAGAAGCCCCCACGAAATAGAGCCGTTGTACCCCTTTATTGGGCACACTGCGAGCTGACCGGACGCTTCGGTCAGACTTGACCAGACGCTGGCCCTTAGTGTCCGGTCGCCCGATGGACTCCATGCGTCACTAGCTTCAAACGCTGTTCGTCAGATTTCAACGGCTACGAAGCTGACCGGACGCTCCGGTAAAACTGACCGGACGCTGAAGCCCCAGCGTCCGGTCGTTTCCAGTAAGCTCCCCGAGGCCTATTTTTTCGATCGGACGCGTCTGGTCCACCTTGACCGGACATAGACCAGCGTCCGGTGCAATACCCTAGGTACTGTGCAGACCCGTTAGTTTGACCGGACGCAGCCTATCAGCGTCCGGTCGCTGAGTGACCCAGCATCCGGTCAATAGACCGACGCGCGCACCCTCTGCTGCCACTGACCGGACGCATCGGTCCAGCCAAGGCCAGCGTCCAATCACTTGCAGTGACCTCCACCTTTTCTATCTAGGGCGCTGGTGGCACCGTCGGACTGTCCGCACTCTACGGGCGGACACTCCGCCGGTGGAGTTTCTTACTCTTGCTCCCAAACTTCACCACCCTTGATCAAATGTGCCAACCACCAAGTGTATCACCTTGTGCACATGTGTTAGCATATTTTCACAAACATTTTCAAGGGTGTTAGCACTTCACTAGATCCTAAATGCATATGCAATGAGTTAGAGCATCTAGTGGCACTCTGATAACCGCATTTCGATACGCGTTTCACCCCTCTTAATAGTACGACTATCAATCCTAAATGTGATCACACTCGCTAAGTGTCTTGATCACCAAAACAAATTGGCTCCTATATTTTATACCTTTGGCTTGAGCCTTTTGTTTTTCTCTTTCTTCTTTTCCAAGTTTAAGAATTTGACCATCACCATGCCATCACCATTGTCATGATCTTCGCCATTGCTTCATCACTTGGAGTAGTGCTACCTATCTCATAATCATCTTGATAAACTAGATTAGCACTTAGGGTTTCATCAATTAACCAAAACCAAACTAGAGCTTTCAATCTCCCCCTTTTTGGTAATTGATGACAACCCTTATACAAAGATATGAATTAAAGTTCATTTGAATCCATGTTGCTTGCCCAAGCATATTTACCATGTGTAAAGGATATGGGCAAGTTTCATGAACTCCTTATGATAGCAATTGCTCCCCCTACATATGTGCTAAGAGTTTGGATTAAAGCTTTGCACATATGATTAGATAGGAAATATAGGAGTCAATTTCTACCAAATGATGCTAAGGTATAAGAGATGGACATTTGAAGCGTGATACCAATCGGAGTACACCAATATACCATCCTTAGCACCATTAGTAACTAGACATATACAAGAACTAGAATACCCCGTGAGATCAACATTACATGCAAGGGTCTAGTTTCCATAGAATGAACATAAGTCTAGTTACTTAGCCTATGCATGCTAGTTTTTCATTTCAACATTCAAACCTACAACTAGCATACACCACACAAACATGGATATTTGAAATTAAAACTTATGCCATGTAAGCAAACATATGTAATGCTCATTCAAATGCACCATACAAGTTTATGAGTTTGCTCCCCCTATTTGTATACTCAAAATTTTAATTGATCCCCTTCTTTTGTCATCTATTATCTCTCCCCCTTTGTTTCACTATCTTTGTACACTATTTCTCCCCCTTTGGCATCAATGACCACAAAGGCTTAAATTATAGATAGGGTAGGATTATTAATGTCAACAATTTGCACAAAAGGTGACCTCAAATTATAGATATGTTGGGGTGAAACCATGTGAAATGAGGATCATTTTTCCAATTTGGTTCAATCTAGATTACTTGCAAAAGATATTTAACTCGGTTTGATCCAAGGACAAGCTTCTTCACACCTCTAAATAAGGGTTATCTTGTACCATGTTGAGTTAAACACTTATAGCTCATTTTCTAAATCAAACACTAGGTTTACAAGCCCACAAACATGTCATATGCTACCACTAGATCATTTCAAACATACAAGTAATAGTGGTACCATACAAGCATCAAATTTATTTGATTTTCATGAATGAGCCTATTCAAATATGAAATATGTCTAGATGCACTAATCATGTCCTTAGCAAGGATGTATGCCATGCCAATCAACTTTTACCTTGGATTGCTCGAAGGAGAGACATGTCATATAATGGGGGTGCATCAACACATATTGGAGAAGTCAAGTATGTTCAATTCGTTCCTTAGCTTGCAAAACCTCTTCTCATCAAGTGGCTTGGTGAATATATCGGCAAGTTGATCTTCGGTGCCCACACTCTCTATGCAAATGTCCCCTTTTTGTTGATAATCTCTTATGAAATGATGACGGACATCTATATGCTTTGTTCTTGAGTGTTGAACCGGGTTGTTGGTGAGCTTTACGGCACTTTCATTGTCACATAGCAATGGCACTTGCTTGAACTTGATTCCAAAATCACTCAAGGTAGCCTTCATCCAAAGTAATTGAGCACAACAACTACCGGCCGAAATGTACTCCGCTTCGGTGGTTGAAAGTGCTACACTATTTTGCTTCTTTGATGACCAAGACACAAGTGATCTTCCCAATAGTTGACATGCGCCCGATGTGCTCTTTCTCTCAACTTTGCATCCCGCATAATCGGAGTCCGAATATCCAATCAACTCAAATCTTGCTCCTTTGGGATACCATAATCCAACATGTTGTGTATGCTTCAAGTACCTCAATATTCTCTTAGTTGCCTTCAAATGACTTTCTCTTGGTGAGGCTTGAAATCTAGCACACATACATACACTAAACATCACATCCGGTCTTGATGCGGTCACATAGAGTAGACTTCCAATCATAGACCGATACATCTTTTGATTCACCATGTTGCCACTAGCATCACTATCTAAGCTTCCACTTGTCCCCATTGGTGTACTAATAGCTTTACTCTCATCCATTTCAAACTTCTTGAGCATGTCCTTGATATACTTGCCTTGACTCACAAATGTGCTATTCTTCATTTGCTTGATTTGAAGACCAAGGAAGTAACTAAGTTCTCCAATCATAGACATCTCAAACTCACTTGCCATCATCTTGCCAAACTCCTCACAAAATTCTTGATTTGTTGATCCAAAGATGATATCATCAACATAGATTTGCATTACAAACAAGTCATTTTCAAGCTTCTTGGTGAAGAGAGTGGTGTCAACCTTTCCCATCTTGAATCCCTTAGAGAGTAGGAAATCCCCAATCTCTCATACCATGCTCTAGGTGCTTGTTTCAATCCATACAAAACTTTTCTCAACTTGTAGACATGGTTGGGTTTCTTCTCATCTTCAAAACTGGGAGGTTGCTCAACATACACAAGCTCATTGATGTACCCATTTAGAAATGCACTTTTCACATCCATTTGGTACAACTTGATGTTGTGGGCACACGCATAAGCTAGCAAGATCCTAATTGCTTCCAATCTTGCAACTGGGGCATATGTTTCTCCAAAGTCAAGACCTTCAACTTGAGTGTAACCTTGAGCCACTAATCTTGCTTTGTTCCTTATTACTATCCCATCTTGATCTTGCTTGTTCCGAAAGACCCACTTAGTTCCAATCACATTATGATCCTTAGGCCTCTCAACTAAATCCCATACTTGGTTTCTTGTGAAGTTGTTTAGCTCTTCATGCATAGCATTGATCCAATCAACATCCCTCAAAGCTTCATCTATCTTCTTAGGTTCAATGGATGACACAAATGAGAAATGCTCACAAAATAAAGCCAATCTTGATCTTGTTTGCACACCTCTTGAAATATCACCAATGATAGTGTCCAATGGATGATCTCTTGCAACATTGGTTGGTTGAAGCACTTGCACTTGATTGCTTACATTAGATTGATCACTTGGTTGAGATGATGAACTAGCCATTTGTTAATCTTGCATATTGCCATTACTAGTGCTTGCTTAGATTTGATCATGAGAACCACTAGCTTGCACATTTGAGTTAGAGAGCACTTGATTCTTGTCATCTTCAACATCAATCACTTTTCTAGGCCTTAACTCACCAATGTCCATGTTCTTCATTGCATTGACCAATTGAGTGCCTTTTACATCATCTAGGTTCTCATCTTCCTCTTGGGAACCATTTGTTTCATCAAATTCCACATCATGAACCTCCTCAAGAGTACCACTAGCCAAATTCCAAACTCTATAAGTCTTGCTAGTAGTGGAGTAACCAAGCAAGAAACCTTCATCACATTTCTTTTCAAACTTGCTTAATCTAGTGCCTTTCTTCAATATATAGCATTTACAACCAAAAACCCGGAAGTATGCTATGTTGGGCTTTCTTCCATTCAATAGCTCATAAGGTGTCTTTTCCATCATAGGGTGACAATAGAGTCGGTTGCTATAGTAGCAAGCCGTGTTGATTTCTTCGGCCCAAAAAGAATGACTCACATTGTACTCACTCAACATTGATCTTGCCATATCAATCAAGGTTCTATTCTTTCTTTCAACTAGCCCATTTGATTGAGGAGTGTACTTGGCCGAGAATTGATGTCTAATTCCAAATTCATCACATAACTCATCAATTCTAGTATTCTTGAACTCACTTCCATTGTCACTTCTAACTTTCTTGATTGTTGTTTCAAACTCATTGTGAATGCCCTTGACAAATGATTTGAATGTTGCAAACACATCACTCTTGTCAACAAGAAAGAATACCCATGTGTATCTAGTGAAATCATCCACAATCACAAATCCATATTTGTTTCCACCAATGATAGTGTATGTGGTTGGTCCAAACAAGTCCATATGCATCAACTCAAATGCCTTAGATGTGCTCATCATGCTCTTCTTAGGATGTGTATTACCTACTTATTTTCCGGCTTGACATGCACTACATAGCTTATCCTTTTCAAATATGACATCTTTCAAGCCTCTAACTAAGTCATGCTTGATTAACTTGTTTAATTGTTTCATTCCAACATGACCAAGCCTTCTATGCCATAACCAACCCATGCTAGACTTAGTGATCAAACATGTTGACAATTGAGCTTCTCTAGCATTGAAATCAACTAAGTATAGATTCTCATATCTAAATCCTTTGAATATCAAGTTAGAGCCACCTACACTTATGATCTCTACATCATCCACACCAAATATGCACTTGAAACCAAGATCATACAATTGAGCTACCGACAATAGGTTGAAGTTCAAGCTCTCTACTAGTAGCACATTGGAAATGCTCAAATCATTGGATATTGCAATCTTACCAAGCCCTTTGACCTTGCCTTTGCCATTGTCACCAAATGTTATACTATCAATCCCATTGCTCTTGCTTTCATTGATTGAATTGAACATTCTTGAATCACCGGTCATGTGTTGTGTGCACCCACTATCAAGCACCCAATGCCTTCCTCCGGCTTTATAATTTACCTACAAAAGAAGATCAATTCCTTTTAGGTACCCAAACTTGCTTAGGTCCTTGTGGTTAGTCACCAAGGTCTTTGGTACCCAAATGGCCTTCTTCTTTGGGCCCACAATTGGTGTACCAATGAACTTAGCCTTCACACCATTGGCACCCTTATAAAGCATGTAACAAGAATCAAATTTGATTGAGGATACATTAGGTAGCTTGTTCTTGTTAGTCATGCAATTTTGCTTTATATGCCCAACTTGCTTGCATCTATTGCAAAACCGACCATTGCCCTTCACAAAGCTAGCTTTAGGAGTGACAAAGGCCACCTTGCCTTTCTTGGGGGTATAGCCTAATCCCTCTTTGTTGAGAGAAAATCTTTGGCTACCCAAGCACTTTAGCAAGTGGGCTTCTCCACCATAGGCATTGCCTAAGGCACGAGTGAGCTCATTCACCTCCTTCTTGAGGGTTTCATTTTCCACCATAAGTGAGGCATCACAAGTGAGACCATCACTCAAGGGTGAAGTGGAAGTAGTAGTGCTACAAGAAGTGTTAGTAGGAGCAACAATAATGGGTTCATGAAAAGATTCATCAATAAGATCACATGTTAGTCCCACATCACATGTTATGATCACTTGCTCCTTCTTGGCTTCCTCCACTTTGACTTGCTCAATGAGAGAGGAGTAAGCCTTTTCAAGCTTAGAGTGAGCTTTGCCAAGCTTCTCATGGGCTTCCATTAGCCTCTCATGAGTTGCATTGAGCTCATCAAGGGATTGCTCAAGAAATTTAACTTTCTTGTTCAATTCCTTGCACTCCTTTCTCTTCATCTCATTGCAAGTGTGCACTTGCTCACACATGTCCAAGAGCTCCTCCTTGGTGTACTCCTCATCATCGTCATCATCATCCCTACACGAATCACTTTCATATTCATCATCACTCTCATCATATTTTACCTTGGTAGGCTTTGCTATGAGGCATGTTGATGGAGTGTCGAAGATGGATAGCTTCTTGTTGATGGCGATGCTTGCTAATGCTCTCTTGAGATGTTTTTTGTCATCATCACTAGAGCTATCATCATCCGAAGAGCCATCACTATCCCATGTGACCACATAGCCTCCACCTTTCTTCTTCTTTTGAAAGGTCATCTTCTTTTCCTTCTTCTCCTTCTTTTCTTTCTTATCCTTGTTGTGCTTCTTCTTCTCATCCTCATCATTGTCACTATTGTATGGATAATTTGCTACTACATGATCGGGGCTTTTGCAATTGTAGCATCTTCTCACATACTCTTTCTTCTTGGTGTGATCTCTTCTCTTTCTGGCACCATAGCCCTTCTTCTTCATGAACTTGCCCATCTTGCGCACAAAGAGAGCCATAGCTTCATCATCAATATCACTAAGATCCTCATCATCACTTGATTCTTTCTTGGACTTGTCCTTGTTCTTGTATGATGAGGAGCTAGCCTTGAATGCTATGCTTTTCTTCTTCTTGTCTTCTTCTTCCTTCTTGTCTTCCTTGTCATCCCCCTCCCTTTCCACATGGTATGTCTCTTGTGTCATGACATCACCTAGTACTTGGTTAGGGGTGATCTCCTTCAATCCTCCTCTAATGATGAGCAACCTCAACATTTCAAACCTTGGAGGTAGGCACATCAAAAACCGGTGAGAGACATCATCATTCTTGATCTTTTCTCCCAAAGCCTTCAAGTCATTGACAATTACTTGTAACCGATGAAACATTTCTGGAATGCTCTCATTATCTTTCATCTTGAAGCTTGTCAACTTATCCTTGAGAATATACAACTTGGCACTCTTCACCTCCGGTGTGCCCTCATAAGTTTCCTCCAATCTTGTCCACACCTCATTAGCTCTTTTACAATCCTTGATTTGCTCAAACACCTTGGAATCAATGGCATTATATATGGTGTTGAGAGCCATTGTGTTGCATTGCTTGTTAGTCTTGTCTTGGTTGGTGGGATCATCGGGATCAATGATAGCATAGTCATTCTCGGTCACTTCCCACACTTGATCATTGATTGAACCAAGATACATCCTCATCTTTCTCTTCCAATAATCATAGCATGTGCCATCAAAGAACGGTGGTTTGCCCTCCATATGGTTGAACACAACTTGAGCCATAATTTGACACCGAGGTTGTTAAGCCTTCAATCAAACGGTGACCATGGCTCCGATACCACTTGAAAGGTCCTAATATGGCTAGGGGGGGGGTAAATAGCCTATTTAAAAATCTACAAATCAACTAGAGCAATTTGATTAGTATGATAAATAGCGTAATGCAAACTTGCTCTAGCTCTACAAGGGTTGCAAGCCACCTATCCAACAATTCTAGTTGCAATGATTACTTAGGCACACAAACTTACTATGTAATTACTCACTAAGAGCTCTCAATCTTGCTACTCTAAAAAGCTCAACTAGATGAATGTTAATAATAAAGCAAGCTCTCAATTCTAATTATACTAAAGAGCTTGTATCAACTAGTTTGCAAGAATGTAAATAAGTGAGTAGGGTGATTATACCGACATGTAGGGGATGAACCAATCACAAGATGAATATATAGCCAAACACCGGGAGGATGCCAAAGACAAGAGACAAACGATTTTCTCCCGAGGTTCACGTGCTTGCCAACACGCTACGTCCTCGTTGTGTCGACCAACACTTGGTGGTTCGGCGGCTAAGAGGTGTTTCACAAACCTCGTCCACATGATTGGACACCACAAGAACCGACCCACAAGTGAGGTAACTCAATGACACGAGCAATTTACTAGAGTTACCTTTCGGCGCTCCACCGGGGAAGGTACAACTCCCCTCACAATCACTGGAGACGGCCACGAACAATCACCAACTCGTGTCAATCCTCCACCGCTGCACCGAGCCATCTAGGTGGTGGCAACCACCAAGAGTAACAAGCGAAATCCACAGCGCAACACGAATACCAAGTGCCTCTAGATGCAATCACTCAAGCAATGCACTTGGATTCTCTCCCAATCTCACAAAGATGATGAATCAATGATAGAGATGAGTGTGAGGACTTTGGCTAAGCTCACAAGGTTGCTATGTCAATGAAAATATGCAAGAGAGTGAGCTTGAGCCGGCCATGGGGCTTAAATAGAAGCCCCCACGAAATAGAGCCGTTGTACCCCTTCACTGGGCACACTGCGGGCTGACCGGACGCTCTGGTCAGACTTGATCGAACGCTGGCCCTCAGTGTTCGGTCGCCCGATGGACACCATGCGTCACTAGCTTCAAACGCTATTCGTCAGATCTCAACGGCTACGAAGCTGACCGGACGCTCTGGCAAAACTGACCGGACGCTGAAGCCCCAGCGTCCGGTCGTTTCCAGTAAGCTCCCCAAGGCGTATTTTTTCGACCGGACGTGTCTGGTCCACCTTGACCGGACACAGACCAGCGTCCGGTGCAATACCCTAGGTACTGTGCAGACCCGTCAGTTTGATCGGACGCAGCCAATCAGCGTCCGGTCGCTGAGTGACCCAGCGTCCGGTCAATAGACCGACATGGGCACCCTCTGCTGCCACTGACCGGACGCACCGGTCCAACCGAGGCCAGCGTCCGGTCACTTGCAGTGACCTCCAACTTTTCTGTCTAGGGCGCCGGTGGCACCGTCGGACTGTCCGCACTCTACGGGCAGACACTCCGCCGGTGGAGTTCCTTACTCTTGCTCCCAAACTTCACCACCCTTGATCAAATGTGCCAACCACCAAGTGTATCACCTTGTGCACATGTGTTAGCATATTTTCACAAACATTTTCAAGGGTGTTAGCACTTCACTAGATCCTAAATGCATATGCAATGAGTTAGAGCATCTAGTGGCACTTTGATAACCGCATTCCGATACGCGTTTCACCCCTCTTAATAGTACGGCTATCAATCCTAAATGTGATCACACTCGCTAAGTGTCTTGATCACCAAAACAAAATGGCTCCTACATTTTATACCTTTGGCTTGAGCCTTTTGTTTTTCTCTTTCTTCTTTTCCAAGTTTAAGCATTTGACCATCACCATGCCATCACCATTGTCATGATCTTCGCCATTGCTTCATCACTTGGAGTAGTGCTACCTATCTCATAATCATCTTGATAAACTAGATTAGCACTTAGGGTTTCATCAATTAACCAAAACCAAACTAGAGCTTTCAGCTTGTGATGAGATTGGCTGAACGTGAGAGGCTCTGGGGTGGATGAATGCTCTCGGCATTTGCCGATGTGGCCTTAGAGGCCCGACGATGATCGACTCCAAAATTGGAGTCTGTCGTGACGCGAGTCAAGGCGAGGTAGGGTCAGGTGGCTAGACGACTCACAGGCGGAGCCATAGAGGCAGTGAATCAACATGAGGTGACCTGTATCTGCCGAATTTAAGGAAGCGGCTATGTCAGCCATGGCGACCGGGGAGAAAATGCTAAGGAGGGGGAAGAGGTAGGTCCGGCTCGGTACGTCCTTGCCTTGGTGGGGGTGCGGTCGATACTACCAGGGCGACACGTGCTTAGGAGCCAAAGCCAAAATGTGCGCGTGCAGGCGGTAGGGTAGCGTGGCATGCGCGGCCACGGCACCGTTAATGGCAAGGCGACGATGCGAGACAGCTAGGGGCAAACCCACGTGCTCGCGACGGGCAGCAGCGTCACGATGGGAGACCGTGAGGGCAGCAGCAGCAACATCACATCATGGTGATGTGATGATAGCGGCAGTGGCTGCGCTGTGACGCGGCACGGAGGGCAACAGTAGGGCGGCCGTGGCGGCATCCAAAACGGTAACGCGAGGCAGGGCATTGGGCATGGGATGGGGTTAGTGGCCCCCTGCGACCGGCCTCGGCCAAGCCAAGGCGGCTCGACCGACCCAATCAAAACGGCGCAGCATGTGAGACGTGACCAAGTGCACGACGCAGGGTGGCCACGCGGTGACCGCGCCCACAGCGGCAGACCGCTCGAACTATGACATGCACAAATTTTAAAGCTTCAACTACGACCCATCTAGCTCGGTTATGACTCAACCAACTCGGCCAAGCTGAAGATGGTGCCTAAGGCTACTAGATGGAGCAAAATACTTGGACTAAGGCAGACTAGGGAAGAAAATATGGGCATGACAAGTTGGTGCCGCCAATCGGCACCCAAGACCCTAGACTAGCTGTCCAAACATCATTTTCTAGCTTTTTGTATCAATTAATTGATGATCAAAACACATACCAACTAAACCAACCCCTATACCGTTGAAAAGTACTGACTTTGATGCAACCAATGGTACCAAAACATGAAACTAATGTTTAGCCATTTTTGTTAAAATTTAAATGACAAAATAGCATTGTCTATTATCATTTCAGACTTACAAGAATTCAATGTTTGATTAGTACTAACCTCTCCTAACACTTTTGATTGAATTTTTAAAAGGTCTAAACCTTGTCGGATTCAACTAACAATTATACCATGACCTAGCCCATACTACATACTAATTCTTAGAACCAAAATATCTAAGCACTTCCTAATTAGTTTGTCCAATATAGTTCGCCAAAGAATGATACTTTTAAACACAAGTTCAAGTGTTTGCCGACAATAAAATGACCCTTCTTAAATCCCAAGTTTGGTTTTTGCACTTCCCAAACTACTAACTAATAGTATTTATTCTTCAAAAATTAATGTTGCATTTCCATCTACTGCACTTACACTCTAAACTTTATTCAAGTACTACATACAAATTATATTTAATTTTTGTTTATAAAAATTACTTCCGTGCCAATGTTTAGAGCTACTTATTATACTCTTCGCGTTAGGATTTTTCATTAACACATATATGCATTTAAGTAAACTAACTCACTAAATTTATTTGACTCTCACTCTCTCACAGAGAAGTGAGCCACGTAAGATTTGTATATCATTTCAAATGTGTTTTTAAATAAAAAATCTGAGAATCTCGTTTCGGTGATTTTCTTAGGCCTAAATCTTGACGCTAAACAAGCTCGTAACACCAGGTGTGTTACATAGATGGACATAGATTTTTCGGAGGATGATTTGCTAGGCGAGGAGAATGAAATTAGTGAGGCGGCATGTGATTTTGTGGGAGTGAAAATGGGTCACTTGGTGAATGTAAGGAGTGCAGCATCACTGGCAGCTTCAAGCTCTTTCGGGATATCGTCGGCGCCAGCACGCTTGCTGCAGCGGCCTTCGCAGCCGGTTAGGTCGGGCGGGAAGCAGATCATGGTGAACCAGCCGAAGCTACAGCAGGAGGGATTGACTCCGGACAGCGCCGTGGGCCAAACGCAGCAGCCCACAAAGGGGCTAGTGGTACAGACCGCGGGTGCAGCTCTGGATTCACAGAAAAATTTCGAGCAGCCGTCTTTCATGAATGAGGAGGAACAAGTGGAGGTTTCAGTGATGCAGTCCGATTGGGCAGCAGAAGGAGGGATCGCAGATGGTGCTCAACACCTTGGGGCTCTTCTTGATGCCATGATAGAAGCCGAAGTGTCAGCCGATGGTGGGTCAAAAAAAAAAAGAACCAGGGAGCGTCGTGACAATGGCGGTTCTGTCAGATGGAGAGCTTACCCAGTGCGGCGTAGCAAGCGGAATGTGAACGTGGCTGATGTAGACTCTCTTGAGAAGGCAGAAAAAAGAGTCGTTGTCAAGAATCTCGAGGAAACTTAAGGTTATCTTCGGGGGGACTTACTGGACTAGGTCCTAATCCCTACTACAGAAGGAGGAGGATCGCCATATGATGAAGATGGGATGTATAACTATTGAGACAGTCGCGATGAAGGTGTTTGCAAGACATGACTGGAGATTTAGCAACAGGCTTGCTTTTTAGTTGTGGTCTTAGAAACTTTCTTTGATGTCATTATGGCTCAAAACTTTGTTTTTGAGATTCCTTGGACCGTTTCCTCTTGATTGTAATAAGGACAGCCATATTCATTGGTCGATGCAGAAGCTGCGATATTAATATATTTCATTTTCTAAAAAATATGGAAAATAAAAAATGAGTATGTGAAAATTGCGATGATATGTATATGTATACAACGGAATACATCAACTAATACACTCATGTATGCAACAGAATACATAAACAAGTATATAATCATATCTGCTCATCGAAGAACAGCATGTCCAGCAAATTAAATTAAACACACCATCGAATGACCCAATCATCCACAAGAATTCAGACATCGGCAGATGCCGCACAAGCGCTTCACGCTGAAGGAGATGGCGCCAAGAACGGCGTCGGCACACCGGGGATGGAGGGAATCGGCGGCAGTGTCAGAGGCAACGCGGCGGCGTTAACACGGCGGGCACCTTGGGCATCGGCGGCAAGGTCGCCGCAGGGACCGCTGGCACCGATGGCATGGGCGGCAAGGTCGTCGCGGCAGGGACGACTGCCGGCACCGCGGGGATCGATGGGACGGTGCCCACCGCAGGCACCGTCGTCGGCACGGCGGGCATCGGTGGCAGGGCGCCCACCGCAGGCACAGTGGGCACGACGGGCGGCTTCGGCACGGCGGGGATGCCTGGGACGACGGCGGCGGGCGCGGCCGCCGGGGTTGTGTCGGCGAGATAGCGCGCCGCGTGGGTCGTCGTGCCGGTGAGCATGAGCGCCACGACGAGCGCCGCCGTGGCGAGGAGGTCCGATGCAGAGGCCGCCATGGGTGTTCGATTCTTGATGTTCTCACCTTACTAGCTAGTAGCAGCTGCTAGCAAGAGACTGAACACGTACGTACTGAAGCTCTTGTGATGCAAAGACATGGGTAATGCATGCCAATTTATAGGCCACGCACGTACAGCTGCGGCGATCGAGGCTGACACCGGCCGATTGCATGTAACAATACATTATTTTCTCTGGTTAGCTCACCTTCTTGGATGGCATTGACACATGCATCTCTTGAGCTCAAACTGTCAAACATGCAGGAGATGCTCAAGCGAGCGCTGTGCGTCTGCATGCACATATAGTTAAGCTGCTGGTTGGTTTCAGAGCTATGATGATCACATATTCACATCAGCACAATAGTTTTTTTATACACCACGTACATGGTCCTCCTGTGATCTGTTAAACATTATTAGGACATTAGGTAGAACAAACAGACAACAATGCAAGATGTGTAGAAAAGGCTGGTGGTTGTTCTCGCTTCTCACCTCGCCTGCCTACCACAGGTCCACAGCGTTATGCTTTTGACGAGTTGAACAAGGGAATTAGGGAAATGCTTTACATCCAATTCGTTTATACAAAGCAACTCCGTTACAAGTTACAAGCAGGTGATTTGATTTTTTTTTTGCGAATGAAAAGGGGAATTATATTAAAACTCGACATAATACATTCATAAATTATACGTAACAAACTAAAATAAAAAGAAAATATTCTATCCAGATTTTTCTATCGTCTTCTTCCCTGATGTCTTTTCCCGAGGATCCAGCCGATAGTTCTAGATGAACAGAGACTTATTGAACACCAAAGTCATAAAGTAGTTCTTATGCCGAATCCAACAATCAACCCTAAAACATTTGACATATGTCAGTTGTTTAAGCCATTTGTTGATCTCCTAGTTATAAATGAGTTGGATTTGGATATATGATGGTATGGTGTGTTGGCCTGAGCAATGCTAGAGGTGGAGCCAGAAATTTGACTTTTTTCACCTTTTTAGAGGAGGCAAATAGTACCATTTTTTTTTTCAAAGTTTGGTTCAATTTCAAAATTTATAATGCAAATTCTAGTATGACAGAGGGTCTTGGCCGAAATGCTTTTTTTCTCTAGTGTTCGCCCACGGCTTTTTTTTTCTCTAGTCAATATATATAGGACAACATTTGTTTTGAAAATATTTGGCCAATAATTAAGTAGTAGAACTCATGGCTACACGTATCACATGATAAATCGTTTGGTATGCAACTTGAGCATGTTCACCGGATTGAGAAAAAATAATTCCCTATATAACTAGTTAAAGGAGATTGAGAAAACAAGATTCTTTTTTTTTATCTTGGTAAAAGAAGATGATTGGGCCACTAGATTGAGAAAAACCGCGTCCCCAATATTACCTTTCCCCCATCTTTCATCTCTTCTACATATATCATGTTGTAGAAACCTTATTTCTGGATTTTTTTATGATTTTGCTGCATGCACAATTGAACATCATTTCAAATCCATAATTTAGAAGTCTAATTTAAATTCAAAATTTAAATTTAAACAAAATATAGGTTTGAATGCACAAAATACACCTAGAGTCAAATGCATGAAACATAGAGAATCACATACCCCCTACTCTCACTCCCACTGCCCTCTCCAATGACTCGTACAAAGATTTGAGCATGTATTGCCTACACATACATCCTCTGTGTCGTCAAGGCCTCTTGCGTCCATGAACATGATCTTAGCATCATACTCTTGCTCCTTGCTATCACTACCCCGAACAGTTTTTTTCTTGACGGATGGTACAGTCAGGGAAAATGCCTAATACCAAGGAAAGTCTTCCATGACGGTAACCATCAGGGATACGCTGACAGGGAAAATCCATCTCCCCTGATGAAAAACCGTCATCGAATGATACCTAACGGTTCTAGTTGCCAGTGAAGGGTTTCCGCTCCAATTTTTTCCTTTTTCGACACGGAAATCTTCCCTGTTAGCGCCTGCGGTGAAGAACAAGAGGCAACCGGTGATTTTGTGAGGACAAAGATAGCATGGAGACGAAAAGATTTAGGGGAGAACCAAAGAAGTCACGGCCTCTCGAGTGCAGGAGAGGATAAGGTGGTTGAGGAAAAAAAATTATCTCGCGTGCTTTGCACTTGAGCGCCGTCCGTGTATTTTTTGGCCCTTGTCTCTGGTACGTGAGCCAGACAGGGGATTTGAGCGTGCGCTGAGCTTAGAATCCTGCATCTTGCACGCACTTGCGGTGTCGAGTTATATTCCCCTCGGTACATAGGGAAAGTGGGGGCGCTCCTGTTGGAGGATGCCAACTGAAGGGAGTACTTGACTCCGCCAGGGAAATACGGTTTTGGGTAGTGTATTCATGTCATCGGTCCACATCTGTACCTTCTCCACTTTTCTCTTAGATTCCATTTTCTTGTTTGTTTGTCATCATCTCCTGGATCACTTCCTTGTATTTCACACCACCTTTCTCCTATCTCCTTTCCTTATCCTCGCTTTCTCTTTGCTTCCTCCCGAGTCCCGAGGCCTACTGTTCTTTTCTTTTTTTTGACTGAAGAGGCCTTTTGTTCATTAGTGACGCTGAGCTTAGAGTGGGATTTCTAAGTCACAACTTAGAAGTGTTCAACATATAGAAGTACTAATTGGGAAAAAAATAATGGATATTCCTTGAAGTGAACTAGGCCCGCCCCTGATTATATAGGCATTTGAACACTGACTTATTTTAAACCAATTTTTTGCACATGTCTTCTAAAACTAATTACATATGTTGTTTAATGAAAACCTTTTTCTTTCCTTTGGAAGAGCAAAATTCAGTCTATGAACTACCAAGAAGATGCGGGTACTGACATTATGCAATGGGACACGGATATAAGCCGCGACCGGTTGCGCAACCCGTCGTCTTCGCCGTGACGCATCGTCTCCGACTTTCTTCTTCCTCACGCACCCTTCCTCCATCGCACCCTCCCCGCTGCCGTCGAGCACCGGCCGTCGTCCATGACGTCGCCATCCTCCTCGTCCTTGACCCCACGGCCGACCACTGCCCTGCCGCGGGCGCGTTCCGGCGAACCCTAGCGCGCCTGCGGCCGCCTTCTTCCCCTCCACCTTTCTGGGACGACGACCTCCGTGGCCATGGCACCCCTGCCCCTCCCTGGACCGGCCGCCACCGCTGCCGTCAAGGCCCCTAAGCCGCCCCGCCTCCTTCCCCACTGCCTGACCAGCCTGCCTCCCCCCGGCCAGGCCCTTCCATGCCCGCCGGAGTTGGGAAGGAGAGGGGGAGGAACTCACCGGCGCGGCCGCGGGCGTGGGCGCGTGGGAGAGGGAGACGCGTTGGAGGGAGAGGGAGAGGGAGAGGAGACGCACAGGAGGGAGGTCATGCCGTCGCGCGATGTCGCGACGGTCGCGGAATAACTTTTCCATATGCAATGAACGCAAAGTGGCTAAAATTAAACTCGTATACTTACAACAGCACGAAATAGCCGGGGTGATATGTGTACAATGTACAAGTACAAACACTGAAATCAAACGACCAAGTATCAGAAATTTTTTTACTTCAGATAATGTCAAAGTGAACTAGAATTTAGAATGGAGGGAGTATACGTATAAGTATATATACAACAAACATAAAAAGGACTGGAAACAAAAAAAGAAGAATTTCTCCAACCAAATCTGCTCATGAGCAGACACCATGCATACCCAGCAAACACAGGATCGAGTGATGAGCTCGATGGACAATCAGACGACAGACTGGCACTCCACGTCTCTACATAACACAGTTACACATGCATCGCCACGGAAGGATGCTTGGTTATGCCGAAGGAGGTGGCGCCAAGAATGGCTTCGGCACGCCCGGGATGGAGGGCATTGGTGGCAGTGTCACTTTAGGCACGGCGGGCATCGGCGGCAGTGTCACCTTGGGCACGGCGGGGACGGCCGACATAGGGGGCAGCGCGGCGTTTGGTACTGTGGGCACCGCGGGCATCGTGTCAGCCACCGTAGCAACACGGCCCAAGATGGAGCGCCCGGAAACCGGCCCAGAGGAAGAAGGCCCAGGAAGCCCAACCCGCGAGTATTCGGCGAGCAATGGGTTTGATCTCTTCGGCGCTTGCATGCGTGACTGAGGCTGAGCCTCTGTAAAGATATAGCAGTCGGTATGAGGAAGGGGGAGAATCATCAGACATTTTGTAAACTCTGAACCAGTTTTCCTAAACTAAGAACTCTTCCGCACTATCTCTGGTTCCCTCTTCTTCTTCTTCCGATTTCTTCTTCCCAGTTCTTCCATCTCCTACTCCTGTCGCTCACAAGTGGTATCAGAGACACCGATTCTCGGCTCCAGTCGGGTTCGGCGCACTCTCTCCATCGATTGCTCGCACTTCACCGGATTTGGTTGGTCTAACCCTGAATCGGAGCTGTGAGCTGCAGTTCCCTTTGGGGATTCCGTAATTCCAGTCCCGGAGTCGCAATTTGTGGTGTGTTCCGCCGATCTGGATCCTGCCCTCATTCCCACTCACGACCACTACACCCATCTTCAACGTCACCGTGGTGCCATGGGTCCCGACCAGAAGGCCCTGCTGGCTGAGCTCGACAAGCGTTTCGCTGCCTAGGACAAGCGATTCGATGGTCTAGAGCGGAAGCTCGATTCAACTGCGGCGTCTTCTTCCACCCGTCTAGATGCCTTGGAGTCTGCAGCCAAGGTGCTCGACGAATGGTGCCCGGGGGTCGACGGAGTCATCGACGACCTTCGCCTCGAAGTCAACAAGCTCGCAACTCTCAAGCTGGAAGTGGGGAAGATCTCCAAGTACATGGAACGCTCCATGGTAGACGGTCCGTCAGCGACTCCCGGGGTGATCGCAGTAGTGCCCGCCACCAAGTCTGCTTCGGCTCCTGCGTCGCCCTACGCCTCGCTCCGCGACGCCAAGCCCGTCGTCACTCCGCACTTCAGATCCGCCGGCTTCGGTGACATTCTGGCTGCCCCGCGCCCATCTGTGGGATCCGTAGCCCCTCGGCCCAGCGGGCACCGCGTCGACATCATGAACCGGAAAGGTGCATTTGGAGTGGTTACCACTCTGATTCCACCTCCTGGCAAGGGTACGTTTCCTTGCCCTCCTTTTTCACCGCATCCATTACCAAGCCCTCCTCCCCGCCCATCACCACTGCGTCCACCTCAGCCACACCCAGGGGGTTCTTACGAGTCCAGCTATCAAGGGGGTTCTGGGGGCGGCCATACCGACAAGCTTCCCAAGTTTGATTTCCCCAGGCTCGAGGGGGATCATCCTAAGCTGTGGATCAAGCAAGCCATTCACTATTTTGAACTCTATCGTGTTGAGTCCGTGGTTTGGGTGCAGGCGGCCACTATGCACTTTCATGGTGTAGCCAAACGTTGGCTATCTTCTATTGAGGATCAGCTTACGACAATCCCTTGGTCTGAATTCTGTTCCCAATTGCTTTTGCGCTTTGCTAGGGATGAGCACAAGCTCCTGCTACGTCGCTTGTTCTAGATTCGACAAACCGGCCCTGTCAATGAATACATCAATCAGTTTGTTGCTCTAGTAGATGATCTGAAAGCCTATACCAAACACCCAGACCCACTCTACTATACCCAATGTTTTCTGGATGGCTTGCGTGATGAAATCAAAGCTGTTCTTCTTGTTCAACATCCATCTACTTTGGATACTGCTTGTGTTCTTGCTCAATTATAGGAAGAGGCGCTGGGACTCAACAAGAGGCCTATTCGGCGTTTGGATATATCCCCTGCATATAAGCCGGCGTGGCCTAGTGCCTAGCGCTGCCTCCACCGCCACCGAAGCTTGCTGATGGCGAGAGTAAGCGGCTGGCCCAAGCTCTGCCAACCTCGGCGGAAGACAAGTTCAAAGCCTTACGAGCCTCTCGCCGTGCCCAGGGTCTGTGCATCCAGTGTGGCACAAAGTGGAGCCGTGAACACAAGTGTTCAGACATGGTGCAGTTGCATCTGGTGCAAGAATTGATGGATTTATTTCCGGAGTCTGATGCAGCCGAGTGTTCTGAGGATTCATCACCGGACGATCAGATCATGATGCACCTCTCGGTGGCAGCAGCAGTGGGCTCAGCTTCCCCTAAGACATTATCGATGTTTTACCACCGGCAACCTGCCACGGGAGTACCCGGGGCGGTGATTTGTTCGGAGGGGTATCGGCGTATGCAGGAACTCGGTAGTAAACGCAGGGAGACAACGATTTATACTGGTTCGGTACGCCGGAAAATCACGGCGCCCTACGTCCAGTGTGGGGTGAATAGTATATTGCGCCCTGCGCTATTTGTTGTGGTTGTGAGTTCTGTCGGTTATGTCTGTCACTGCCGATCTAGGGACCCCTGCCCTCCTTTATATAGTCCAGGAGAGGCGGGAGTCCTAGTCGGTTATAAAGTAGAGATCCTAGTAGGATTATGTGTAACTAGTTCTAGTAGGATTACATGTAGGGAATCCTAGTTGGACTAGGTCTTCTTCTCTCTTCTCCGTGGGAAACCCCATGGGTCCCGTATCGACAAGCCCCCGAGCATCTCATGGATGAGCTTCGGAAGCCTTCTTGTTCTTCTTGGTCTTCGTTGAGTTGTTGTAAATCCGTTCCAGGTTCTTCTTGAAGTGAAACCTTGAGATGGTCTTCTTTGTCTTTTCTTCGGCTGATGTGCACTTTTGGATAAAAGTGCACTCAGTGAGTGTAGCCCCCGAGCCTCTTGCTTGTTGGGAGAAGAAGCCAGAGGGTCCCTTTAGTCTTCTTGGTTGCTCCGAGTTCTTTTTCGGTGGGTGCAATTTTTCGTAAAAATTGCACTCACTGAGTGTAGCCCCCGAGCCTCTTGCTTTTGCTTGCAAAAGTTGGAGGGTCCAGATTCTTGTCTTCAAAAAATTTTTGGGGTTATGTATCCCGCTCTTTGTCTTTTCTTCAGCTGATGTGCACTTTTGGATAAAAGTGCACTCAGTGAGTGTAGCCCCCGAGCCTCTTGCTTGTTGGGACAAGAAGTCAGAGGGTCCCTTTAGTCTTTTTGGTTGCTCCGAGTTCTTTTTCGGTGGGTGCAATTTTTCGTAAAAATTGCACTCACTGAGTGTAGCCCCCGAGCCTCTTGCTTTTGCTTGCAAAAGTTGGAGGGGGTCCAGATTCTTGTCTTCAAAAATTTTTTGGGGTTATGTATCCCGCAGCCCCCGAGCCTTCTCCGAGTACTTTTCTTTAGAATAGAAATCGGATGAAGGGTCTTGATGTGTTGTCTTTGTTGTAGTCTTGAGTACTTGTATTCTTGGTCTTTCATCCTTGAATTCGAGCCCCCGAGCGTAGTTGAAGCGAATGCCGAGCCCCCGAGCTTAGTGTTTGACTAAGCCGTGATGCTCTTCCGAGTTGTTTTTATTCATCCAGGTCATTTCTAGACTTCTCTGGTTCTTGATGTACCTCTTCCAGGTTGTTTGCACTTCGTCCAGGTTCTTTCTGAACTTGTATGTACCTTATCCGGGTTGTTTTCTGATTTGACTAAGTCGTGATGCTCTTCCGAGTTGTTTTTATTCATCCAGGTCATTTTCTAGACTTCTCTGGTTCTTGATGTACCTCTTCCAGGTTGTTTGCACTTCGTCCAGGTTCTTTCTGAACTTGTATGTACCTTATCCAGGTTGTTTTCTGATTTGACTAAGTCGTGATGCTCTTCCGAGTTGTTTTTATTCATCCAGGTCATTTTCTAGACTTCTCTGGTTCTTGATGTACCTCTTCCAGGTTGTTTTATGATCGATCCGGGTTCTTTCTGGATTTGTCTTGGTACTTGCCGTACCTTGTTGGGGTTCTTTTTTGATCAATCCGGGTTCTTTCTGAGCTTGTCTTGGTTCTTGCCGTACCTCATCGGCGTTCTTTTTTGATCAAACCAGGTTGTTTCTGGACTTGTCTGAGTAAAATAGCTCTCAAGAGCGTGTTTTTCCCGATCTCATGGTATAGATGTAGCTCCCTTGGTTCGTGGCCGCGTTGTTGATCGCCGCAGCCGAGTTGCTGGGTATTTCAGACGAGTAGTTGGATACCACGTCCGAGCAGTTGGTTGTAGACACGTCGAGCATCCAGAACTCGTCACCGACTAGTTTGTTGGTTCTGAGTAGTAGTCGAGGTAGTCATTGAGCATCGCGGCAGAGTCAGCGGGTTGTTGTAGTGGCCTGCTTGCTTCCAGTCGGATGGCTTGCTTGTTGGCCAGCTAGAATAGCTTGTCGACACGAATGTACGCATCATGTACGAGCCTTGATATGTACGTGCATGCACATACATAAATAGTGCACAAACGCCTTGGCCTTGCCTACTTCTTTGGTCGTTCGTCTTGATTCATGGCCAGTCCTCCGTATCCGAGTTGATCTTGATTTTGTACCATTCATGCTGAGGTCTTCGTATCCGAGTTCTTCTTAACTTTTTGCGTTCGTGTAGACTCGGTGTACTTTTGTCTAGCCTACAGCTTTGGGTTTTCTTGTGTGCCTTCCTCTTTTTGGCTTGGCTTCCGTATCCGAGTTGTTATGTAGATCGCGTGTTCTTCTTGCTTAAATCGTATCCGAGTACTCGGACTCCTCGGTCGAGTAGTCAATCTTGGCTTGCTTGTTATCTGGCTTGATGTACGGTTGGACATCTCGTGTGTTCGAAGTAGTCGGACACTCGAACGGATAGGTTGCTATCTTTGGTCTCGGACGGCTTGCTGCTCGTGGCTTGGTTCTGATTTGGCTTTGATATTTCAGAGTTGTAGATGTGATGACAGCCTGTATATGACTTGATGTGTGCTTGCACCTTGTTGGATCGTTCGTATCCCATCATGATTGATGGCTTCCTCATTTGCATGCATGTAGATCCGTATGTGCATGTGTATTCAGTGTATATATGCATATATCTTAATCTTTTGCTCGCTATTGCTTCCCGGACGTCATATGTGCATGTCGTGGTTGTACTCTACCCTGTAAACAACTCTGTGCGTTATCCTGATGAAATCCCTCAATTTGTCGAGTACTTTTCTTTTCTTCCTCTTTTGTGATCCGTCGAATGCTTTGTCCGCGCTATGACTTGTTAGATGTAGATCTTTGTGTTGACAACCTTTCGTCTGCGCTATGTAAAACGACTTTGTCTTGCTGAGTACTTTGTCCCGTTTTCGTCTCTGCTCCTCAAAACAACTCTGTGCGTTATCCTGACGAGACCCCTCGATTTGTCGAGTACTTTTCTTTTCTTCCTCTTTTGTGATCCGTCGAGTGCTTTGTCCACGCTATGACTTGTTAGATGTAAATCTTTGTGTTGATAACCTTTCGTCCGCGCTATGTAAAAACGGCTCGGCATAGAATGTCGCCTTGACAAACTTCGGCATCTGAGTGCTTTTTTTGAGTGGCGCTTGTGCTTTTCTGAGGAAAAAGTATTCCTATCTGGATGTAGCCCCCGAGCCTCTTGCTTTTCGGAACGAAGAGCTGGAGGGTCTTTTTAAGCTTAATTTCGGTCGACTAGTTTTAGGTGTTAGCTTTTAGCTACCCTTATCGGCGGGCTTAAGCGTCTTTTCAGCTATTTTGCTCTCGGCCGGGATGCTCAGGCATGTTTTCAGCCATTTTGCTTTTTGTTTCGGGTGTTAGCTTTTAGCTACCCTCATCGGCGGGCTCAAGCGTCTTTTCAGCTATTTTGCTCTCGGCCGGGATGCTCAGGCATGTTTTTAGCCATTTTGTTTTTTGTTTCGGGTGTTAGCTTTTAGCTACCCTCATCGGCGGGCTCAAGCGTCTTTTCAGCTATTTTGCTCTCGGCCGGGATGCTCAGGCATGTTTTCAGTCATTTTGCTTTTTGTTTCGGGTGTTAGCTTTTAGCTACCCTCATTGGCGGGCTCAAGTGTCTTTTCAGCTATTTTGCTCTTGGCCGGGATGCTCAGGCATGTTTTCAGCCATTTTACTTTTTGTTTCGGGTGTTAGCTTTTAGCTACCCTCATCGGCGGGCTCAAGCGTCTTTTCAGCTATTTTGCTCTCGGCCGGGATGCTCAGGCATGTTTTCAGCCATTTTGCTTTTTGTTTCGGGTGTTAGCTTTTAGCTACCCTCATCGGCGGGCTCAAGCGTCTTTTCAGCTATTTTGCTCTCGGCCGGGATGCTCAGGCATGTTTTCAGCCATTTTGCTTTTTGTTTCGGGTGTTAGCTTTTAGCTACCCTCATCGGCAGGCTCAAGCGTCTTTTCAGCTATTTTGCTCTCGGCCGGGATGCTCAGGCATGTTTTCAGCCATTTTGCTTTTTGTTTCAGGTGTTAGCTTTTAGCTACCCTCATGGGTCATCAACTTGCTTGATGTAGTCGAATAGCATGATGAAGTCATTGGACAGCTCGTCCGAGTTGTTTGCTGATGAGTTTAACCAGACGAGTGACTGTCATGTCGAGTACTCGAAACAACTCGGAATGTGTTGCCGGGTTCCTAGAATTTGGTTGCTTGCTCATGACTTGTCGGCTTGCTGTAGGTGGTCTTCTCTTTATTGACCGTATAGCTTGTATTTCTTGACCTTCTCTCGTATGAGCATGTCGTATGTATAAATCAATGCACAAACACCTTTGGCTTTGCTTGCTTGCTTCCTTTGTTAGCTTCTTACATGTCCATGATGTATTCGTATACGAAGTTGTAGCAGTACAATTTGTTTCTGGATCAGAGTCATCGGACGGATCGCTCGCTTTAGGCTTGGACTACTTCCGCGCTTGATGTAGTCGAGTTCTTTTGGTACGACGTCGTAACCTGATATTCCTCTGTTCTGCACTGATTCGGTACTTGTCTTGGATAGAATTGGCTCTGGACTTGTACGAACTTCTGTTGCTTGTTCGAGTAGGAGTAGGACTTGTTTCTGGGTTGGACTTGAATCCGCGTGAAGATGAGCTGTATATGTGCATGTCGTATGGATGGTGACGTGTGATGTAATTCCTTTGGTAGAATACTTGCTTGCCGTGTGGTGCTTTCTTGCTTGCATGCTTCCTTCCTTCTCTTGCTCGTGGCTTCAAAGCAATTTGAAATGTATACGTATACGCAGTTGTATACGGTCTTGGACTCTTGGTGGTCGTATCCGAGTGCGGCTCAAAAACTATTTCCATAATTGATGCTTGCTAATCCCTTTTGGTTTGTACGGTGACTTGGTTGACTTTTGCAGGAAATCCTTGTTTCTGCGTGTTGCAAGCTTGCTGTTCGTAGCCTTACAGTGCTTGCGTTCCTTGACAGGTTCCCGTGCGGGTGCCACATCTATCTGTGGTCGTTGAGGCCGAGAACCCTGCATCTGGTGTTGATCAGAGTAGGACCGGTCGACTTTCTTCTTCGAACGATGGTGATGATGAGTGTGAACACGGCGAGTTGTTGACAAGATCGACTAGAGCTGCGGCGAGTTGTCGACGGGAGCCGACGAAAGTCGCGGCATGTCTTGATCTTAAGGTCCACCGAGCTCTCGAACGCAAAGCACCGAGAACCCCTACCTGGCGCGCCAGCTGTCAATGTTTTACCACCGGCAACCCGCCATAGGAGTACCCAGGGCGGTGATTTGTTCGGAGGGGTATCGGCGTATGTAGGAACTCGGTAGTAAACGCAGGGAGACAACGATTTATACTGGTTCGGTACGTCGGAAAATCACGGCGCCCTACGTCCAGTGTGGGGTGGATAGTATATTGTGCCCTGCGCTATTTGTTGTGGTTGTGAGTTCTGTCGGTTATGTCTGTCGCTGCCGATCTAGGGACCCCTGCCCTCCTTTATATAGTCCAGGAGAGGCGGGAGTCCTAGTCGGTTATAAAGTAGAGATCCTAGTAGGATTATGTGTAACTAGTTCTAGTAGGATTACATGTAGGGAATCCTAGTTGGACTAGGTCTTCTTCTCTCTTCTCCGTGGGAAACCCCATGGGTCCCGTATCGACAGACATTTAGCTTGTCTGGACACATCCAAGGTCACCCTCTGTCTATTTTGGTGGATTCTGGTTCATCTCATACTTTCTTGAACTCTGCATTGGCTCAGTCGCTCACCGGCATCAAGGACCTTCTGTCCCCAGTTCAGGTGCAAGTAGCTAATGGGGCCATTTTACAATGCACATCCTTCTTGCCCAGTGCTCATTGGTCAGTGCAGGGCTGCTCCTTCTCCACCGATCTTAAGTTGTTGCCTCTTTCATCTTATGATATGATCCTTGGTCTTGATTGGCTGGCCAGATTTAGCCCGATGCAAGTCCACTGGGCTTAAAAATGGATCTACATTCCTTACGAGGGAGCTACAACTATCTTGATTGGGGATACTGCAGACCTTCCGGTGGGCTCTGTCATTCAACTCTGTTTGGTACAGCCTCCTGAGTCTTCCCAGTCAGTTTCATCGTTGCATCCGGCTGTGTCAGCATTGTTGGATGAATATGCTCATCTCTTTGAGCCAGTTTCAGGATTGCCTCCTAGCCGGCACTGTGACCACTCCATTCCTTTGATCCTCGGGGCTCAACCAGTCTTTGTGCGGCCTTACCGACATGCTCCTATTCTGAAAACAGAAATTGAGCGGCAAGTTAATGACATGCTTCAGTAGGGAATCATTAAGAAGAGTACCAGTTCTTTTGCCTCTTCGGTTCTCTTAGTAAAGAAAAAGGATCAATCCTGGAGGTTTTGTGTCGATTACTGTCAACTGAATGCAATTACAGTCAAAGGCAAATATCATGTTCCTATCATCGAAGAATTGCTGGATGAGTTGTCAGGGGCAGCCTATTTCACAACATTGGACTTACAGTCCGGCTTCCACCAAATCCGCATGAAATTGGGTGATGAATTCAAAACCGCCTTCCAAACACACTTTGGTCAATTTGAATTTCGGGTCATGTCCTTTGGACTCACAGGAGCCCCGGGTACCTTCCAAGATGCCATGAATACCACACTGGCTCCCTGTCTCCGGAAGTTTGTCTTGGTCTTCTTTGACGATATCCTGGTCTATAGCAGAACATGGGAGGAGCACGTCGTTTGAGTTGTTGTCTACGGATCAATGGAAGCTGAAAATGTCCAAATGCTCCTTCGCTCAGACCAAGCTTTCTTATCTCGGACATATCATCAGTCAGGCTAGTGTGGATACTGATCCATCCAAGCTAGAGTCTATTTCCTCTTGGCCAACTCCTGGTTCAGTCAAAGAACTCCGTTCCTTTCTGGGGCTTGCCGGCTATTACCGACGCTTTGTTCGCCACTTTGGCATCATTTCAAAACCTCTAACCAATCTCCTGAAGAAGCAGGCCTTGTTCATTTGGACTCCTGATCATGACTCTGCCTTTCAGACATTGAAAACTGCCCTCTGTCAAGCTCTAGTGCTGGCTCTTCCCAATTTTGCCAAGCCTTTCTCC
Source organism: Miscanthus floridulus (assembly GCF_019320115.1). NCBI lineage: Eukaryota > Viridiplantae > Streptophyta > Magnoliopsida > Poales > Poaceae > Miscanthus > Miscanthus floridulus. The sequence goes on along the minus strand of NC_089582.1, from coordinate 20,250,124 downwards.
ATTGAAACTGATGCATCGGAGTCGGGTGTCGGTGCGGTTCTCATGCAGGACGGTCACCCCCTGGCATTCCTCAGTAAAGCATTGGGCTCCAAGTCACGTGGCTTATCAACATATGAAAAAGAATTCATGGCAATCTTGCTTGCTGTACAACTCTGGCGTCCTTACCTGCAGTTTTAAGTTTGTGATTCTTACCGATCAGAAAAGCCTGACCCAGCTCACTGATCAGCGGCTGCATACTCACTGGCAACAAAAGGTTTTCTCCAAGCTGCTGGGCCTCCAATACCGCATTGTATACCGCTCCGGTTCTGATAACAGGGCAGCGGACGCATTGTCTCGTCACCCCTCCCCTCTAGCTGTGTGTGCGGCCGTCACCTCCTTGGTACCCTCCTGGATCTCTGCAGTGCTTGCCAGTTATCGACAGGACTCTTTTGCTACTACCTTGTTGACCAAGTTATCGGTGGACTCAGCGGCTATACCTCATTATTCCCTTTAGTCTGGCTTACTCCGTTACAAGGGCCGCGTCTGGATTGGCGATGACCCGGCATTCCAACAACAACTTATCTCCCAATTTCACTCTAGTTCCTGGGGTGGCCATTCTGGCATACCAGTAACATATATGAGGCTCAAGCAATGTTTTGCATGGAGAGGTATGAAAACTGCAGTCAAGCATTTTGTGCAGTCCTGTGCCATCTGTCAACAATCCAAGTATGATAGATCCAAATCTCCAGGCCTCTTGCAGCCCTTGCCGGTTCCTGATTCGGCATGGCAAGTGATATCGATGGATTTCATCGAGGGACTTCCATTATCTCAAACCTTCAACTATGTGCTGGTAATAGTCGATCTACTGACCAAGTATGGCCATTTCATTCCACTCCGTCACCCTTTCACTGCTGTCACAGTTGCTAAGTCATTCTTTCAGCATGTTTATCGATTACATGGCCTTCCGAGCTCTATCATTTCGGATCATGACCGCATCTTTACAAGTCACTTTTGGTCAGAACTGTTCAAGCTAGCGGATGTCTCCCTTTGCCGCAGCACTGCTTATCACCCCCAATCCGATGGTCAGACAGAGCGGCTTAACCAGTGCCTAGAAACTTATTTGCGGTGCTTTGTCCATGCTTGCCCCAACAAATGGAGTTAGTGGTTGCCCTCTGCAGAATTTTGGTATAATTCCTGCTTCCATTCAGCCATTGGTCACTCACCATTTGAGGCGCTATATGGATATCCTTCGCGTTTCCTGGCTGTTGACATTTCTGCTGTCTCACATCCGGACGTCGTTGGTTGGGCTTTAGACCGTCAATGGATGGACCAGCTTCTCCAACATCACCTCAACTGGGCCAAGCACCGGATGAAGAGGTAGTCTGATCAACATCGATCAGAGCGCAGTTTTGCAGTGGGTGATCTCGTCTACCTCAAGCTACAGCTGTATGTCCAAACTTCCCTGGCACCTCGCTCCCATCAAAAGCTTGCTTTCCGCTTCTTCAGACCATTCCGTATTCTGGCTCGTGTCGGTTCAGTGGCTTATAAGCTTGACTTGCCCGCTCACTCGGCGATTCATCCGGTTTTTCATGTTTCACAACTGAAGAAGGCTGTTGGTGCCAATCATCAAGTAATCCCCACCCTACCGTCTGACTTTGCCATCCACTTGGCTCCAGAACAGGTTCTGCAGACTCGTATGGTCGCCCGTGGTCCTTCTACTATACCTCAGGTACTTGTCAAATGGAACAATCCGCGGGGCATTGGCTACCTGGGAAGATTTTGAAGCTGTTCGCCAGGAGTATCCACGCGCCACTGCTTGGGGGCAAGCAGTGTTCCAAGGAGGAGGGGATATCAGCCACCGTAGCAACACGGCCCAAGATGGAGCGCTTGGAAACCGGCCCAGAGGAAGAAGGCCTAGGAAGCCCAACCCACGAGTATTCGACGAGCAATGGGTTTGATCTTTTCGGCGCTTGCATGCGTGACTGAGGCTGAGCCTCTGTAAAGATATAGCAGTCGGTATGAGGAAGGGGGAGAATCATCAGACATTTTGTAAACTCTGAACCAGTTTTCCTAAACTAAGAACTCTTCCGCGCTATCTCTCCCTCCTCTTCTTCTTCCGATTTCTTCTTCCCAGTTCTTCCATCTCCTACTCCTGTCCCTCACACATCGGCGGGAGGGTCGCCGTGGGGACCGCCGGCACCGTGGGCATCGGTGGCACGGTGACCACGGGAAGCGGTGGCAAGGCCGCCGCGGCAGGCACCGCAGGCACGGCGGCAGGAGTGGCTGCCGAAGTCGAGTCGGCAAGGAAGCGTGCAGCATGGCAAGTGCTGCTGCCGGCGAGCATGAGCGCCATGACGAGCGCCGTGGCGAAGAGAGCTGAGGCGGCAGATGCCATGTGCGATCTTGATTCTTGATCGGCCGGTTAATAGTAGGCCGTAGTTGCTAATCGCTAAACTAGCTACAGGAAGGAACTCTGTTTACTAGCAGTGATGCAAAGGGCATGCGCAATGGGGGTCAATTATAGGCCACGGCCTGTGCAAATTGGTCGTCACCGATGAGCTTTTGAGTTTTGATCACCTTCCGAGCCATACGGTTTTTGTTTAAGAGAGGGTGGTGGATACCGGCCGGTTTGACGATGCTTCTCTGGTAGCTCAGCTTCTTACATGCAGGACACTGACACTAAGCTGTGCCGCATATCTGCATATCTGGTTGGTTTCTAAACTATATATCATGACATCAGCAGATTTGTTTTGTAACATTAGGTACAAAAATAGTCAATAATGCAAGTAAACTAGTGAAGGTAGAGCTTGTGTGATTTTAATTCAATTCACAATAATCCATTGCAAAAGAAATTTCACAAAAGCTCCAAGATGCAAACACACATGCCGTCAATTCAATCACTGACGGACATGCATCTAATTTTTTTCCTTGAATAAAGCAAATTGTCGGCCTTCTTTTTAATTTATTTTTTTTTGTTATACTGATCGGTGCATGTAACTCAATATGATCTTATAGCTAGAGATTTTGAATTTAAATCCTAGTTAGCACAATTAAATAAAAAATACTTGCTGCTTGTTTCAATTCCACGTATGAAAGGAGCCCCTACGTGAGAGGGTGTTAAAATATATAGTGAATTGTTCGTCTTGCTCGTCAACCTAACTTTTGGGGTTATACTGGTTAGTGCATAAAACTCATTACTTTCTAACTTATTTCATTCGTATTTGGAGCCCGATAGAAAGCCTTGCAGAAATAGGCCCTTCGTACGGTGCCAAAGGACATGGTGTTGTAGGTATACACCATGGTGCCATGCGCATTGGCGTAGTGTTTTGGCAGGTGCTCAAACTACGTGACAAGGAATGGCTCACGAGTCACCACGGACCACGTCATATGAATTGGGCTAATGTCAATAAGCACGGCGCCGTCGGTATTGGTGCCATGCACGCTTCTCACCAAAAGCGCTAAGGGCTATTACGCCATGCTAGCTAGGGGACTAAAAAGTAACGAACTTCAAAAGCACGTGCCCATCCCCTCCATCGTCTCTTTGAACATGGAACAAGCAAAGCATTTGCGTGAATGGACACGCTAAGAAACGGCGCACGGCGGACGACGTCATATGCATATATTTTGGTCGAAATGTTTTGACTCACTAAAAAATTAAAATACCTTATAATTTAGAATATAGAGAGAGAGAGAGAGTAGAAAACAGTGGTGTTGAAAGAAGTGTCCAGCTCCCACGACAGGCTGAGGAAATAGCCCCTAGGGGCAGCGGATTCACGAACTTTGCCGAGAGCCCCAAAAACACTCGGCAAACCGTTTGCCGAGTGTTACACTCGGCAAACGACACTCGGCAACTGGTTTATCGGCAAACGTTGTTTTGCCGAGTGTTTTTCGTTGGGCACTCGGTAAAGACTTTGCCGAGTGCCCCAAAAACACACGGCAAATATTTTTTGAAAAAAAATAAAAAAAAGCATCATCCATCGGAGGAAGAAAGGGCGCCGCCGGATCCTGCCACCCCGCTAGCACCGGCGCTGGTCCGCCACCGCCGCCACCAGATCCAGCCTCCCCGCGCCGCGCCACCACCGGAGGGAGAGAGAAGAGAGGGTGCCACCGGAGGAAGAAAGGGCGCCGCCGGATCCGGCCACCCCGCTCGCACCGGCGCTGGCCCGCCACCGCCGCTCGTTGGATCCACCAGCGCCTTGGATCCGCCGCCGGAGGAAGGAGGCACCGCTCTGGATCAGCCACCAGGAGCTCTGGATCCACCGCTGGAGGGCGGCGCTATGGGGAGGGAGGGGAGGGAGAGAGAGCTGAGGCCGGATCGGTGCTCTGAGCCGCCGGGGCGCTGCTCCTCTAGGCCGCCGGAGAGGCCGCCGAGGATCCTCCTTGCCAGGGCACCCGCTGGGGCTCCTCGTCGTGGGGCCGGGGCTCCTCACCAGGGCACTCTCCGCTGGGGCACCTCCTCACCGAGGCCGGGCCTCCTCCTTGCCAGGGTGCCCACTGCCGCTGTGGGGGCAGAGAGGGCGAGCGCCGCCGCTGTGGAGGGAGAGAGGGCGAGCGTCACCGTTGTGGGGAGGGAGTGGAGGCTGCGCGCCGCTCGGTGTGGGAGAGGAAGTGAGCGCGCTCGTCAGGGTCGGAGAGGGAGGAGGGCGGGGCTATGCCGAATCCGGGCCGGAGAGGGAGGAGGGGAGGGCGCCGGAGGAGGAGGAGGGAGAGGGGAGCTGGGAGGGGAGGGAGGGAGGGGCACGCGGCGTGCGGGGGTGACGGAGGGCGCGGTGTGCGGGGTGACCGAGGGGGCGGTGTGCGGCTTTTATTTCCAGGGAAAAAAATTTTGCCGAGTGTTGTAGATCTAGCACTCGACAAAGGGTTTTTATTTTTTTTCTTCTCCTTTTTTTCAGAAAAAGATTTATATTTCTTTGCCGAATGTTACAGATCTAGCGCTCGGCAAAGATTTTTTTTATTTTTTTCTTCTCCTTCTTTTCTAGAAAAAAATATTTTATATTTCTTTGCCGGGTGTCGTAGATCTCGCACTCGGCAAAGATTTTTATTTTATTTTTTTCTTCTCCTTCTTTTCTAGGAAAAATATTTTATTTCTTTGCCGAGTGTCGTAGATCTAGCACTCGGCAAAGATTTTTTTTTATTTTTTTCTTCTCCTTCTTTTCCAGAAAAAATATTTTATTTCTTTGCCGAGTGTTTTTTTTACACTCGGCAAACCTGCTCTTTGCCGAGTGTTTTTTTTACACTCGGCAATTCCCCTATTTTGCCAAGTGTTTTTTTTGCCGAGTGTTTTTATTGTAGCACTCGGCAAATCACTTATTCGCCGAGTGTCCGAGGGAATACACTCGGCAAACATAAAAACACTCGACAAAGAGCAGGATTCCGGTAGTGCAGAAAGACATCAGTTAACTCAAGCACACGCACGTGCCTTTTTCAACTTTACAACGGGTAAACACAATCACTATCTATTGAAACTGAGTCAACCTCTAGTTAGTTTCCTATATATGATGATTATACCTTTTATTATACTTATAGGCCTTAAATTTGTTTGATTTGATTGAATACAAAATGGGCCAAGCCCAACTAAATCCAACCCATTATATAAACATTTTTAGACCAACATCTCTTTCCAAATAAAATACAATTACACATGAACAAACTTTAGGTTTTCTTACTGTTGCGTGGCAAAATTCACTTCATATCAAACTGCCAGTGACAGTGAGATACAGATACTGTCATTCTGCAATTAACAAAGTACCAAAAATAAACTCAAACACATGATACAACACACGGGGTAGCCGAGCACTCCGTACACACGTATACACTTACAAGTTATAATCACTGACCACCAACCAAAAGGGAAAAAAAAGATGACAGAAAATGATCTGACAAAATTTAACATAATATATAATTTTAAAAAAAACTCAATACAATATATAGAAGTATACAGAATCACATACATACATAAAAAGGGAACAAATACAACTTGAAAAAAAGGGAACAAATACTGTAGTAATCAAGTGGTGCACTACTTGCTTCACCTTCACTGCGGCTAGGAATACACACATAGAAATCCTAATTAAGATCCATATGCTGAACTAATAGTACATGTCGATATTATGCAAAATCCGAAATGAGCATCTTGCCTTCAAAGAAAAGAAATCCTCATTTAGTGAACACTACCACAATCCTGAATTACCTTGAGGGCCAAGAATTTTCTTGAGTGCCAAAATGAAACCGACAAAGAAAATGTGGTTTCCTTGGTTGTGAACATCGACCTCCAAGGAAATATGTATTTCTTGGATGTTGAAGTAAACCGCCAAGATATCCTCATTTAGTGAACGTGTACGTCGAGTATGTGCATCATTATATGCCCTTACCAGATACTATATGATAAATAATATATTTTTTGTATTGATTACTAGAGCACAGAGATGCAGAATATGGCACATCAGAGAGTAATTGTTGAAGGCTTGCATTCTATAAGAATCAGACTTTCGAAGTTGTTTTTTCTTTTCTCATGCATGATAAATAGTTATATAGGCCCCATACATATCTTCAATTTTTTTTAAACAACGGCAAGAGCTTAGTTGTTCATTAAATTCGAAGAAAAAAAATGACCCATATGTACATTTTTTAAAGAAAAGCACAAAAATGAGTGGTTAATATATAATTGGATCAACTTATTCACGTGTTGGGATATAATCTATCGGAAATGAGCATTGTTTCTACTTATATATCTAAATAAGTGCATCAACTCCATAAGGACAAATAAGTATGCTTGTTTTATTTGCACCAAAGTTCTCTCAGACAATACATGTTTAATAAGTCCATTAAAGGTAGAGAGGATCTGCCACAAAATCTTCTCTGGCAATACTAAAAGTGAAGGATTTAGTGGGGGGAAGGAGATTAATATGATGCCCTAGGAAAACCTTATTTTCTGATATATTATTATTGTTCCCTAGAAGCCTTTCGTTTAGAAGACATATTCATCGACCTCCAGCACGTACTCACAAGTTCAGGGTATATGGAACTTTTGAGCTAACATTCAATATCTTCCAATACAACCCAATACAATTTCATATATATCTTCTTTGTTTAATTTATGGTCCTTTCATCCATATCCAATTAATTGACCTTCCTGCTGTCCTTTTCAAATAGACAAACACAGACAAAATAAAACCAAATAAAGTCCTTAACTTATTTCCTTTAGATAGTCAAAGTAGTACACAACTCCTGACCTCTGTTTATTACACCAACATCCATATAAATACATATGGACTCCTTTGGACAGCAATTATATATCCTGACTTACCCACTACATCATTAGTGCTCATCAGTCATGGATGCCTCTTTATTATTTCTAGTATAACTAGCTAAGCAAGCTATATATATTACTACAAGATCGAGTAAATTAAGTTATTCATTACCTCGGAGGCAAGACATATACATCACCTCGAAACCTCAGCACACGTACATACTCATCATCGCTTTTACACTCTCACTGCTGCTAGCTGCTGCCTAGATCATCATGCCTTTGCATACTGCAGATCCGTTAGTTACGCAGCCGGAGCGACGTCATAGTCATCATCGTCATCGTCGCCGGTGCCGCGGCAGCCCCTGAGGTTGCCCTCCATGGGCAATGCCCACACAAGGCGATCGCAGTACTGATCGTCAGACCTGGCCATAACCGCCATGCCTACTTCTCACCCCCCTCGACCTAGCTAGCTATTAGCTCGAGCAAGAAGAAGCTAGAGTGGTCAGTGACGAGTGAGCTAGCAGTACTGTGGAGCTAGTAGCTTACTAGTGTGAAGCTCAGAAGCTCTAGCTAGCTAGCTAGCTACTTGCTTGCTTGGTTGTTCGAGGAGGGTTGGCAAGCAGGTGGGTATTTATAGCCATTGTCGCCGAGGTCTCTCCTTGGCGTCCGTGCGCCACGTTGCAGATCGGAGCGAGAGGTCCAGATCGAGCTAGCGCCTCTTCGCAGAGAGCAGGCCTTCATGGCTAGCTAGCTCGGTTAATCGCCAGGAGGAATCACCGGCCGGCCGGCAAGTGGAGAAAAGATCTCACAGTATCTGGGAAGATGGACGAAAGATGAAGACACCATGACATTACTGGTGCAGCATTGCAAAAGGCACCGCAAACAGATCTCATCTCTCTGTAAAGCCAGAGGAGCACAGATACCCATACCCCGGCTCTCCCTTGCTTTTCAGTTTTTTTCCAAGGACACATGCACAGCGATGTCCGGTTGGGCCCACCTCGACATCTGACGTGGCTTCACGGCGTTGGATTTTCTGTGCCAATATAGCGAGTTACAGTAGTAGTACCATTATATGTTAACAAAAAAAAAAAAAACCGGTTGCGTGAGTGCCAGGTCGCCTATTCTTTTTCAACAGTTCAGGGGCATATGCATGTGCATTGTTGGTACGCTGGCTCCTCGGTACGTGGACGTACTTAGTTGACACTTGACAGTGACCTAGTTAACAGCTGACAGATCTCGAAAAGTTTAAGAATCACTTGGCCATTGTCACCTAGTATAGTCTTATTATCTTGTGAGTAAATCAAATGTTACACAGTCAAACAATGTGCATGTGAGAGTGTTTGCACGTAAGTGCCCACACATGTCTTCTAGCTAATTCCATAAGTTATCTTATTTCCTTATCAAATCATTTATAAAATGCTAAAACATGACCGCTAAACTCAGAGCCTATTTGATGCATATGGCTAATTGTTGTCAGCTAATGTTTAAAATAACTAGCCCATGCAAACAAAGGGCTAATAGGTGGGTTAATTTTTTAGCCAACTCTCCAATTTTGGCTAAATTTTAGTTCTAGCTAAAAACCGTTCGTACCTTATTCAAACAGGCCCAAACATGTCCTTAGCCTGAGTGTTTCTTCACCCTCCTCACACAAGAATGCTTTCATCCCCTTCTTCCCCCTTCCATTGTCCACAATATATTCATTGTCACCCTGAGAGGAGGTTAGGGTTTGTCTTTGGGGTTTGAGCTCAGACGAGCTTTCCTTTAATCCTTGGTCATAGATAGAAGGTTGGGGAGGAAGGCTGGCTCAACAACGGACGAATGGTGGGTAGAACAGCAAGATGGTGACGCCGGTGCTGCTTGGTCCTTAACGACATAGGGTAGCCATTTGGGGTGTCTAAGAACGAGGTGATTCACCCCGCCGAGCCAGTATAGGGCAAGAGTGGTGACGGATCCGGTGGGTGGTTGAAATCAAGCATTAGTGGCGTCGCTCACGGAACAATAGATGGTGACATAGGTTGGTCAGGGTGGTAATGCATGACCACTACGATTGACGGCATGGAGGCAAGAGTAGCAGCGATTAAGTGGCCCACTCAGGTGGAGGGTGGTACATTGGTACGATGGATGGACGTTGATATGGAGTAACACCGGGCGACATGAGCCAATTAAAGAGAAGATTATAGAGAAAGAAGAGCGCAAAATGAGAATTGGATTACAAAAAATGACACCAGGCGTGACAGCCTCCCAACATAACATGGCTGGATTGGATGTCCATAGATGCATGGCCCAAATATGTGGGTATCTAATTTGACAATATGGATTTCACCAAAGTGCGTTAATTAATGAAACTCTAAATCACTAATAATCATGCATTACTGAACCTTTTGGCAAACGCAAGAGAGAGAATTTGGCGCTTGAACGGGGCCGGGGCCGGGGCCGGGGCCTGGGCATGCAATCCAATCCACACCAAGCACACGCATTGTGTGTTGCATATTTGCATGCATGAAGCTTGGCATCAGTGCGCACTGCGCCACTGCGCAGGAGATCACGGCACCCCAGTACTGGTGGGCCACCGCGGGGGCTTGTCCGTCCGAGTTGGCGCGCGGCGCCCCACCGGGCTGAGGCGGTGCTCATGGCGAGCGTCCGGCGGCGCACGGCCGCCACGTGGTGGAGCGGCGCGGTGCACGTTCCGTCCTCAGCCCCGCGTGCACGCCGCCGCGCCATGGTGGACATCCAAGGACAGGACAGCAAGGATGTGTGAGTGTGACCATTGTGCGTGCCAACCCAAAAGTGGGCGGGCGTACTGGGCTCTGCGGAGCAGCCGACGAGGAAACCTCAGCCCAGAGGTAGCGGGGCCGAGAGCCCACGCAAAGTGAGCGTTCGCTCGGCCCGGTAAATGATGTGGTATATCTGTTTGGAAAAAAAGTCCACATTATCTTCCTCAACTTTTGTGAAAGTCTGATTTTCCTCGCTGAATGCTAAAACCCGGTAAACCACCTCCCTAGACTTTTTTATATTATTCTATAACTAAGTTATACATGATCCAATGAGTATAAAATTTTTACTACAGTTCAAGCATACAATAATTATACCACCATAAAATTTCACCACAATTGGACCATAGAAACTGTAGCTATGAATGAATTATAGAAAAACATAGATCTAAAGTTACAGCAAAAAATTTGTAATAAAACATATCATATTATATGTTCACTGTGTAGATCTACTCATGTGGAGTCCAACAAAATTGGAGTTTTCATTTCATGATTTTTGTGTGATTTACTATAATTTTTTAAAGATTCAGCCGAAATAAATAAAAAATAAAAAGAAGTGAATTCCTCTGGAAAACAAGCAACGGCAGTTTTCGAAAAGGGCGACACAGCCGACTAATTTCCAAGGAAGAAAGATGAGCATGAAAGGAAGTAACTTTTCCAAAAAGTGCTACGGTAGCCATCACATCGAATCTTGTGATATGTGCATGGAGCATTAAATATAGATGAAAAAAACTAATTGCACAGTTTTGTTGGAAATTGCGAGACGAACGTTTTGAGCCTAATTAGTCCATGATTGAACAATAATTGTCAAATAAAAACGAAAGTGCTACAGTAGCCAAATTCCTAAAATTCGCGAACTAAACACAGCCTAAATATATCATATCATTACACAAGCATGTAGCAGCAGCAGCAGCTGCTGCGGTTATTCTCTGTACAGAACAACTGTCGATCTCTGTCCGGTAGAGGAGAGATGAAAGCTGAAGCAATCATAGATTAGATTACTGATTACACAGCAGGCAGCAGGGCAACCTGGCTCGCTCGCCCTGCTCCTGCTGATGAAGCAGGGAGGGAATGGATGGATGGAACTAGTCGCTCTTCCTGAACTTGCTGACGCCGCCCTTGAGGATGCCCTTGGTGTCCAGCTTGCGGTACTGGCTCTGCACCACGCCCAGCATGTTGTACAGGAAGTCGTCCACCTGGTCCTGGTACCTCTCGTACAGCACCGGCAGCGTGTGCGCGCACACGAACCCTGAAACCAACCACACCATCCGTCAGCAGCTATAAGCAGTTGCCAGACAGCAAACAGAATATTCAGATTTCAGAACTGTAACCCTGAAAGCACTGCCAGAATTCAGAAATCATTACCGACGTAGATGACCGTCAGGAAGTTGCAGAAGCTGCCGACGATGGCCGCCGCGAAGAACCCAGCGATAACCTTATATTAATTACCATTACCAATGGTAAACAATATATATACAGGAAAGCAAGCTCAGCAGACAGTGTGACGATAGCTACTGCAATTCTGCAAAATGTTCAGTGGAGAGATGCATGCAGAGTCGACTACAGAGCAGCACCACGGACGGCATCACTTACGATGAGCAACTGCTTGAGGTCTCGTCCGCAGGACACGTCCTGGAGGTAGCCCAGCGCCCTGTTCACCTGGGCGCCGGCGGCCGCGCCGGCGTTCGCGAACAGCTCCTCCGGCAGCTGCACGCGAGGCACGCTGGAAGGGGACCTAGTGGAATGGATAACGTGGAATGGATAGCGTTGAGCAGTACGTACTGGACGGCGAATGTGGTGTGGCCCAGGCGAATGGATACGTACCCTTTGCTGAGCACGGCGGCGAAGGTGGCCCAGGCGAACTGGACGGCCATGCCGAGCGCGAGCAGGAAGCAGAGGATGGTGAGGAAGTGGTAGTCCAGCCACTCGAAGAAGACCCACACCAGCGTCGCCACGCCCAGCACGCTGGACGAGATCTTCTTGTTCCGCCACAGCAGCACGTCGGCGGCTGCAGCCATCCATCGTCAGTCATCATCATTCATCACGAGGATTAATTTGCAGACAGACAGTCAGCCACTTGATGACATCACTACGTTGCTACTTGTGGGTGCAATACGTACATTTCCCGCCGCCCAGCACGTGGTGGACCGACTTCTTCCTGTTCTCGCTGCCGCCGAACAGCTTCTTGGCCTGCTCGGAGATGGAGGAGCCGTCGCCGTCGTCCAACCGGACCGACTTCTGCTTCGGGAGGTTCTCCGCGATGGTCTCCATGATGTTACCCATCAGGTCCGCAGCCGCGTTCTCTGAATGCTCCGCCATCTTCGATCCTGCCCTGGAATCACGAAACACGTGTACGTACAGGTTAGATGCAGAATCAGTCAGTCAGCGTGAGTCACAGCCAATCAGCCATATGCCTCTTTCTTCTACCTGTAAATTTTCTAAAACAGAGTAACAGACAGGTCTGCTGCACAAAGGCCTAAAAGCAAGATACACCCTTGAAAAATAGCTCCCTGGTGCTGCTGGGGCGATTAGTTGAATAAGAGATCAAAAAGCGCACGTGGCGTATTACTCTCAACTCTGAATTAATAGCCTGAATCCTGAACAGCTCAGGAACTCTAAAGAATTCCTGAACAGCTCAGCCTTCCTCTTTGTCCACCTCCACGGCGGATTCTTAATTCAGGTCCAGCCGTCCAGGTTGCAGAAAAGCTAAAGCAACCAACTAGCCGGCAAAAACGAATTGGATAAGGCTTGTATAAATTACCGGAGGAGAAGGATGAACAGCGGTTCAACGCGATGAGCTCGAATTGAGGCGCCCTGTTCTTGTGGGACGATGACAGTAGGTATCGGGGATTCCTGCTCACCAATGGCGAGGCAGAGCAGCCGGGGGAGGAGACCGGGAGAGGAAAGGTAGATGGGGGAAGAGCAATTAGTTCATCGACAGGGACAGCCGGACAGGTGGGCCACGGGGCCCACTATCCTGATTGGGCTGTGTGTGGGCTCACGGCGTCCTCCTGGCAGCCATACGTTTCGCTGGCGTGGGCCATGCCTGTCAGTGATATTTTCCTCCACCGTCGACATACACACTGCAGCCATACGTTTAGCAAGAAAGTGTGGACCAAAGCCCACACGAGCCCCCGTGATGCCCGTAACGCTTCATGGGCCGTGGCCTGCCGACGGCCCAACGTGGGTTGGGCTGAAAAACCCTTTTTTTTTTTTTGGAAAATTCAATATCCGAAAAGTATCATTGAAAGTATGCTCATTCGTAAAATAACACCGAAAGAATGAACCATTATCTGAAAATACCATTCCATTAAGTTTTGAGATAACGCTGTGAACTTCTATTCTCCTCTGCCCACATGAGATCTCCATGGCTCCACGCAGCCGCCGTGTCCATGCTCCACAGCATATATAGTAGGTAGTAGCATGTCCAATTCTACATCTCCATCCTCACACCTGACGCGAGACCTCCATGGCTCCACGTCTGCCATGTCCATGCTCCTCTGGCTCAACAACATCCCGCAACGTCAGTGACAACCCCAAGCCAGAGGTCGTCATTTATGACCTGGTGAGTAATGGTGACCTGCTTCTGCTGAACGGCGATGCCAAGGGCTGCTCGCCCTGGGGCTTTGGACAGCAGCTTGCAGCCGGTTTTGTACTCGCCGCCGTTCACCACGCACAGGTACCATATTGAACCAGCGGTTGCAGGTCCTGTCCGTCACCACATTCACGGAAAAAGGGGCAGAGCTATATGGTGACGAGTTGCTGCACTTGCATCCTTGTGGCCGACAATGGTGGGCTGTCCCATCGCGCCTGCACCAGGTGATGGAGAAGGATGACGCCGAGCAGAAGCTAGCGCGCGTGCCACCCATGCCCATGGCTTGTCGCGTCCTCTCTGCTGCGGGTTAGCACGCCTCCCCTCCACAGCCGGGGAGCAGGAGCCACGCCTGGTGGGTCTTTGGCACAGCTCGACGTACGGATGGCCTCAGCACGACGAGCTCGACGTATGCGTGCGGCGAGACGAAGCAATACGCCACAGCCAAGTCCTCGATCGGCCACCACCTCTCTGCCGGGCATCTCCATCTCCATCTCCGTCTGAGTGAAGTCGAGCGAGGAGTGGAGAGGGCTTGGCCGGCGCTTGAAATGAGCGACCGTGCAACATGCCAAGGGGATTGGTGAGAGGATGACGAGTGGGACCGTTCTATCTGAGCGAAACGGAGTGAGTGTGAGGTAGACGATAGAATGAAATAGATTATTGCTTTCAATGGTATTTTACGTTAGTTAACGCCGAACTATCGTGGTATTTTGCAGATGTCATGTCTTGCGATGGAATTTTGCGGATGTCACGGGCTTTGGATGCTATAGAACCATTTCTTTAATTTTTTACTTGCTTGGGCTGAAAAACCAACGTTCCGTGCTGTTCGTTCCCCGGGCTTGCTGAACGCTCGCTCACCGTCACCGGCCACCACTCGCTCCGCCGGCCGCCGCAGCCGCACCTCCCGGGCGGGCACACCCTCTCCTCGGTCCGCACCCGCGGGAGCATTTCTGCGCCTCGGCGATCCCTGCGTCTGCGTCTGCGCCCCCTGGGGAAACCCGTCCGATATCCGCGCCGCTGAAGAAGCGACGGCGGCGGGGGCGATTCGTGCGGCCCGCCCCGCTCACGGCGAGGAGAGGCGTAATCGAGGATCCTCGTGCTGCAGGTGCGTGTTTCTCTAGATCTGGGGCAGGGTTCGTCGTTTGTGCGTGGTGCCGTGTAGCAGAAGATCCGATTTCGATTGGGATCCTTGCCTCACCATTTCGGTCGTCCTGCTACCGCTGTTTATTCGTCTTCTGAACATTCTGCCTTACATTGTAGCCGATCCTGTATTCGTGTTCACTGAGCACTGGAATCATGTCTCTGAAGGCCTGAAGCTGCACAACCAGAAGCCATCTACGTTTCTATTGGATACAGAACACCTGCCTGGTTGGTTGATGCCTATACCTTTGCTTCTACTACACCAGTTCTGTTCTGCGTCTTTCTGGATTGGGCTCTAAATAGGCGGTTCTCTTGATTTCCTGGCGTTTCTAGGTAATGGCCGAAATCGAACCCCTAAAAGTGGTAGTGTACGGAGGCAATGCAGACCTACAGACGTCTGGTGGTGAGGATGAGTTTGTCGCCTTAGCAGGCAATGGATCCACAGATGCGGCGCAGGAAGATAACGCGGATCTGCAAGCAGTTGATGCGGAGGGTGAGTTTGTCAACGAGGAGATAAGATTCATGGAGCCAGTGAAGGGAATGCTATTTGATAGCGAGAACGACGCGATCGCGTTCAGTCAGAGATATGCTCGGGCGAAGGGGTTCGCTATAACACGGAGGACCTCCAAAACCATGGACGAGAAGTTGCAATATTTCACTCTCGCTTGCAACAGACAGGGGAAAGCTCAGTGCAGCACCAGCTCCAGAAATAAATCGAAACAGAATCCCTCCACAAAAACACAGTGTCCAGCTAAACTGAATTTTAGACTTCATGGCCCTGACAAGTTCTGCTTAACTTCACTCATACTCGAGCACAACCATGATTTGAGTCCAAGCGAGACAGGGGTCATTGTGTGCCGGAACAAGACAACTGGGGTGAGTGCTAAAAGAAGAAGGCTAGAGTCAAGTGGCAGGTCAGAAGTTTGTGCAAACAATGCGCAAGGTGGAGGCTTTGAAAATCCACAGCTTGGTGAGAATGAGTGCACAGACAATTCTAAAGAGGAAACATGGCTGAAGTTTAGTGCCGAAGATACACATGTGCTTTATCAATACTTCTTCCGCATGCAGTCCAAGAATCCAAACTTTTTCTATGCCATGGACTTTGACGAAAATTCCCAGCTGAGGAATGTTTTCTGGGCAGACGCAAGAAGTAGGGCTGCATATGAATCTTTCTCGGATGTTGTGAAGTTTGACATGGCCTACCTAACAAACAAGTATGAAGTGCCTCTTGCCTCTTTCGTTGGTGTAAATCAACATGGACAACCAATTCTTCTGGGCTGCGGCCTACTGTCAAATCAGAACACAGAATCTTTTGTATGGTTGTTCAAATCCTGGTTAGCTTGTATGTCTAACAAACCACCAAAAGGCATGATTACCGATCAGTGCGATGAAATGCAGGCTGCTGTTGAGCAAGTTTTTCCTCAAACTTACCATAGCTGGTGTCTGTTGAGTATCATGAAGAAAATCCCTGAAAAGCTCCGTGGACTTTCAAAGTTAGAAGACATTAAATTCACTTTCTCAAATGTAATCTATGAATCACTGACAAAAGGTGAATTTGGGAAAGGTTGGATTGAGATGATCAGCAAGTTTGGCCTTCAAGGCAATGACTGGCTTATTCAGCTGTGCATTAATTGGCAAAAATGGGCACCTGCTTATATAAAAGATACCTTTTGGGCTGGCATGGCTGTCACAAAAGAGCGTGAAAGTGAATATGCTTTGTCTGATGGATATGTCAGTTCCGGAACGACAATAAACCAGTTTCTGGAAAAATACAGCAAAGCACTAAGAGATATGGCTGAGAAGGAAAAAGATGCTGATTTTAAGTCTTCTCAGGAAGTGGCATCTTGCATCACTCATTATGATATTGAGAAGCAGTTCCAGTTAGTATACACAAATAAAAAATTTGAAGAATTTCAGGAGCAGTTAAAAGGTAAAATTTACTGTTATCCAAAACTTGTGAAACAAGAAGGTACATCTTACACATTCAATGTTGCTCAAGATGTTAAAATCAGGGAGCAACAACTTACATTGGACTTCTGTGTCTGGTTTAACGGAGATGGGTGTGATGTGAAATGCGCATGCCATCATTTTGAATTTCGAGGAATCTTGTGTTGCCATATCATCTCTGTACTTACTCTAATGAAGATCAAAGAAGTGCCCTCCAAGTATGTTCTGCAGAGGTGGAGAAAGGGTTTGGAGCGTAGGCACACCTCTATTGCGTGCTCGTCTGATGAGAATGTGAACGCACCAATTGCACAGCGTTTTGATGTGTTATGCAAATCGTTCTATGATGTCGCAGAGAAGGCTGCGACATCTGATGCACTGTTCGAGTCAGTGATGGATGGCCTTGCACAACTGAAAGGAAAGGTCAAGGCACAGGATGCTGCCCTTAACACGAGTGGTCATGCATCAGAGCGTCAAGACATGGAGATATGATGATGAGTTCCTTTCTCCTGACGTGACATGAATATCTGAAAGTTTTCTGTTGTTCCAATGCACTGTAAAGATATATCTAGCGTCTTTTATATCTGGAATTGCAAGTAGTAGTGGACCACGCTGTTCGCTTGATCGTATCAGCCATGCTTATCAGCTATGATACGGTGTTTTTCTCTCACAACAAAACAGCATCAGCCGGCTTATAAGCCACAGAAACGATCAAGCGAATAGGGGTAGTCAAGTCTGTTTCTCCTGACATGCCATGGATATCGGACATTTTTCTGTCGTTCCAATGTAGTGTAAAGATATATCTAGCGTCTTCTATGTCTAAGTTTTCTGTTGTTCCAATGAACCATGAGTGGAACTTGAATTCTATATTTAGCTGGCTATATATATGCCTGAATTTCTGTTGTTTAGAGCTATTCCCAGCTTCTCACGGCAAGCTGATCATTTTGCCGTGCTGCCATTAAACATGCATATCACTAAATTTAGCTTCATCGTTTTATTTTCGATTCTTATATATATCCTGGGCAATCTTCCATCTCTGTTTGCAGCCCTCCATTTTGCTGGGTTTGGAATCTCGATTCCACGGGAGAAAGTCACAATGAGGCCTCTCGGCTCCGTGACTCTCCTGGCCGTTTTTTTGTCTTTCCACCTCCATCTTTGTGCATCCTCACGCCTCCTCGCCGAACGTCCCTCGGCGGCTCCAAATGGCCAACGCCATCTTGCCGAACGTCCCGCGGCGGCTCCAAATGGCCAACGCCATCTCGCCGAACGTCCTGCGGCGGCTCCGAATGGCCAGGCAGCAGCAGGTGCACCGGCGCCGGTTCCTCCCGCCGGGTCGCCGGAGAACATCGGGGCCAACCTCCCGGTGAGCATGCCCGCCAACAAGCCGGCCAATGTCCCAGCTTACGGCAACCTTCCACCGGAGGTGCTGGCGAAGCTCCCGGCCAACGTGCCGCCGGACTTGCTGACCAGCATCCCGCCGGAGACGCTGGCCAACATCGAGGCGTCGCAGGGGCAGCTGCAGACGAGCGAGATCCTGGCCACCATCCCGGCGGTGCAGGGCCAGCTGCCGGCGAACCTGCCGCCCGAGGTGCTGGCCAAGCTCCCGGCGGTGCAGAACCATCTGCCGGCGAACATCACGCCCGAGATGCTGGCCAGCCTCGTCGCGGCGCAGCAGCAGACTGCCGGCCAGCCTGGGGCGGCGGCTCTCCCCACCGACATCCCGGAGATCCCCAAGATGCCCGACTTCTCTGGCCTCGCCAACATCTCGTTCCCGCCGATGCCGTCGGGGCCTAAGATGCCGCAGCTGCCGCCCAACTTCTCGCTGTTTGGGTACGAGGTCCCCATCCCCAAGTTCATCAGCAAGATGGTCGACGGCAATGGCGGTGGTGACGGCGGCGGCGGCGGCGGCGGGCAAAACTGACGCCAATCTTTGTTCGATGTCAGTGCTTCAGTGCCATCTAGGCTGTCAATTACAAATTAATAACAGAAGTTTCGCCATGCTTTTGAGTTCTAATGTGATCATTTTGCGATTCTTTTCGTTTGGGTGATGTCTGGCCGGAAAGGTGTAATCTGATGGACTATGTTCTTGTCATTTGTCTATATATCTTTGCTCATTTGCTAAACATATGCAGGTTGAAAAGCATTGCAATTTTGCTACTACTTGCAGTGCATTCTTGTCTCAGTTGAACATTATTTGGAGGTGGTAGGCATAAAGTGTCCGCCTCCGTTAACCATTAATGGAGGCAACCACTTGTCCCCAAGGGCAGCCAGCCATTAACGGAGGCGACACCCTATTGTGCCCGCCTCCGTTAATAGGAGGGCAGTGTCTCGCAAAATCATTTGTGTAGTATTGGTAGGATCCCCTTGTCTTAATCCTTTACCTGGTTTAAAAAACTTACTTTCTTCACCATTTAGGTTCACTCCAATAGAGCCATCCCTAACTGACTTATCCAGCTAATCCAAATAGGACTGAAACCTCTTAATTCTAAGATCTCAAATATGAAATCTCAGCTAACTTGGTCTTATAATAATACCAGGTTCCTTAGAAGAATTTGAACTATGCACCCTGAATATTTGTACCCTGAATAAAAACACTTTGGTGTGGGGACACTAATCTTTCTATGATCTTACCTAACCTAAGAGTAAGAACTTTGGAGAAGATTTTAAAACTACAATTAATAAGACTAATGGGTCTAAAGTTCTCCACAGACTTAACCTCCTTCCACTCTGGAATAAGAGATAGCATTGCAAAATTTAATCTGCATAGGTCTAAATTACCCTTAAAGAAATCCTCAAACATGGCTAACAAATCCGTCTTAATAAGATCCCAAAACTTATGATAAAACATAAAGGAAAGCCCATCTGGTCCTAGAGCACCTTTAGCATATCAACTCCAAACTACATCCTTTATTTCATTCTCAGAAAGAGGAGATATCAACAAATCATTTTCACTAACTAACACTCTCTCATCTTGTTCCCAAAAATCATGAGATAGGGGAATCTTCAGTTTGTCTTCCTTTTTAAACAGGTCTTTATAAAAGGCTAAAGCAATGTCCATCATCATACCTTTCTGATCTTCAACTAGACCATAGGACCTTCTAAAGCATCCACCCTTTTTCTCAGTACTTCATTCATTCAAAAGATTTGAAAACTTTAAGGTAAGATGGAACATCTTAGGTGTGTAGTGGCATTGGACCTGTCATGGATGGAACAATCCACTGACTTGGTGGACTTCATGAAAGAAACATATCGATCGACACATGGGTCGTTAGAAAGCGCGGTGGAATGATGAACTTATTTTGACGTGGGAAAAGTCGTACGGAGTGTATTTGAACTCTTAAGTTCTCTTATAGTTTAGTGCAGTGGAATGATGAACTTATTTTGACGTGGGAAAAGTCGTACGGAGTGTATTTGAACTCTTAACTTCTCTTATAGTTTAGTGCGGTGGAATGATGAACTTATTTTGACGTGGGAAAAGTCGTACGGAGTGTATTTGAACTCTTAAGTTCTCTTATAGTTTGTTGACAATTGCTAAAAAAAATTAAAATCAATATATTATTGGAGCAACTTTGAATACAAATCTATTGACACGAGTTTTATTTCGTAAACTTGTGTATAATTTGACTATTTGTGAATCGAAATTCATAAAATGTGACCCTTTTTCAGTCAGAATTTGCTTGCTTATCATTCAGGACAGGGTAATGAAATTTTAAGCCAAATTAGATCACCCTAGCGTGTGGTACAACCAGCAGGTAGCCGTAGACGAGAGCAGAGACACCGTGACAGTGCTGCCAAACGGGGAGAGCCAGTAGTGTGTGTTGGCCCAAACATCGCGATCCGACGTGGCCCAGTGGCGCGTCGCGGAGCCTTATCCCGCGGCGTCGCCCCTGATCCAAACTCCATCCGCTGGGGCGCCGCGCACCACAAGTAGGCGCGCCCCGGCGACCCCACCGCCGCCTCCCCTCGTTAACACGCCGCGGCCTAACACACCCGCGCCCGCCCGCGCTAGTGCCATCCACACTCTTCTCCCAGTCCGGAGGCAGGCGGCAAAAAGCAAGCAAAGAAAGCAGCTTGGTAGCCATGGCGTCCACCTCCTGCTTCCTCCACCAGTCCACCGCCCGCCTCGGCGCGTCGCCGCGCGTCGCAGCCCCGCGCAGCAGCCAGCTGTTCGTCTGCAAGGCCCAGAAGCAGGACGCCGCCGCGGATCAGAGCGACGTCTCTCGCCGCGCCGCGCTCGCGCTCGTCGCCGGCGTCGCCGCCGTCGGCGCCAAGGTGAGCCCCGCCGCCGCCGCCTACGGAGAAGCAGGTACGTAACTAACGGAACCACCGGCCGGCGTCCTTAATTCATCTCTTACCTTAGTTAATTAGCCTGATGAGTGCCTGACGACTGATCCGCGTGCGTGCATCGATGGATCGGCATCGGCAGCCAACGTGTTCGGCAAGGTCAAGACGAACACGGAGTACATCGCGTACAGCGGCGACGGGTTCAAGCTGCTGATCCCGTCCAAGTGGAACCCCAGCAAGGAGCGGGAGTTCGCGGGGCAGGTGCTCCGCTACGAGGACAACTTCGACGCCAACAGCAACGTGTCCGTCATCATCCAGCCCACCTCCAACAAGACCATCACCGAGTACGGCTCCCCCGAGGAGTTCCTCTCCCAGGTCGACTTCCTGCTCGGCAAGCAGGCCTTCGGCGGCAAGACCGACTCCGAGGTCCGTAACAACCTTGCTAGCTAGCTACTTTGTGTTGTTCGCCTCGCCCGCCGCCATGGCCATGCTCGTCGTCTCTGTGTGGCTGGCTCTGCTTGCTTGCTTGGTGCTTATTGCCATCGTCATCGATCTGCTTGCCTGCCTAGCTTACACGCATGCTGTTGCAGGGTGGGTTCGAGACCGGCGCTGTGGCCACCGCCAACGTCCTGGAGAGCTCCACGCCCGTGGTGGACGGCAAGCAGTACTACAGCGTGTCGGTGCTGACGAGGACGGCGGACGGAGACGAGGGCGGCAAGCACCAGCTCATCACGGCCACCGTCTCCGACGGCAAGCTCTACATCTGCAAGGCGCAGGCCGGCGACAAGAGGTGGTTCAAGGGCGCCAGGAAGGGCGTCGAGAAGGCCGCCGCCTCCTTTAGCGTCGCATAATATAATGTAATTGTGCATCGATCGGGATTACTATTTCTTTGATGGTTTGGTTTCATCAGGGATGCACTGCACGCACCGTGTGTACGTAGAGAGCTAGGCCCTGGCCTGGCTGAGCATGCTTGTTTATGTGTGTGTTCCTTTGATTGTACATGAGAACAGCAAAGACTAAGAAGAGCCCCATTTCCATGCAAGGATCCATCCATATATTTCTACAGGTACATAGCTCTGCTTTGTTTAACAAATCTTAGTACTAATAGTGCTTCGTTTCGGTTTTTTAATCTTACTGCTGCCATAGCTCTGCTTATTTTAGCCAGAGATTCTAAAAAGCAGTTTGCATGCATGAGACTAGATTGTGTGGAAGCTAAGTGTTTTAAATCTCAAACAAACATACAACACCAATGCAAGGTTTTGTGCGAGTTGGACTTTTGTGTAAGCAATGGGGAAGGGATTCGATCGAGAACAGAAAGACAATCGAGAGGGAGATGTAGTTCGGAGGAATGGTTAGTACAAGTTTTATGTCTCCAAAAACAGCTTATCGTTCCCTTTCCAACTCATCATATCCTTTATAGCTATTACACAAAATCTGAGTGAACCTGAAAGCTGCTGAAATCATGGATGTCACTGTTGACACCGTTTCAAATGAACTGACTGACAAAATCGTGGAGGAAAGGCAGGTGCGGACTGGTACTGTTGTTTCTTCATGTGGGGATAAAGAAAAAGAGGTGGACAATACTCCGGTTGAGATCGAAATGCTTCAAGCTGAAGATGCTTCTTTGGTTAAGGAAAGTTTGGGGATTGGGAGTTATTCTGTTTGTGCTAGATTGGTTAGTTTTGAAGATATGGAGGGGAAGGGTGGCTCAGATTTGTTGCCTGGTTCAGCCAGTATGGCATATATATTGAAGCTGGTTCAGATTTGGCTGCTGCACAGAAATTTGATACGGAGGAGTCCAACAACAATACACGAATGCTAGCTGCTGCTGCTATTCCAGAAGTTATGGTCTCCACTAGTCGTGCAAGTCCAAGACTGTACGCTCATCTGATGAACACACTCTTTCAGAACAGAACTAAATTTACATTTGATTTAAAAAAAACAGTGTATTTTTAGCAAGTACGTCGTTCCATTTCTGATAATTCTATCCATACCTGTTTATATTTATATTTGATTTTTTTCAATATAAAATTCATCCAGTTGGATCAGGTCAAGTTCTGCCTCTTTTTCTTGAGCCTTTTCCCTGTGTATCATTAAAAAAGATAGCATTTTCCTATAGGCCACTAAAAAGTTCGGACTTACCTAGGTGCCATGACACTCTATTTTTTTTGCCCCCAAGCCATTCCGTCCATTTTCGCTGGTAACGGTGTGTAACGACGAGGAGAAAAGACCGAAGTGCCCTCAGTCTAGGAAGGATGAGTGAAATTGCCGTTTGCCCTGTGTGCCACTCCCTGACCAAGCGTTTGAGCGCCAAGATGGCTGACGTGGGCAAGTTTTTTGGCGCCAAAGGCACTGGGCTTGGCGCCAAAGAGACCCCGCTTGGTGCTATAAATAGTCCCTCAGCCCTCCCTTCCCACTCATTCTTCTTCTTTTTGTCTCTCCTGCTACCTTGCTGCCAGTGCCATGTCTCAAGCGTCAAGCAGCTATGGGAGGAGGCCCAGGCGGGTCATGTGCCCCAACTGTAGTGTGCTAGCTAATCGATTCATATCGATGACTACAAAGAACCACAATCGTACTTTCCACAAGTGCCCGTACTTTGCAGTTCGTTTTTCTTCCTTGCTCATTCATTCATAGGTTGTTCTTTATTCCCTGTTTGGTGCTAATCTGTTGATGCTGTTGTTTATAGGCCGGAGGGTGCCAGTTTTATCAATGGGAGGACGAAATGGAGGACACTGTTGTGCACCCACCTAAAGCACCTGCTCCATTACAGGCCATTCCTCTGCAGGCAGTGGCAGCACCAGCTCCTATCTCTACAGCAGCTCCTCTGGCCATCGTCCATGAAGATTCCCTGTCGGCTAGAATTGTAGGTTATGCAGTAGTGGAAGATAGGGTTCTTCAGCAGCTTAGGTGGATTGAAAAGCTGGTGTTTGTGTGCATCTTTCTTGCTTTGTATGCTATCATGAAAAAGTAAGGCCCTATGTATGCAGACTGTGTATGTGTGTGTTTGAATGAAGACTAGTGATGCATGAATGAATGGTTTTCATCAGAGTTATGATCTAATTTATGATAACATAGTAATTCTGACATCTAAAAAAAATAACATCTCACAAAGTTTCATCTAACCAATAGAGTTCCATCTCATAGGCATTCATCTCACATCACAGTTTCATCTTATATCACAGTCATGCCAAAATAAAGTGATAGCAAAGCAGCAGTAGTTTTTGCAGCCAAATCACCAAAATAACAACTAAACACAGGTGGTTTTCATTTAAACCCTACCTTCTTCTTGCTCCTGGTATTAGAAGCTGGGCTGGCTGGGCTGGCTGGGCAGGCTGGCACAATTGAAAGCTTTTTTGGTGTAAGCTTCTTCTTCAACCCTATCTTCTTCCTTGGTGAAGGTTGGGGCAAAACAACCTCCATTGGTTCTGTCTGCACAGTCTCTTCACGAAATAGGGCAAGATACACAGGCTGGGGCAAAACAGTGTCATTGGAACCAGTTCCAGGCCTGTTATAGTCAAGTACCAGGAAAGGTCAAGCACACAGTTTCATCAAAAAGTGCAAATGCAGAATTGGATCATGCTTACCTACTAGTCTGGGAATTTGTATGACATGTTGATGTACTGGTAGCTGGGCCCTTACTTTTCTTGGTAGCTGATGTACTGGTAGCTGGACCCTTTGATGAAGAAGATGATTTCCTCTTCCTCTTCTGGTGTGTAGCATTGGCCACTGCCTCATTGTGTGGGAAAATCATGCCTGATGCAAGAGTTTTCACAACAAGGCTAGTCTCTGTATTATAACTTGCTACTTTCTTCTGCCTTTTCTTTGGGAGACCCCTGCAAAGGACAAGTTTACAGTTAGTACATGTATTTAATTTATAGGACAAATGAAAATAAAGTACATGTTTACCTTTCAGTCTCCATTGCAGTAATATCTTCTGGGTTCCCATTCTTGCAGGTGTACCAGTGGTGGCCTAACTCATGGCATATAGGACACTCATGCTTCTTTGACTTCTTCTTACTGCCTCCCTCAACAGCTGACTTCATCCTGTTCTTCCTCCTACCACCAGTGGACTTGAGACATGGAGGGTGCATGAAGAAGCCATGTGTTGCTTTGGGCCATATGGAATTGTCAGGAATGCATGGGATAGAGCCTGCATAGGCATCCTTGAACTTCTAGACAGAGAAGAAATCATCTACATAATCTTCTAGTCTTGCACCTGGAATTGAGGTGATGTAGGCAATAGCATGCTTGCAGGGTATTACTGACCCCTGCCAGACTCTACAGGAACAGGTCCTATTTCTTAAGTCCACCACAAACCTAAACCCAGACCCCCCCTTAGCACAAATTTTTGCAACACCTTCAGGAGAGCTTGTGATCACTTCAATATCAAGATTGTAACTGTCATCCTTTAGCTTCTGCACAATATGGGGCAAAATCTTTCCTTCAAACTTTCTGGCCACCCTCTTCCTATGGTTCCATTTGATCAATATCTTCTGTCTGATGGTGTCCATCAAGTCATCCAGATGCTTCTGCTTCTCACCCTTTATCCAGTTATTGAAAGACTCAACCAAGTTGTTAGTCACATAATCAACTTTTGAGGCAGTGCCAAACTGGCTCCTAGTCCATAGCTTCTTGTGAGTGTCTTGAAGGTACTTCATAGCTTCTGCTTTGGCAGCAGCCATTGCCTGATAATGCTTATCAAACATATATGGACTCCAAGAATATGCAGAAGCCCACAAGTGCTCATCAAAAACTTTACCACTATATCTCTTCTTGAAATTCTGTACTAGATGGTACATACACTTCCTATGTTCAGCTTCTGGAAACACTTCACTAACTCCATTCATCACTGCCTGGCCACAATCTGTGGAGAAAGTAAGCCCAGGTGGACTGCCTATTGCTTCCTTCAACCTTCCCATGAACCATACCTAATTTTCATTGGTTTCAGAATCTATGACACCTACTGCTACTGGGTACATCCAGTTGTGCCCATCAACTGCACAGGAAATGCACAACTGGCCCCTAAACCTCTCAGTTAAAAATGTGCTATCTACTGCAAGATATGGTCTACAACCTCTAAGAAAGCCATCAACACAAGGTTTAAGTGCAAAAAAGAGTCTATTAAACCTTATCTTGTTATTGATGGTGTGGTGATCAATCACAACCCATGAACCAGGACTGGTTTCCTCTATCTGGGCCTTAAATCTAAAAAGATTGTCAAAACTTTTGTCCCATGGGCCATAAATCTTATCCATGGCAAGTAGTCTACCTTTGTATACTCTTTTGTAGGGCACCACAATCTTGTGCTCATCCTTCAATCTCCTTTGTAGTTCAGTGGCACCCACAGTCCCATCTTCCTTGAGCCAATCAACCACTTGATGACAGACCCAGAACTGAGTCACTCCTACACAGACTCCTTGCCTCCTGGCGCTCTGGCACTGATGGGAAAATGGGTTCCTCTTTATCTGCAAAACAAATATACATTCCACAGTTACTGCATGCATTTGCAATAAGTAATAACAGAACCAAATTACTATCAGTATTTACAAAAAGTACATACACAATACCTTAACAGTTACACCATCCTTCAGAGTTGATGCATGGATTCTCCACGGGCAGCCATCATTCTAGGCAGTGCAGGTTGCCCTATACCTTCCTGTGTCACTTGCCTCAATGTTATAATGGTACTCATGTTTCACAGAATGTGTAGCTAAAGCCAGCTTAAAGGAAGGAATGTCTGAATAAACAGTGCCTACAGCCATAGGAGGGTCCTTCTTGTCATAATAAACATCATGCATTTGTTCAGGTTCTTTATCTTTAATAATATCATCTAAATCCTCTACTTCACTATCATCATCAGACAAGGATTCATCGTCAGAGTCATCACTGTCTGAACCATCAGAACTTTCAGGCCGCCTTTGCTTACTGCAAACTTGACTGTGAGGTTTGGTAGGTGGGGGATGTTGGGGGCCAAGGTCAATGTACAACCCTTCCTCATCAACACCCACATGCTCATTGGATGGGTTTGGGTTAGCCAGATATTCAGGTTCAGCACATTCACTCTGGGTGGCACTCTGGGAGGCATTGCTTGCTTCTGCTCTGGTAGGACAGTGGACTGAAGGAGTGAATGGGGCTTCAACAGAGTTAGCAGGGGGACTAAAATCCCAATTAGGAATCTGAGGCTCACTAGTTGGCCTATTATAGGCAACAGTCAAGAAACAGCACTTTGATTCATTACTTTTAGCAAACATTTCACGCATATCTTGGTCACTCCTTACTTCAACGTTGACCTTACTCTGATTGCAGAAATAAAACAGTCGAGCTACCTCACCGAAATCGGGTGGATACTTGTCAACAACATCACGAACCAGATCTTTGAAGTTAGTAAGCTCAGCATCCACAACTTTGTTCAAAGAAAACCACCGAGCACGCGAATTGGGAGTAACAATCCGCATTTCTAGGTTGAAGCTATTGTCTGCGTCCATCCTACAGATGAACAACAAGGAGCACGCAATCAAGGAGAACGCAAACAACGGGG
Organism: Miscanthus floridulus; assembly: GCF_019320115.1. NCBI lineage: Eukaryota > Viridiplantae > Streptophyta > Magnoliopsida > Poales > Poaceae > Miscanthus > Miscanthus floridulus. The sequence continues at coordinate 20,222,627 of NC_089582.1, read as the reverse complement.
AACAACACCACAATCAACAAGACGGACCCTAAGCATCCACATTCACAACTACCCGACCTAATCGATCCATACCAAGGAGCATGCAATCTAGGGGGAATAACACTCACCCGGCAGCTCGCAAGTTCAGTCGCTCGCCTGCACCCTTCTTCACCGCCATACACGGCCAATCCTCTGGATCCACGGTGAACTCCAAGCAGGACTACCCCATTCGACGCCAGAAGCACGGGGGATTGATCTTCTTCTCAACCCGCCACCGCCGCTAGGGTTCCGCGTCCGCCGCCGCCCGCCTCAGCTAGGGTTTGGGGAAGAGAATGAGAGAGAGCGAGAGTGAGAATACGATGGCGGTCAAGGTCGGTCAACATGGCCTCTCCCTCATAGAAGGGTAAGATGGACAAATTTCCTGTCTGGTCCCACCTGTTAGGGCTTTGAAACTGTCAAAACCAAACAGAACGTGGATGAAATGGCTTGGGGGGCAAAGAAATAAAGTGTCATGGCACCTAGGTAAGTCCGAACTTTTTAGTGGCCTGTAGAAAAAGGCCATCTTTTTTAATGGTACACAGGAAAAAAGGCTCCTTTTTCTTGCACGGGGAGGCAAACACTACTACGAAAAGGGGCTTCAAAGCTGGGTCATAACCCTCCTTCTAAATTGTTCCCAGAAACATAGGCAAATGCTCCCAGAAACTGAATCCGATACAATTCAGCTAGAAATGGTATTCAACAGTGATCTACTTTGAACTGATTTGATTACATGAACCGGCTGGAAACAAATTAATTTTAATCTCAGTCAGTCATGTGAACAGAGTACTGAGCCAACCGAAGAATCAAAAGCACAGAAAAATCTGTGTGTAACACTAAAGGAGAAGAGGCCGGGAAGACAGTACGTGCATAGAGGAATGGATTCAGTTGCTACAAAGCACTGGGTCTCCTGCACAACTTGTTGATATGGTGTCATCTTGGACCGGAGAAGGGGACCTCATATTCTTGTTCTTCTATGGCTAAATCATCATCAGTATCGCCCAACTGGAAATGGAAATTTGGTTACAAAAAAAATAGGGGAAATCGGTTTATAAACTCGAATCCATGTGACAGGGTACGTACCGTATAACTTCTAAGGACATCTTCATTAAGCAGCGTCCAATTAAGAGCAGGGTTATTGGGATGAACATCGATTGCATGAATCAGCTCAGCGTCCGTTTCGCATTTCCTCAAGCACCACTACGAGTGGACCTCAAACGAGATCTCTTCAAGGTTCGGCATGACGGGTGGTGCTCTTCTGCACTTATCCTCCTTTCTAGAGCCAAACAGGCAAACACTACATCGTCTCTTCCATTCCATAGGGTAAATGAAACACTGCAGTCATCGTTGAGCGCGAGCTGAACCATTGAGTAAAGGGCCCTTGAGTAAATAAACTTTGCAGGATCTCAACTTCTGGAAGCAACCATCAGTGGCTATGTTGGTCACTGTTACCGACCGTGCCACCGTGGACTCCGTAGTCAGCAGTAGCACAAGGTGACGGAGCTCTGGCAACCCACCAAGGGTTTGCATGCTCTGCTCATCCATGTCAATCACATGCAGTTCCAAGTGGGAGAGTTTGACAAGGCATGAGGAGGGACTAGTGCACGAAGGGAGCTTAGAGAAAAGGAAACAGTACTCTGACACAAGCAAATGTTTGAGAGAAAACATGACAGCAGGTTCAATGTGAAAAACTAACAAGCCAGCAGCAGTTCAATGTGAATAAATATTACAGGTCCAAAGCAGCAGTAAATTGAAACTTTTGTCAAACTAAGTTCATGCAAACAGATTTGGAAAGAAGCCATCATCGTACAAATTCTGCCACGGATCCATCATAAATTGAGAAGCCTCACTAACATCAGTCGAGAAGCAAGACCAGCTTTGCATCTGCAAGAGAAAGCGAGGTCATAAAGAAATTTGTCTGCAGTGTATACCTTAGAAACACAACGGATCAACTTGCTTATCCCTTCACACCACAGAGTATGCATTCTCTACTGCTACGTTCTTTGTTATTAATGTTGCAAATGACCAATCCACTAGTGCAGAATCAGAGGATGCATAGTATACAGGGCAGATTACAAATGATAAAAAACATAAAAGGTACAGATTTTCAAGCAAAACAAGAGACAACCAAAGAACAGAGACATAATCCATCTAGTGATGATCTACTGTGAACAAAGCTTAATCAGTCATCTGCATGGGAACTGTGAAACATGTGAACACAGTATGGATCATGTTGATGATTTGACTAAGAGGCAACGCTACATGTTACGTATTGGATATATACATGGGCTAGGATAGGATATTGACCCACGATGGGTGAGAGTCCTAATGGTCTTTCAGGCCCATTAATATAGTTTATAAGTTTGAGGAGGCGGGGCTAGAGGCAAGATTAGGTTTGTCCCATCATAGAACCCTAGCCAAAACCTCCTCTCATCCTCCCCAAGAAACCCTAGTTGTGTGCACGATGCTAGCACATTGGTATACGACATTCCATCCCTATATGTGTTGATATCATGGAGATGTTGCTACTGGTGCTGCAGTGTTGATCGGCGATGAATGTAAGGCTATTGCCAGGATGTGAGGACAATCGCCTACTTACTTTGCTCTACATCAATTCGGTAGACTAATACCACTAATAATAATAGCCATCGAATCTCACTACTACAATAAAACTTTTCCAAGGCGTTTGCCAAAAGGTCGCCGAGGTGGGCGGCCGGTTGCCTGCCTCCGTTAATGGGTGGCCGGCAGCCGGCTCAGCAACCGCCTCGGTTAATCATTAACGGAGGCGGACACCTTAAAAACGTCCGCCTCGATTAATATTGATTAATCGAGGCGGTTGTCCTAACGCAACCGCCTCGCTTAATACATTAACTGAGGAGGTCACCTAGAAACAAACGCCTCGGTTAATCAAAATTAACCGAGGCGGGCGTTTTAAGTGCCCGCCTCCATAAATTCATTTTTGGAGCCCATCACAAGCCGGACAGAGAAGGGAGCGACGGTGAGCGCGGTACGTGGCCCCAGGAGCGCGGCGAGTGGCGTGGCCCGCACTGGCAGCAGTGGCATGTGGGGATCTAGGGCGCGCTCTCCGGCGGATCTTGGGCATGGATCTCCAGCGGCCCCTCCCCCTCCTCTCCCTCTATCTCCTCCCCAGATCCGGTTCCGGCGTCGATGGCACGATGGACGCAGCCTCCTCCCCTGGCCAGATCCGGTGGCAGCGTGGGGGAGCCACCTGACTCCTCCCTCCGGCGGCGGCGTGGATCCGCTCTCCACCCCTGGCCACATCCGGTGGCGGCGCGGGGAGCCACCTCCCACCTCCCTCCGGCAGCAAGGGGACACCGAATCCAACTCGTATCGGCGATGGGGCCACGTGGAACAGGCGGCCGGTGGGCTCCGAAACGGGTTCGCGGGTGAGCTCTGGGTTTTTTTTGTTTTTTTAATCCATTAACCGAGGTGGGTATTTGCAAGGCATCCGCCTTAGTTAATCGATTAACCGAGGTGGGCAAGGCAACCGCCTCTATTGTTAATGGATTAACCGTGACCTTTTGACGGAGGCGGTTGCCTCTGCCCGCCTCGGTTATGTTTTATGTAGTAGTGTCTATTCTATTCCTCAAATAATTACCCATGAATCAATATTTAAATTATCCACCTTATACCATTAAGAAACATGATTTATGCAAACCTAAGTTTACATCTGTTACCACATGTTATTATGATAGATAATTGACATAACCTCTTAAATTTACATCTAAATTACCACTTCTATCATTATTAAACAAAACAAAAATATCCTTCAAATATACATGGGCCAACTACTACAGGCTACTAATAGGCTGGGGTGTTATATAACTTGAGGATAAAATCTATTGCAATTAATAAGGTTAAAATTTGAAAGTAAAAATTTAGATCAATGAATAGGCTAAGTGTCAGTGTTTCGAGTTACCAACTAGTAAATTTCTAGATTGCGCGTCTGGCTCGAATGGTGTGCTCGGAAGACACTGGGGTTTATACTGGTTCGGGCGGAATGTCCCTACATCCAGTTCGCTGTAGCTCATGTTACCTGCGCTGAAAGTTTATAGTAGGGGTTACAAACGAGCGAGAGAGGGAAATGATACCAAGTCTCTGGTGTGTGCGTGTGCTGCTAAGGCGTGTAGATGTATTCTGATGTCTCAGGCGTCTAAGGTGTATAGAGCCGTGTTTAGTTGTATATCTCCCTGTCTTTCATGGGGTGTCCGGCTTCACCTTTTATAGACAAAGGGGAAGAGCAGGTTACAGAGAGAAAGAGGGAGACAAGCCAAGGAGAAGAAGGCTTCCCAGACCGCCGGGTCTTTCTTCTCCTTTAGGCGGGTCCGCTGATACAATAGACGGTGACAGGGATGACTCCACGTTGGGCTCCTATTCACTGCTGATGCCATGCCCCAACGTCATCAGCAGATCGTGGCATCCCATCCCATCCTAGCGGATGATGTGGCAAACCGGCGTGCGGGTCAATTGCCGTACGGGCAGTAGGCAGCCTAGTGACCACGCGTCCGTCACTGTTGGTGATGTGAATTCCTTGGAGTGACATGTCATGCCCACGGGTCATGTCGAGATGTGCCCGCTCCCTGCATGGTGCCAGAAGTTTGACCTTGGGTTGTACCTTCTGGCCCGTAGTGGTTGGCGGTGGTACGGGCATTTGTCGGGAGCCGTGCCTAAGGGGTCGGGCGAGGCGGAGCCCGCCCCCAGTGGTTGGGCGAGGCAGAGCCCCTGACCCAGAGATCGGGCAAGATGGAGCCCATCCCCCTAGTGGTCGGGTGAGGCGGAGCCCCTGACCCAGAGGCCGGGTGAGGCAAAGGCCCTGACCTAGAGGTTGGGCGAGGCGGAGCTTGCCCCCTAGAGGTTAGGCGAGGCAAAGCCCCTGACCCAGAGGTCAAGCGAGGTGGAGCCCATCCCCCAGTGATCGGGTGAGGCGGAGCTTGTGCACCTAGGGGGCCGGTTGAAGCCGTAGTCGCGCACTTGACTGCTTGGGTGAATCAATGTTGATGACCATTAGCTCCTTCTCTTCGGGTACCCTAGTATTGGTCCCCAACAGTAGCCCCCGAGCCCTCGGGTGATTCGGGTAGAATCGTTCGGGGGATTTTTTGACTTGCCAGTGGGTGCGCGCGAGCGGACCCGGTGGGTGTAGCCTCCGAGCCTACGGAGGAGTAGAATACTCCTTCGGAGGCTTTTCTGGATGGGAGGACTCTGAGGGCCATGGCCTTCTTTTGTCGCCCATAGCGTGTCCTGGGGATGGCGATTCCCTTTCGTTGTGATCGGACCTCTTGGGGGTATAGCCGTGAGATTTGATGGGTCGGAAAAGGTCTCTCCTCATTCCAACCCCTACGGGGGTCTAATCGACCTACCGTCGTTCTACGACCGTGTGTTTGTTTTCCTTGTGACTCCAAATTTCCATGAGCCCCTACATGTAGCAGGGGTCTGGTCGACGATCAGCTCGTCTTTATGATCATCTTCCCTCAAGCATTTTTTCTGATAAAAACGGAGGGGCAGAGCCATGCCATGATTTTTCTTTATGGACAAATCATGGTGCTCGATGGGTTGTTAATAGGCTATTCCGAGCAAGGTTTTCATTATCAGAAATAAAAATTTATCGGAGGTCATGGATAAATAGGATAAGCAAGATATATCGGAAATATCGGACCAAATTCAAAAAAAAATTCAAATTGTTTTGAAAAAATTCCGTAGAATTTGACTTGAAACTATCCCTAAGCTATTAAACATCACTTGTTCACAGATAAAAACAAGAATAAAACATTATAGTGTGGGATTGTCCCACGGCTGAATTTGGGTTGTCTGTATAGAAGTAGGAAAGAAGGGAAAAATTTGGCCGATGTCAAATTTTATCGGACCTTGGGGATAGAAAGGAAATTTCGGAAATTTCCATGAATTTCGGTAGATAAAAAAAACCTTGATTCCGAGTGGGGCCCTGGCATATCGTTTGTGGGGGTCCAGCTTGGGTCAGCTGGTGACCGACTCTAGATTCTCAGTGGTCAATCCAAATAGTTCTCGGGTCCGTTCGACCTGTCCCGAGGGCTCTCTGCCTTTCTTCGAGAAAAAACCATGGATTGTATCCGGCTAAGACTCGAACGCGGGGCGAGATGCCCATGGTGCTCGTGCGCCCGGGTACTGGCCGCTAGTGGGCCCATTCCTTTCCACCCCCTCACTCTAAAGGCATCCGGAGCGGTTGTCGAACCCATTGGTGGGCTAACCTTCGAACTCTTGGGACTAGATGGGCCGTATGAGCGTTTTTAACTCTGTATCCCTCTTACCTGTGATAGGTCGTGGCCTGTTCAGGGAGGCGAAACGTCCGACGCATTTTCTGAGGGGACGGCCAAAGATTGCGTGCGCATGCCCCGTGATGAGACGTGGTGATAGGACGGGCACGGAGATCTAGGAGAGCGGTTGGTTTCCTCACACCCGTCGCCTCTATAAAACCAAAGGGTTTGCCCTCCGTGTTTCATACGCATGCCTGCATCCTTACCTCCGTAGCCATGCCGCCGATGCCAATGCTAGGGTTTCCTGCCTACGCATCTCCGCCACCGTTGAGCTCGCATTCATCTGCCCCTGCCTCCAATGGATCCATGGTGTCGCTTTGACATCTCATCTGGGTGCATGGAGGTCCTCGTCCGCCATGGCCTCCTCTACGTGCGGAGTGCGATAGCAGAGTGGGTGCTGCCCGGTGTTGTTCGTGTACTTCCACGAGCGTGGGCTCATGACCCCCGCCCATCGATTCCTCCAGGGGCTGCTGTCCTACTACAACATTGAGCTATAACACCTCAACCCTAATGGGATCCAACACATGGTGGCTTTTGTCACGTTGTGTGAAGGATTCTTGGGGATCAGTCCCCACTTCAATCTGTGGAGGCAATTCTTCACTGTCAACCTCCAGAAGAAGAGGGAGAAGGGTCGACCAAAGCTACACACGACGATGGGGTGCGCCAGCATCCAACTCCAGAACAACCGGTCTGAAGAGTACCCGTCCATGCGTCTGTCGACATCCAACAAGGGGTGGCACTTGCAGTGGTTCTACTTAAAGAGCAACGCTGCCGTCCCTTTGCCAGAGTTCTCTGGGTGCCTGATTGAAGAGGCTCCAGACTAGTGGAGGAAGTGGGGCATTCCAGAGAAGGACAAGAAAATCCTGGATCACGTCGTCGCCATTAGGATCCTAAGGGAGCATTGCCTAAAGGGGTCCAGCATCATCGGGGTGTACCATGTGAGGAGGGTGGCGCCATAGATGGCGCGTGTGCTCCTGCTATACCTGATGGCGCCAGGCGCATCGCTTGAGGGAATGGCGCTCGTCGAGGAGGCGCGCCCCAACTTTGAGATTGCGCAATGAATTAAGGAGGTGATGGAGCCCCTACGGGATGACACTGGTGCCATCCTTGACTTCATCTACCCAGTGTTGGGGCATCCCCCGATGCGGCCAGAACCTCACTTCGTGCAGTTCGTAAGTCTCCCTCTCTCTTGCCTCTTCTCTTTCAATTGGTTTCCTGACCTTCTTAATATGACTTTGAGAGGGGATAGGGTTAGCCAAGGGATCTAATCCTCATGGACCATATGGTGCCGTTGCTAAGGGACCCAGCCGTGAGGACGACAAACCGCGCCGAGAACGAGCGGCAAAGGAAGGCAAAGGAGGACAAGAGGAGGGAGCAACAATGGAGGCTGTAGGCACGAGAATGAGGAGAGGGCACCAACGACGACGATGATGATGAGGAACCAAAGGAAGGGGAAATGGTAGCTAACGACATTGAGTGGAACAACCTAGAAAATGAGGACATGCTGACAGGTATTGGTTTATCCTTGTAGGCATTGGGACACTTCCCATTCCACAGAGGGGAGGGCACGTCTGGGGAGCCGGCAAGGATGGGCCATTCCGACGACGCCCCTAGGAACTGACAGAGGCAGGATGCACCGCCCGCCCGCCCTAGGAGACAACATATGTGGGTGGCTCTGCCATCGCGCCCCAGGAGCCAGCAGAGGTGGGCGGCTCTGCCGTCGTGCCCCAGGAGCTATCAAGGGCGAGCCCCTTTGCCCAGGAGCAGAGGGTGGGATCAAAACGGCCCCGTACCAATGAGACAGAGCAGGGGTCGGGGGGTTCATCCCGCAAAGGCATCTGCTGCCCAACGGCACCGAGGTGAGCTGTCAACTCCTCTATTTTTCCTATTTTAATCGGACTTCATCGTGACTTATGTTTTTCACTTCATGCAGCGCCGGTAGGCATTGGAATCCTTTGGCGCTAGCGCCGAAGAAGTGTGTCGCTCTCCAATCAGGACGGTGACCATCGGCTGGCGTCGTGCCCGGGTTAGGCAGGAGCAGCGCTGGTGTGGCCGTGTTGCTGGCCGGTCAGGCACCACCTGTGGCAACGCCAGTGCCCTCGGCGGGGAAGGCGGAGGCAGACGCACAAGGGGTGCCCTCAGCGGCCATGGAGTAGCCGGTCATAGACACGATACCGCTACCAACGACAGGGCGGACGGAGCTGCCAGTCACGCACATGGTACCGACTATGGTGGGGGTGGCACAGCCGATCATGACCCCGCTGACACAGGTGGAGTTGGCGGTGCCCGTGATGGATGGGTCACAGCCGGGCATGACCGCAACATCGCTTAAGGTATCAGTGCGACCCACGCCATCGACGGCCCAAGCGACGGCGCCTAACGCAGGCTGGATGGAGGGGGACATGGTCAAGGGGTCCCCAAAAGTCATGGTGTTGGGAGAGAGGCTCGCGTCCGCACCGCTGACCCCTTCCATCGCCGGAGGGGGTGTCCCGGCGGAGGTGTCACGATGAGAGGGATCAATGACGCTTGGGGCCGGCGGGGAGTCATCCTTGACCCTGACCTCTACGGGCAGCGGCTCGCCCGCATAGGGCGCACCCCTACTCTAGTGGATGGACCCACAGGATCCGGCGTCGATGCTCTTTACCATCAATGCTGCCGCAGAGAGCATGGAGCGAGAGAGCCTCTACATAGGGATCACGTCCGTGCTCGAGGCCCTAGACAATGCCATAGGTGCATTGCACGATGTCGTCATTCCCTCTAGCCGGGCATTGCTCGGTCTTGCTTCTCACCCTTTTCTTCCTCTATTTTTTTGTATCTTGACAATCGTCTCCCTGCAATCCCTAAAGCTTACAGCCGGAGGAAATCCCAGTTCCTTCGTCAATAGAAGGAAGCCTGTGATTGCCTCATCGAGGAGGTGTGGCTACATGGGGAGGTGACAGCATAGCTTGCTGCCGCCCAGCAAAGTGTGGTCGAGCTGACTCCCCTCGCTGAGGAGGCGGCCAATCTTCAGGCCAATAAGGTGTTTGTGGACCTATCGGTGAGGTCACACAAGGATGACGAAGAAGCCACAAGGTTTAGGACTAGGCAGGATGAGTTGCTCTAGAAGGACGCCATAGCCCGCCAGCAGATCCTTGACCTCCTGGGTGAGGTTGAGAGGGAAAGGGATCTAAAGCTAAAGGCTGAGGAGAGGTTCGCAACCCTCGAGATGAAGGCAAGCCAAGATGCCGCGATGGTCGAGTGGCTACGCAAGGAGCAGGATGGGCTATCCCAGACCATGGGAGAGGCTCTACTCGGAGCACGACATGGCTTGCGAGGAGCGCTACCAGGCCTTCTAAGAGCATGACTAGGCCTACCAAGAGTGCAACGATGCATAGTAGAGGGTCACCTCCCTCTAGGCCGAGCTCGAAAGGGAGACAACCCAAAAGATGGAGGTCGAGAGCATTTCTACTCAGGGCCAGGCGGAGCTCGCTGATGTGAAGAGAAATCTCTAGGCAGAGAGTGACAAACTTGGTATCTTGAGCGCCGCCCTCATTGTGGTCTGTGATGACCTTGAAGTGGTGTAGTCGGAGGGGACCAGCTCGCTCACGGCTCATGCCATCGAGATCAAGGTTCCAGCGCGCCAGCTTGAGAGGAACGCCCTTTGCGCAGACATCAATCGGGCCTTCGCGATTGCTCGTTCTCATTATGGGGACATCATCGACCTGCAAGCAATGAGCCTTGGCTATGTGCCTGGTTATGAAGACCATGAGCTGGAGGAGATGGAGACGGCGGTGGCTCCACTTTCGCAGGACTTGGCGGACAAAATCAAAGATATAGTACTCCCCCGGAGGGGTTAGTTATTAGGTGAATTCAGGCCATAGAGCCATTAATCTTGTAATGAACAAGTTTTTTTCGTCGTTTTGAATCGTTTGTCCTTTTCTAATGGTGAAAAAGGATTGCGATGCGAACTTGTGGTGTACAAGTTTTTATTTCAAATGTAAAGCAATTAGATGCGACCCGATCCCTTCCATCGTTGGGTCTACTTAGCTTGAGCCGGTGAAAAAACTTTGATCACGCCGAGGAGCAAAAGTGTCATAGCCGTCGGGGCGTAGGTCTTTTAGCTGTCCGCCCGGTTTTACTCATAGTTAGTTTCTACAACTTTTGCTTTTCAGGCCTTAACGTAAGGAGGGGTCAGGTGTGAAAGGCGTTTCTGAGTAAGAGTATTCCCCTATCAGCCCCCGAGTGAGGCCCGACCCCTGGCCGTTGCTGGGGTTGAGTGTCACTAAGAACCGGGGAAGCGAATCAAAACTGATAAGGAAAAGTGCTTTTTATTTTAGAAACATGATTTTACATAAGTACGCCAGTGACTTGGAAAAGGGCTAAGGGTAAAAGCGATGTAGCTGCTCAATGTTCCATGTGTTGGTGAAGATTTGGCCGTCGATGGTTTTGAGCTTGTAGGTGCCCGATCGAAGCACCTCCGCGACAACGTACGGTCCTTCCCATGGCGGCGATAGCTTGTGGCGATCCTTGTTGCTCTGAACGAGATGGAGTACCAAGTCTTCGACGTTGAAGGCCTGACCCCGCACCTGACGACTATGGTACCGGTGCAACACTTGCTGGTACTTTGCCAAGCGAAGGAGGGCTATGTTACGCGCTTCATCGAGCTGATCCATGGCATCTTCGAGGGACGCTTTGGCTCCCTACTCATTGTATGCCCTGATGCTTGGCGCCCCATACTCAAGGTCGATCGAGAGGATGGCCTCGGAGCTGTAGACCATGAATAAGGGAGTGTAGCCGATGGCCTGGCTGGGGGTTGTCCTTATGCTCTAGAGGACTACGAGGATCTCCGCGACCCATCAGCCACCGAACTTGTTCAGCCGATTGAAGATCCTAGACTTGAGGCCTTGTAGGACCATACCGTTCGCGCGCTCGACTTGCCCATTCGTACAGGGGTGCACCATGGTGGCTCAATCGATGTGTATGTGATGCCCATCGTAGAACTGGAGGAACTTCTTTCCAGGGAACTATGTGCCGTTGTCCGTGATGATGGAGTTCGGGACTCCAAAATAATGGATAATGTCAAGGAGAAATAGTACGACTTGCTCAGATTTGGTCACGGAGATTGGCCATGCCTCTATCCATTTTGTGAACTTGTCTACGGCGACAAGTAGGTGTGTGTAGCCTCTAGGCGCTTTTTTAAGAGGCCCGACCTTATCGAGCCCCCAGATCATGAATGGCATGTGATGGGGATGGTCTGGAGCACCTATGCAGGCAGGTGGGTCTACCGAGCGTAGTATTGGCACCCTTCATTGGGGCGCATAACTTGCTCAGCATCGGCTACTACGGTCGGCTAGTAGAAGCCTTGTCGGAATGCGTTCCCGACCAAGGTTCTAGGCGTGGCATGGTGCCCGCAAACCCCACCATGGATGTCATCCAGTAGCTGCTTCCCTTGTTTGATCAGGATACAGCGCTGGAGGATCCCGGTGTGGCTACGCTTATAGAGCTTTTCCTCGATGACGACAAATGACTTGGCGCGGCATGCGAGCCGCCGAGCCTCCATCTTGTCCACCGGTAACACGTCCTAGAGGAGGTAGTCACAGTAGGGCGTTCTCCAATTGGCAAGAGGATTGGGTTCCGCCGCTGGGTTGGCATCAAGCTCCATCACCGGATCTTCATGAACCTCCATAGCCTCGAGGTTGACTGGTGCCCATGGAGGGCCGACCCTCGAGCCTAGGATGGGCAGCGCGTTGCCGGCCCTAGTCCCTATGCCTAGGCTAGAGGGATTGGGAGGGGCCAATGGTCGCCCAGCCCCCGAGGCATGGGCAAAAGGGTCGGGCGAAGCTAATGGCTGTCCAACCCCTAGGTCCAAGACGGGCGGCTTGTTACTGGCCTACCCTAGTTCTTCATAGCGGGCCAAGGGCTTGTGCTGATCACTAGAAAAGACACCAGCTAGGACTGGCTCTCGGCCTGACGCCATCTTTGCTAGCCCGTCGGCTGCCTCGTTGAGCCATCGAGGGATGTGGTTGAGCTCGAGGCCTTCGAACCTGTCCTCTAGCTTGCGGATGTCCTAGCAGTACGCGGCCATCTTGGGGTTATGGCAGCTTGACTCCTTCATGACCTAGTCGATGACTAGCTAGGAGTCGCCACAGATGTCAAGTCATCGGATGCCCAATTCTATCACGATGTGTAGGCCGTTGATGAGAGCCTCGTACTCAGCCATGTTGTTTGAGGAGGGGAAGTGGAAGCGGACCATGTACCTCATGCGCACCCCAAGGGGCAAGACGAAAACTAGCCCTACACCAGCACCCTTCTTCATCAGCGAACCGTCAAAGTACATGGTCTAGTACTCTTGATCAACGACTGCTAGCAGCATTTGGGTCTTGATCCATTCCGCCATAAAGTCAGCCAATGCCTAGGACTTGCTGGCAGTCCATGAGACATACAAAATGCCTTGACCCATCAATTCGAGAGCCCACTTGGCGATTCTTTCCGTCGCATCCTAGTTCTGGATGACCTCGCCAAGAGGAAAGGACGTCACCACCGTCACTGGCTGTGACTCAAAGTAGTGGCACAATTTTTGTTTGGTGATGAGGACAGCATAGAGGAGCTTTTGGATCTGGGGGAAGAGGGTCTTGGGGCTGGACAAGACCTCACTGATGAAGTACAAGGGACATTATACTTTGAGGGCATGCCCCTCTTCCTCTCGCTCCACCACTAGTGCGGCGCTGACCACCTACGTGGTGGCCGCGATATAGAGTAGGAGTGGCTCCTCGATGGTTGGGGAAACCAGGATTGGGGCCTTCGTCAGGAGGTCCTCGAGCTTGTCAAGCGCCTCTTGGGCCTCGGGCGTCCACTCGAAGTGGTCAGCTTTCTTTAGAAGCCGATAAAGGGGGAGACCTCATTCGCCGAGGCATGAGATGAAGTGGCTGAGTGCGGCAAGGCACCCTATGATCTACTGGACCCCCTTTATGTTCTGTATCGGCCCATTCTCGTGATGGACGAGATCTTTTCTAGGTTAGCTTCTATGCCGTGCTCGGAAATGATGAACCCAAGTAGCATACCCCTCAGAACCCCAAAGATGCATTTTTCGGAATTGAGTTTGATGCCGTTCACTCGGAGCTTCACGAAGGTTAGCTCAAGGTCGGTCACAAGCTTGTTGGTGTGTTTGGATTTGACTACAATGTCGTCCACATAAGCCTCAGTGGTTTGCCCGATGAGGTCACCGAAGCATTTGAGCATGCAACGCTGATACGTAGCCCCATGTTTTTCAGACCAAACGGCATTGTGATATAGCAGTATGATCCGAAGGGGGTGATAAAAGAAGTCACAAGCTGGTCAGATTCCTTCATCGTGATCTGATGGTACCCAGAGTACACATCGAGGAAACAGAGGGTTTTGCACCCTAAGGTCGAGTCAACTACTTGATCTATGCACGACAAAGGAAACTGATCCTTTGGGCACGCTTTCTTGAGACCCGTGTAGTCAACACACATTCTCCATTTCCCACTCTTTTTTCTTACAAGAATGAGATTGTCTAACCATTCAGGATGATACACTTCCTTGATGAATCCAGCGACCAAAAGCTCTATAAAATTTCCTCGCCGATGGCCCTGCGCTTCTCCTCGTCGAAGCGGCGCAGGTGTTGCTTCACCGGCTTGGAGTCCGGCCTGATCTTCAAGGCATGCTTGGTGACTTCCCTTGAAATGGCCAGCATGTCCAAGGGTTTCCATGCAAAGATGTCTCGGTTGGCGTGGAGGAAGTCGATGAGCGTGCTTTCCTATTTGGAGGAAAGTGTGGCGCCGATGCAGAGCACCTTGCCATCGGGGCTATTGGGATCCACTGGGATCTCATTGATGCCTTTAGCAGGCTCAAAGGGCCCAGCTGACCGCTTCGAGTCTGGAGGCTCCTCGGCGGTCCTCTCCTGGATGTCCACAAGCTCGGTGGAGGCAACGATTGCAGCGACATGCTCACAGCACTACACCTCACACTCGTAGGCACCCTTGAAATAAGTGCCGATGGTGATGACCCCTCATGGGCTCGACATCTTCAGCTTTAGGTAGGTGTAGTTAGGGATGGCCATGAACTTCGCGTAGCATGGCCGTCCGAGGATGTCATGGTAAGTTCCATGGAACCCTACCACCTCAAAAGTGAGGGTCTCCGTCTTGTAGTTGGTCGGACTCCCAAAGGTGACAGGCAGATCAATTTGCCTGAGCAGCATGGCTTGCTTCCTAGGCACGATGTTGTGGAAAGGCACCCCGGTCGGTCGGATGCGCACTCGGTCGATGCCCATAGCGCCGAGCATCTCGACGTACAGGATGTTGGTCGGTGGTCGGTAGCATGGCGGGAAGGGCACATTGAGGATGCGCTAGCCAAAGGCCTGAGGCCCCGGTAGGTTGGGGTTTGGGCTTCGGTCCTCGCCACTGTCGTAGCATCCACCACGACGAGGGTGGTAGCCACGGCTGGCCCCCTCTTTCTCTCGCCGCTGAGGGCACGCCTACGGGCGTTCAGGGTGTCACGGGCATCTCGATTGTGGCCAAGGCGCTCACGCACCAGGACCGCAACCCATTGTCCGTCGTCGTACGGTGCCTGGTGGATGGAGATGTCCTTGTCGCGCTGCCCTGAGGGCGCGTGGTGGCCAATGTCGAGCTCACATCGTCGGGACAATGAGCTCTCTGCTTGCTGCACCGCGGCACGCTCGAGTAACGTGCGGATCTCTCGGTGAGCCCGATGGTCCTCGGGCATCATGGGCTCAGGGAGTCCTTGGGGCAAGGCTGCCATGACCACTATGTTCTGGCTCGCTCAGGCAAATCATAGGAGGCCCCATCATCCTCGATGATCCTCTGGTTCACCTCACGGGCCCTGGCGTGTGCGCGTCCACCATTTGCCCAGCGTGTGATATCTTGCTCGAGCTCTGCACGTTCTTGCTCGAGTTTAAGCCATGCCTCCTCGAGCTCCTGGTGTCATGCTCGTAGGTGCTCCTCCTCCATGTGTGGAGAAGCCCCTGCTCCTTCATCGTCGTCGTCGTGGTCACACGGCAGGTCAGCCCCTCCCTTGTGGACGCTCTTGACGTGCCCTTCGGGGGTCTCCGCCATGACGCATTCTCGCAAGGAGTGATGGCTTCCCCTGCTAGAATCAGAGTCAGAGAGGGACTCTGAGTCCACCACGAGGAGGTTGTGGAATGATTCCGCGACATACTATGTTGTCCCCATGAACCCGTCATTCATAGGGGATGGGCGGACGTGCTGCGCCATGAGGCGGCCAGCGGTCCATGCAGCATTGCGCAGGATGAACGGGAACACCACCGTGGCTCCTCCAGTGAGCTGCTCTGGGGCGAGCGGCTTCCCTCCGGCAAGCTGCATCATGATGTTGGCGAAGGAGAAGGCGAGGCAGCGCATGTCCTCCCAAGACGGTCGGGATCCCAGGAAGGCGGCGAGCTGGCGCTCAAGCCTCTCATAGTTGAAGTCAAGGATCTAGTCGCTCCTAGGGGCGTGAGCCTCCAGTGTGTGTAGCCGCAACTCCTCAAATGCCTCATCGATCGTGTCGAGGCCGATGGAGTGAAGAAGTTGGATGGTGGCGGGAGCCTGTGCCAGCTCTCCCTCCACCGTGATGACGAAGCGCATGTGCGCGCCCGGGACCCAGCTGATGCCGTGGTTGGTCATCCGAAGCCTGGCGATGACGTCTAGACGCGCAAAAGACCCCTACCTGGCGCGTCAACTGTCGGTGTTTCGAGTCACCAACTAGTAAATTTCTAGATTGCGCGTCTAGCTCAGATGGTGTGCTCAGAAGACACAGGGGTTTATACTGGTTAGGGCAGAATGTCCTTACGTCCAGTTCACTGTTGCTCGTGTTACCAGCACTGAAAGTTTATAGTAGGGGTTACAAACGGGCGAGAGAGGGAAATGATCCCAAGTCTCTGGTGTGCGTGTGCTGCTAAGGCATGTAGATGTGTTCTGATGTCTCAGGCGTCTAAGGCGTATCGAGCCATGTTCAGTCATATATTGCCCTACCCTTCCTGGGGCATCCTACCTCCCCTTTTATAGACAAAGAGGAAGAGCATGTTATAGAGAGAAAGAGAGAGACAAGCCGAGGAGAAGAAGGCTTCCCAAACCGCCAGGTCTTTCTTCTCCTTTATGTGGGTCCGCCGATACTATAGACGGTGACAGGGATGGCACCATGCTGGGCTCCTGTTCACCGCTGATGCCACGCCCCGGCGTCATCACCAGATCCTGGCGTCCCATCCCGTCCCAGCGGACGACGCGGCGAACCAACGTGCTGGTCAGTGGCCGTACGGGGAGTAGGCAGCATAGTGACCACGCGTCCGTCACTGTTGGTGATGTGAATTCCCTAGAGAGACATGTCGTGGCCACGGGTCACATCAAGACGTGCCCGCTCCCTGCACGTTGCCAGAAGTTTGACCTTGGGTTGTACCTTCTGGCCCGTAGTGGTTGGTGGCGGTACGGGCATCCGTCGGGAGTCGCACCTAAGGGGTCGGGCGAGGCAGAGCCCGTGCCCAGTGGTCGGGCGAGGCGAAGCCTGCCCGGGTGAGGCGGAGCCCCTGACCCAGAGGTTGGGCGAGGTGGAGCCTGTCCCCCAGTGGTCGGGCGAGGCGGAGCCCCTGACCCAGAGGTCGGGCGAGGTGGAGCCTGTCCCCCAGTGGTCGGGCGAGGCGGAGCCCCTGACCTAGAGGCCAGGCGAGGTGGAGCCCGGCCCCTAGTGGTCGGGTGAGGCGGAGCTTGTGCACTTGGGGGTCAGTTGTAGCCGTAGTCGCGCACTTGACTGCTTGAGTGAATCAATATTGATGACCATTAGCTCCTCCTCTTCAGGTACCTTAGTATTGGTCTCCGGCACTAAGTTTATTTTTAGCTAAATGTCTTGATGATACAATACACATAGGTGTCGCGTTAATGAAAAAAAACTATGGATATAAATGAAAGAACATATAGATTAGTAATTGATTAGTTTCTCGTAACTGTATATATTAGGCCTATTGTGTTAGAAAATTAACAAAGAGAAAATATATCATTTATTATAAGTGATTTTTATTAGTCAAGAATATTAGAAAATTAATAAAGAGAAAATTGTGTAGCTCGTGGGAGAGCACAGGTTAGATGGACTAGTGAACTTGGGCACTTAAGGAGAGTAGGAATATCAGCATGAATGACTGAATCTACTACAAGTGACCAAAATGCAATCATGCAGGTTATGGATTGGTTCCATACGTGAGCCAAGATAGGACATTGGTCCACAAGGGTTAAGTGTCCTAATGGACCATTAGTGTAGAAACCTGTTAGAGAGTCTAGACATATGAGGAGGTGGGTCTAGTGGTGAGATAAGGTTTGTCTATCTAAAACCCTAGCCGCCACCTCCTCTCGCCCTCTCATGAAACTCTAGACGGTAGCCGCGTGTGCGGTGGTAGCACATCCGTGCATGCCGTTCTATCTCTAGAGATGTGGATGTGGAGACCTTGTTGTTATTGCCGCTACCAGTGCTGCTACATACATCATCAGCGGACATGAGGCTATTGCTAGGACATGAGGACAAATCACCTACTTTCTCTATATCGATGCGTACAATATTAGACTATTTTGATCTGATGAGATTACCACTTACCGGAAGGCTTCATCCATCATCATCTTGTTGTTCTATGACTGGAGAAGAGACGTCATCATCGGTACCGCCAGACCGCAAATGGAAATTTGGTTAGAAAAATGGGCGCATCTATTCACGATGAATGGAAGAATTAACCTCGAATCCATGTAGCGGGTAGGTGTTCGTACCACTTTGTTTTGTTCACTTCCGCCGCAAAATTTCTGATAAGATAAATGTTTGTTAATAAAATTTTCTCCAAATATATCAATGTGAGATCTTGTTTTAAAGAATTTATCGTGAGAAACATGATTATATATAATCGGAATTTAGTTTGGATGTTTGGTTTAGCAGTTATAACTTTATTTAGTTTATAGAAACTTACATGCAGGTGGGGCCATGCGCGAGTGGACGGGAGCACGCAGCGCAAATAACAGCGGCAGCGTTGCGTTCCTTCTGCCCTCGCGAGTACCGTGAGTGGCGCGAAATAATTTCCCGCGCGCGTTTCGGGTCGGTGCGTGTATAGGGTCCGGACAGCCCGGTACTAGCAGCCCCACCTATCAGACTAGTCTTTTATGTTGAGCATGGTCCAAAGTCCTTATATGTTATCAGCCCCGGTGAATCTAGAACCTGTGGGAGCGCAGGCTCGTGATAACGAGCCGGGCCGGCTGCAGACCAGCTCCAAGACCGAGAATTCGGTGGTCACCACCGGTTCTAATAATTGGTATCGTGAGTCCATAGTAAAAAAAAAAGCTAAACCTGATAAAAAAATCTCGAGCGTCACATATGGCGGAAGCACCCCGATGTGTGACTATGGGGAAGAACCCGATAAGAAATCTCAAGCGTCACATATGGCTGAGGCACCCCAATGTGTGACTAAGGGGGGATTGTTGGGGTTTAGTCCCACATCGTGTAGCGATGGCGGGGGGGGCACAACATATAAGGCGGGAGAACCCCGGGTTGAAGGCCTTATATGTTGTCAGCTCCGATAGACCTGAAACCTGTGGAGCGTATGCTCGTGCAGGGACGAAGCTAGCGGTGGGGCTAGGGGGGCTTCAACCCCCCTACCCATCCTGAGCACGTGGAGTTCTCCTAAATCCTCCCTTAAAATTTTATGCATACATGTATTAGGTAGATGGGGCTAAGGTTAAGAGAAGATAAAAAAACCTCTATTCTTTTGTTCAGTCCCTCTTAAATTTTTTTCTGGCTTCGTCACTGGGCTCATGGTAACCTTTTCGACCGCAGGCGCGTGGCGAGAGGCCTCAGGTATCCCCACGAGGAGTGCCAGAAGAAGATCATCCACTACGACGTCTAAGGCCAGCAATGTCCTCCTGGACGACTCCCTGACCCCGAAGCTCACCGACTTCGGGCTGGCACAGCTGCTCAGCAGGCGCGCGAGGTGATCGACATCGATGTGCGGCGATCACCGCGACGTGTACAGCTTCGGCATGCTCCTGTTTGACGTCATTAGCCGGAGGAAGATCATAGACAACAGCTTGCCGGAGACTGAAAAGTGTCTCTGCCGTTGCTGGCGTGGACCATGTACGAACAGGGAAAGCTGTTGGATCTCATGAAGAAATATCATAGTCCTAAGGCTGCGGAGGATGAGGAACAGTGGAAGGACACGGCAGAGATGATGTGCAAGGTGGCGTTCTTGTGCGTGCAGGAGCAGCCGAAGGCGAGGCCGACGAATGAGCATGGTGGTGAATATGGTGGAAGGGCATTTGGAAATTCCTCCTCCGGTGTTATCCCTTGGGTTGAATGTACGCTCAACCTCAATAAGCGTCACAATCAGCTTCTGGTTCTACAAAGGGAGGTGTGATCATCAGGATAGATGACACATGATCGATCAGCAGTGATTATGTCTCTGATTTATTCTTTAATTATATTTATGGCCCCGTTCGCTGGTCTGAAACTTGGCTGAAACTGGCTGAAAAACATTATTCCGGCTGAATTATTGTGAGAGAAAAACACTGTTCCGGCTGAAAAAAGAAGCCGAACAAGCCATTTTTAAGACAAGCAAACGGGGCCTATATTTCATGGCTTGTTTGTGACTGCTCCACTTCAAATTAAACTCCATCATAGAGCAGGAAAAACGAGGTAAGCCTTTTGTGTGAACAGACTAGTTCACCATCGAGATAACAGTCCCGTTTGGTTTGGTTTAAGATTATAGAAACCAGTATCTCTCTTTTTTTATGCTTTTGGATGCTAGATTCTCTATCATTGTCTCTTCGGATTTTCAGAATTCCTCCTAGGACTAGGATTAGGATCTCACCTGTATGGTGGATGAGATAACATTTTTTTATTACGTAGATACTTATAATATGTAGCCATCCAAATGGAGCCGTACGATTGAGCACAATAGCACCGACGTGCTTTGGTGGACTCAGCAGACCAACACGAATCCTGGGAGCGCTTGCATTGCATGCGAACGGTCTCAGATAAGGTGTGGTGGTCCACACGGATTATTGAATTTTCCGCATCGACTACCGTCCACGAATGGTTCCTATTATTTCCTAACGCGGTGATGAGAGGGAAATGGTTACACGTCTCCGCTAATTGATCCAAGCAGGACACCTAGCCGTGTTTGTGTGCGTCACTAAAAGAGAAACACGTTCCTTTCCTGTGATGGAAACAGGCTCGAACGCTCGTTGCTGTTTCGCACTGTAACACGTCTCTGCAATGCCCTGTATAACGGCGAAAAGTATAAGTGGTGGAATTGTGGAAGACAGTTTGTCTCTGATTTCGCCATAACAGGTCACTGCATGCACAGTAAATATCGCGTTTTTTGCAATTTGGTCTTTTTCTTAAAAGAATTTTATATTTAGATCCATGGGCAAACTAATAATTCTAAAAATAGACTCCTAGGATGGACATCGTGACCTTTGGTGCCTCGATCATACAAAGAGGTATCCACACACAAAGGATATTTAGATCCATGGGCAAACTAATAATTCTAAAAATATTGCGACCGGAGCAATCAAAAGAAGCCTCACTTAGTCCACCAATAGGTATCCACACACAAAGAGTTAGCTCTAGCATTCACTGTCTACATGTAACATGGGGAATAAAACTCAGAGCTAACCTTATTACCTGACTAGGTGGGAGTAGTCTCCTGACTCTCAAAGATATTTTTTGCATATATTTTGATAAGTAGATTTTATAGGCTTAGTTTAGTTTTATGTCGCCTAATTTACCACCCTCTTAGACGTCATGGTCCATTCAACGACTAACAATAATATTTTAGCCCGGATCACACATAAAAATGTGTGAATGGACTTATAAACAAAAGAAAGAGCATAAGAGCAACTTTAGCCCTCATAGCTAAATATGGATGCACATGTAAAAACACAGCTGCAGCAGGGCCCCTACTAGAACACCTAAATTTGGGTGGGCACCTAGGTCCTCGCTCCGATTCTATTCCTGGGGCTCAGCTTGAGACCCCCATACTATTGTTGCATCCATTTCTCCCCCGTGCTCGTACGGAACCGCGTGGTGCCCGCTAATCCTCGCTGCATCCTCCACCCCTGGCGGCTGTGGCAGAACCGCCCGAAATAGCGTACTTACGGAGGCGCTCGTCTTCCACCAGACACTAAGCACCCCGAAAGCAACTACAACGAGCGGTGTCCGTCGGGCACACCCCGAGGGAGAACCCGAAAGATCCACATTTTTCCCAAGGATCCAATAATGAAAACGAGTTACAACACAAGTCCATCTCATACATTAGAGTTTCTTGAAAAGTACATTATTACAATACCAAATACAGAGTGCGGAATGATAAACAGCGGAATATTAAAAGATAACATCTAGCGATAAGATAACGAGGATTCCGTCTGAGCCCACCAGATGGATCCTCCACACAAGAGACTCCTCAAGCGTCACCTGCAACAGGGGTAAATAAACCCTGAGTACACAATGTACTCGCAAGACTTATCCGAAAGTGGGAATACTTTCCCGACTCCAAGGAATATGCTAGGCTTTATGGTTGCTGGTTCTCTTTTATCCAAAAGAAGTACTAATAGTGGGTCCTTATTTATACATTATTATCATCAGCCGTATTAAGTTTTTATCTAGTCAATCTATATAAGCTCCTATTCTACTTTCAAGCAAGAGTTGAGCAATCGATATTGTTCCTTCTCCTTCTTCCACTTACGGTTCTTACTATAGTGCTAAACCGCAGACAAGCCGTACCGGATAACCCGGCGATTCGCGAATCAATGTACCCAGCTGGGTGCCCCGAAGACACACGCCCTGCTTGTACCCCAGGCACAAGCAGGACTAACCCACCACTCTCCTGTCCCGGGTGTCCAGGTCCCCGTCCAAACTTGGACTCCAAGCCCCCGCCTCTGAATCCCGGACTCAGTGCGGTGCAAGGACCTCCACCACCTCCTCTTCCCATCAGTCGGTCCGGAAAGAGCCGGATCCGCGACAAGAGAGCAGCAAGTCTTCCCTGCGCCCATACCCAAGTATCTAGCTAGCCCAAGGAACTGACGGATCTGGTGTACAGACCTAGGAGACTTCCAATCTAATACATCTTGCACCTTGCTGGGATCCACAGAAACGCCCTCGGGTGTCAACACATGTCCCAAAAACTGCACTCGATCTAACCAAAACTCGCACTTGCTGAATTTAGCATACAGCTGGTGCTCCCTTAGCCGAGTCAGTATTATCCAGAGGTGACGGGCATGCTCTTCATCATTCTTGGAATAGATTAAGATGTCATCAATGAAAACTACCACAAACTTATCCAACTCTGGCATGAAGACTGAGTTCATCAGGTACATGAAGAAAGCCGGGGCATTGGTGAGACCGAAAGACATCACTAGGTACTCATACAACCCATACCTAGTAGAGAAGGCTGTCCTTGGTATATCTTGTGGCCTGATCTTGATCTGATGGTAGCCCGATCGGAGATCTATCTTCGAGAACACCATGGCACCAGCTAACTGATCAAACAAAGTATCTATGCGGGGCAAGGGATACTTGTTCTTAACTGTTACCGCATTGAGAGGCCAGTAATCCACACACATCCGCAGAGTACCATCCTTCTTCTTCACGAAAATCGCTGGGCAACCCCATGGTGAAGAACTTGGGCGGATGAAACCCTTGTCCATCAACTCCTCCAGTTGTTTCTTCATTTCTGCCAGTTCTCTCGGAGCCATGCGGTACGGACGCCTGGAGATAGGAGCAGTACCAGGCTCAAGCTCAATGGAGAATTCTACCTCATGGTCTGGTGGCAATCTAGGAAGATCTTCAGGGAAAATATCTGGGAACTCACATACTACTGGAATGGAGGTAAGATCAGGAACGGCTTCAGCATGGGCAGCAACAGGTAAGATCGGTTCTGAGGGTATGATGAGAGACATCCTATCCTTAGATGACAGAAGCCGTAACTCTACACTTCTTCTCTTCATATCCAATACTACCTCATACACCCGCAACCAGTTCATTCCAAGAATAACATCAATGCCTTGCCTAGGCATTATCATGAACTGTAGACAGTAAGTGTGGGTGGCTAATACCAAACTTACTGTATCCGTGCGGGTATTGATGAACATCTGAGAACCCGCAGTACGGATCTTATAGGCATACAGTATAGCCAATAGTGATAAGTTGTGCCGCTCTACAAACCCCATGCTCATAAAGGAATGCGATGCACCAGAATCAAACAACACCAAAGCTGGATGGGATTCGATGGTAAACACACCAGCCATAACTGTCTCCTGCTGCACAATCTGCTGAGCATCCGTGAAGTGCACCTAACCAGATCTGCTGGGCACCTTCCTCTTGATGAAAGTCCTCTTAATAAGCCTGGAATTTGCAGACGGCTGAGATGGCTGAGCTGTCTGCTGCTAAGGACACTCCCTGGCATAGTGGCCATCCTTGCCACACTTGAAACAAGCACCAGGCTTGTTCCTGAATCCCTGACGAGGTGGGACCTGCTGTCCCTGAGTCTGCTGGGGCTGCACCTGCTGCTGAGGTGCCTTGTACTGAGTAGTGAAAGTCTGTGACGTCTGCTGGGGTGACCGGAACGGAGGCCCACCGGATGGCTGATAGGGCCCCCGCCTAACAATTTGCACCTTCTGAGTATGAGGGTGGCTGGAGGATCCAGCTGCCACCCGCTTCCGCTTCCAATCCGCCTGAGATGCCCGCTGAAAACCCTCAAGAGCAATGGCGGCGTTCATCAGTGCCCCAAAGGTCTGATAGTTCCCCAGGTACAGTTTCTCCTGAAGAGCAGGAGTGAGACCGCGAAAGAAGCGATCCTTCTTCTTGTCATCCGTGTCCACCTGACTACCAGCATACTGAGCCAAGTGGTTAAACTGGGTCACATACTCCATTACCGTCCTGCTCCCCTGACGCAGCTCCATGAACTCAGTCACCTTCTGGTGGATAACACCAGCAGGTATGAAGAACTCGCGGAAGGCGGTGGAGAACTCCTGCCACGTTCTCGGGTGATCCGGCAGCTCCACGGCCTGGAAAGTCTCCCACCAGGCACCTGCGGACCCCAAAAGTTGCTGGGACGCAAAGTGCACCTTCTGCTCGTTGGCCACTCCGAGCAGCCGAAACTTCTGCTCCAGCGTGCGAAGCCAATGCTCCACCTCCAACGGATCATCCGACGGCGTGAACGTGGGCGGGTGGGTCTTGAGGAAGTCCTGGTACGAGGACTGTCCCTCAGGACGGCGAGCACCATCCCCATTCCCACCGTTGCCTCCGGGGCCTCCACAGGCGAGACCCGCGATGGCCTATGCCATAATCTCCATGGCATGAGCTGTCTCCTGACGAGCAGCGGCTGACTCCTGACGAGCAGCCAACAACTCCACCATGACCTCCACGGCGGACAACGGCGGAGGTGGTGGCGGCGGCGGGAAAGGATGAGGAACCAAAGGTGGAACCTCCCGAGCTCCCTCATTGTCACGCTCAAAGGCCCGAGCACTGTCGCCATGGCCCTCGTTGGCCGCTCCCGAACTGGTGCTCCCACGTCTGGACCTCAGATTCATCTGTAAGAGCGACAAACCATCCATTAGGACACCTTCCCGATTAGGATCCAGGGTTTAAAGAAATGGCAGCACATTTATTAAAGCATTCATTTAGTTAGTCCTACCAATTTACTACTTTCATTATACGTGAAGGGGGATTCCTAGTTCAAGTAAGATGCTATTATATGATGCATGCTTCGACCTATACGTTCACTCAAGCCGGAATATAGCGGCGTTCGTAACATTTTCAGCACATCGCACACTCACTTTCCGTAAACTAAGCGATTTCTTACGTCACGTAAGTTAGTGTACATGCAGAAAGCTGATTAGATAAAACCAGTGCCGCTATCCTAGATACACCATATAGTTAGGGCATTATACTTATATAACTCACTTAATCGCATCCTATTTTTCTCAACCTTTTAGTTTTGTAAAAGAGTGAGGAAACTCGTGACCATTATTGGCTCTGGTACCAACTGTGGCAGAACCGCCCGAAATAGCGTACTTATGGAGGCGCTCGTCTTCCACCATACACTAAGCACCCCGAAAGCAACTACAACGAGCGGTGTCCGTCGGGCACACCCCGAGGGAGAACCCGAAAGATCCACATTTTTCCCAAGGATCCAATAATGAAAATGAGTTACAACACAAGTCCATCTCATACATTAGAGTTTCTTGAAAAGTACATTATTACAATACCAAATACAGAGTGCGGAATGATAAACAGCGGAATATTAAAAGATAACATCTAGCGATAAGATAACGAGGATTCCGTCTGAGCCCACCAGATGGATCCTCCACACAAGAGACTCCTCAAGCGTCACCTGCAACAGGGGTAAATAAACCCTGAGTACACAATGTACTCACAAGACTTATCCGAAAGTGGGAATACTTTCCCGACTCCAAGGAATATGCTAGGCTTTATGGTTGCTGGTTCTCTTTTAGCCAAAAGCAGTACTAATAGTGGGTCCTTATTTATACATTATTATCATCAGCCGTATTAAGTTTTTATCTAGTCAATCTATATAAGCTCCTGTTCTACTTTCAAGCAAGAGTTGAGCAATCGATATTGTTCCTTCTCCTTCTTCCACTTACGGTTCTTACTATAGTGCTAAACCGCAGACAAGCCGTACCAGATAACCTGGCGATTCACGAATCAATGTACCCAACCGGGTGCCCCAAAGACACACGCCCCGCTTGTACCCCAGGCACAAGCAGGACTAACCCACCACTCTCCTGTCCCGGGTGTCCAGGTCCCCGTCCAAACTTGGACTCCAAGCCCCCGCCTCTGAATCCCGGACTCAGTGCGGTGCAAGGACCTCCACCACCTCCTCTTCCCATCAGTCGGTCCGGAAAGAGCCGGATCCGCGACAAGAGAGCAGCAAGTCTTCCCTGCGCCCATACCCAAGTATGTGCTCGGGACAATAGTCTATGACTTGCCTAGAGTCATAGGCAACGACCGGTTCTTAATCGACACAGACAGGGAAAAAATGTAACCGGGCTATGCCTTGTTGGCCGCAGGACACAACCCCTCACACCCACCAGTACCAAACCCACATCCCTGTCCGGTCACCATTTTCCTTTCCATTATTTCATCATGATATCATAGTTTAATCACCTATTTGCGAGTAACGGCAGGTTACTCACGCTACCGATATCCTGAGCATAGCAACTACTCGATCTGTACTAGTAGGACTCATGGTAGATATATTTATGCATATAGTTTCCATAAAATGCTTGTAACGTAAATGCAGATCATATAATATATTCAGTGACCATTTTAAAAATAGGGGTTATGCACCGGGGCTTGCCTTGGACAGGTGCCGGGTCAGCAAAGTCAGCACCAACAGGCTCCTGGGCTTCCTCCTGTGAGAAGAGCTCCTCCTCGTACTCCTCGATCACCTCGTCGTACTCCGGCTCACCGACAGGCACGAAGTCTACCAGCTCGTGATCTACATGCATGAAATGACGATGCAATGCTTAGGAATATAACAACAGCAGCTCTCAAAATAAAAGTACATCAATTAACTACTAAGCTAGTGCTACCGACCACGGTGCTAAGTTATCTACTGCTAACGTCCACAAGTATGAAGTAGGGCATTCATCATTATCATAGCGACTACAGGTATTCTTACCCCAATTGCCGATTTACGCTATATATGATAAAGCAAGGATAATAGCTACTCTATTTAACAACTCGTTCTAAGGCTACAAAATTTACAGCAAGTACATAATATCCTAGTGAACCTACTGTGAAATTTTCAAAACTAAAACTATTACAGATTTGCCACAATAATTCCTACACTATATTAATCTACATAATACTAAGATTTATAATTAAAATTTATGAGCCTATCATCATAACAGCTAACTGCAATCTAACTGTACTAATAGGTAGATGGTATTTTTGTGAACCTAACAAACTTGGTTTCACTATTTTAGGACGTCTACACAATTTACTATCATTTATCAAAGTTCAGCGCATAACTAAATTAAATAAGCCTGTTTACTTTACTGGAAATTGAAGAAAACGAAAGCATAGCGCGGCCCAACCGGTTCGGCTCGGCCCAGCGCGGCAGCAGCCCAGCGGCGGCAGGCGCGGCCCAGCACGCGGGACACGGCCCAGCAGTGAGGGCAGCGCGCGGGCGCAGCAGCGGGCAGCGCGCGGGCGCAGCAGCGGCCAGCGCGGCCCAGCTCGGGCAGTGCGCGCGTGCGGCAGCGGGCTAGCAGCGGCAGCGGGCCAGCATCGGCCAGCGCGGTGGGGCGCAGCCCAGCAGGTGGGCGCGGCCCAGCAGCGCGCAGCAGCGGGCGCGGCCCAGCAGGCCGGACGCAGGCAGGCCGCGGGCGCGAGCAGGCCCAGCGGCTGCGGAAGCAGGCCAGCGGCGGCAGCGCAGCAGTGGGCCGAGCGAGGCAGCAAACAGGCCGGACCAAGATGTATTTCAATGTATTTCGGGCTTTATTTTCCTACATGAAAGCGGCCACAAAACATGTGTGACGTAGGGGTGACGTCATGGTGACGTCAACAAGCTAACAACAACAGTACGCACCTCTAACTGCTCTGCTTTCTTGCTCGGATGCTCGAGCGCGATGCGGTGATGGTCGCCGGCGAACAGAGCACACCGACTTCCAAAAGAAAGCTAACTATCCGAGCTCGCAGTGCGTGTGGCTAATTGGAAAACGGTGGAGTGATGCTTGGCAAAAATATGTAGAGGCTGTTCGGAATTTAAAGTGGCCGTGGTGACGAGGACTTGCATGGAAGCCCCAACATCGTACTGCAGCATAGTGACAAGTTAGGCACCATCATGTACTGCACTCGTCCTTCACACGTGCATGATAACAAAGGGTGGGTCATCTCAGTGGTTTGGCCGGCCACCGTCCAAGATGACATGACAACAACCTGTGTGGCTTTGTGTGCAACATGAAAAGGAGAGCCAATTGCATGCATGCGTTCATTAACCTTTTTGTTTAATAAAAATTCGTTTAGGACACCAATAATATAACGTGACATAAAACTTAACATTTATTTCTTGTTTCGGATAAATGTTTCAATGCCGTATATTGATTTATACTTCCAATTACACACATGTACAAACAAGTATGATGCTAATGCAGTGTTTTAGCAAAAACATTACAATATAACACCGAGGGTGTTACAGCGGCCTCCCTCCACTCACTACTGGAGACACGTGAGATGTCTAGGTTTCTAACCATCCTACGTGACAGCGTGCGCGAAATGTTCTCAAATTTTTACCATAGCCTCCACATGTGATGTAAAGACGCGTCACCAAGTTTCATGATTTTCGAATTTCGTTTGCATTTTATATAATTAAAAAACACTTCACCCGCAATTTTGTCGCTATGTTTCGTGCGTGAGATGTTTGAAACTTCGGGCGTGCTCCTGGAAATGGCCTCAAAATACAATAAGTAACGCAAATATCATTTTTCCATCCATCGAATTACATGATTCGATGCACCTGCAGTTCAAACTTACATTTACCGAAAAAATGCAATTAAATGAAATAAATTAAGGATATATAGCAAAAAGATCGAGAAATGTGCCAAATTTGAGGATGCACTTCAACTTAATGTGTAAGGGCTGAAGAAAAAGTTTGGAGGCAAAAAACAAAAAAAAAACTTTGCCGAGTGCCCAACTCTAGCACTCGGCAAAGACTCTTTGCCGAGTGCCTAACGGGGGTACTCGGCGAAAGCTGACGGCAAGTACCCCCGTCAGCTCTTTGCCGAGGGCCGTCCTTTGTCGAGTGCTCGGCACTCGGCAAAGAGGCTCTTCGTCGAGTGCCGGGCACTCGGCAAAGAGAGCTTTGCTGAGTGTCTGTCTTCGCCGAGTGCCTGACACTAGTGTCCGACATTTAGCACTCAACAAAGCCGGCGACACTTGGCAAAGCCAAGCTCTCCCGTAGTGACTGCGTGGGCGCAGCCCCAGCCCTTCATCGCACGGGCACACTGGAGCAGCCCCGGCTGGCCACATGTGAGCAACAGCGGCAGATCCGGCGGACGCGGCCTTCCGTGCTCCCTCCCCACGCGCAGTCACCCGCCTCCATCCGCTGCCGACGGGAGCGGCCTAGTGTGCTCCCTCCCTGCTTGCACGGCCTGCTGTTGGAGTGGAAGAAAAGAAAATTAGACCAACAAAAGTAGGGGGCACCCAAATTGAAAATAGGACCCTGATGTAGGTGTCCTTGCTGGAATTGTTCTTGGAGCTCATTGACACAAAAAGCAGCTTTCTGGAGCTGTTCCCTATTCCTAAGCAAAATACCTTGTTTTTCTACTCTAGCTCGATGATGGAGTTTTGAAGTGGAGCAGTCACAAACAAGGCATTTGAAATATATAATCACTAAATTGGAGGCGTATAAGCAGGTCGATCACGTGTCTATCCTGATGAACACCTCGCTTTTGGAACCTGACCCAGCTGACGCCTCTTGAGGGTACATCCAACCGAAGGGATACACCGGAGGAGGAATCTCCATATGCCCCTCCAGCATATTGACCACCGTGCTCATCGTCGGCCTCTCCTCCGGCTGCTCCTGCACGCACAGGAACGCCACCTTGCACATCCTCTCCGCCGCCTCCTTCCACTGCTCCTCGTCCGACGCAGCCACGGGATAATGGCATTCCTTCACGAGCTCCAACAGATTGCCCTGCTCGTACATGGTCCATGCCAGCAACGGCAGAAACTTGTGGCTCTCCGGCGCGTTGTTGTCCATGTTCTTCCTCCGGCCGATGAGCTCGAACAGGAGCATGCCGAAGCTGTACACGTCGCACCGCTCGGTGACCGGCGCCTTCCCGACACTGATCACCTCGGGCGCCATGTAGCCGAAGGTGCCACGCATTGCGTGCACGGAGGCTTGCGCGTCCGCGCGGCTGAGCAGCTGCGCGATCCCAAAGTCAGTGAGCTTGGGAGTCAGGTTGCCGTCGAGGAGCACGTTGCTGGCCTTGACGTCGTAGTGGATGATCTTCTTCTGGCACTCCTCGTGGAGGTACCGGAGGCCTCTCGCGACGCCACCGGCGATGACGAGCAGCGCGGCGGGACCTACAACCCTGTGCCGCCGGTCGAAAAGGTACTTGTCGAGCGAGCGGTTGGCCATGAGCTCGTACACCAGCGCGCGCTCGTCGGCGTCGAAGCAGTAGCCAATCAACCTGATGAGGTTGGCGTGGTTGGTCCGCCACAGCGTGCCCACCTCCGCCATGAACTGCTGCTCCGTGACCTCGTCGTCCATGTGGTCGTGCAGCACCTTGACGGCGATGTCGAGTCCGTTGGGGAGCATGCCCTTGTAGACGGTGCCGAATCCCCCGGCGCCGAGCTCGGCGGACCTGCGCTGCGTGTACCCTTCCAGCTGCTGCGCCGTGAATCGGATGGGCTTCTCGCGGGCGATCTCGTTGAGAAAGTTGTCGATCGTGGTGTTGCGTATCATGGAGTCCGGCAGCAGCGGCGTGAGCTCCGTCGCCGCCTCGCCGGTGGTGGTCGTCTTCACGTTGATTGACGGTAAGCCATGCTTCCTGCAGCATCTGTAGATGAGGTACACCACCAACACGGTTGCTACGAGATTGACTATCGAAATAACTGCATCCATTATGTAAATTAGTTAGTGCTGTCTCGGCCTGAGATGAATGAAAATTAAGAACCGCAAAAACAGTTACTGAGATTTTTAGAACGCACCAACGGCATAGGCTGTGAAGGAGTTGAAGGTTTTTGACGCTTGTTTAGTGAAATCATCGAATTGTTGGCTTCCAGTTCCAGAATCAAAGTTGGACATGACGGTGGATCGGGAATCAAGTTAAGGGTAAGTTTGATAAAGAGGAAAGGATCATGGAATGGAACGATATATGAATGCGCGTATTAGGTGGAATTGGCAACTGGGCTAAGCTAAGTTGACCACGCAAACCTTGCTCATTGGCCTAGTGATTGGTTCTTGAGTACCTTTGTCGAGCAATGCATTATTTAGACCTTTTTTTTATTTATAGTGTTCATAGATACCAGGGCGTCCTGCGAACTAGTTTGCGCGTGTGTCTCAAGTTGCAGATCTCTCTCACTCATCGCAATCATAAAAAAAAACATCTCTCTCACTCTCATCAATAAAGTTACCGTGTGTGGAAATTTGAGAGCAATGAGCTAATGAAACACGTTCCTTTCCTGTGATGGAAACCGGCTCGAACGCTCGTCGTTTGTTTCGCACTCTAACAAACGTCTCTGCAATGCACAGTAGTAACAGGGAAAAGTATTTTTCTTAGCAACGAAGCAAGAGCTTTGCCGTATTTTTATTAGACGAGCGAAAAGAAAAACTCCAGAAATACAAGAGCTCCAGCTACTACGGCTCGCAGACCGGAAGAGGAAAAACACAACTGCTACTGGATTACAAGAATAAAATAAACTCCACTCTAGATCTACCGACTCCATGTACTTCACCGATTGAAGGTCTTTTGGCGAGTTGATATTGTTGTATGCCATTTTTGCATAGAAGAGCTACTTGTCTTGGTTGTAGAGGGTTTTTGTTGGAAAATTCGTCTATTTGTTCCTTCCAAACGTTCCACCAAAAATGGATTATTATTCCATCTATCATTTTCCTCTGACTTCTGTCAAACTTTGCACGGCATTTGTGCGAGAAACCATGTAACGATCCCATGGCTACCACTGAGTCCACTGCCGATAGTTGCAACCACTGATTCAAATATGTCCAAACTTCTTTTGTAAAGGGGCAATCTCTACTTGTGGAATTTCAATGGAAGACTGAAGGAATCAATTTTTTTCTCTCCTGTAGCATCATTTGGAATACAGGATTTAGTAACTTCCTTTCCAAAGGAAAGTTTCATGTGCTTGTACGTTTTGGAGGAAAACAAACATCCAGTTCTATCTCTTGTTTTTCTTTCCTTCACAAAGTCCAAGACAATGAAGCACAATAGCGTGTGTCTGTTGGCCTGCAAGCTGGTTGAAACCTTGTACAAAAGTCTAATCATATACGTTAACATCGAGTCTGAGTGTGCCTTTCATTCATGTGTTCCAAACACTAATGTTTCAAAAATTTATGAGTTGTTCATTCCTCTGTTTTAACACTACACTCCTAACTCTTTCCTATGTTGTGTTCAATTCCTGTGTTTTGCATTCCTACGTTCCACACATGCCCTAAGTGTTCTAGCCATCAAAAAGTACTTAAAAATATTTGGTGAATAACGTGGTGCTTTGCAAAGTGCTTATACTAGTTAATTAGACCACTCAATTGGCGCTTTGATCTAGGCTTAGCTTAGTGTTTGGTGCTTGGGGCTGGCGGGGTCATCCCTGACCTTAACCTCGACGGGTGGTGGCTCACCCACACGGGGTGCACCCCTGCTCCGATGGATGGACCCATAGGATCTAGCGTCGACGCTCTTTACCCTCGATGCCACCACAGAGAGCATGGAGCAAGAGAGCCTCGACATAGGGATCACATCCATGCTTGAGGCCCTAGACAACGCCACGGGCGCATTGCGCGACGTTGTTGTTCCCTCTAGCCGGGTATTGCTCGGTCTTGCTTCTCACCCTTCTCTTCCTCTATTTTTTGTATCCTGTCCATCATCTCCCTGCAGTCCCTTATAGCTCGTAGCTGAGGGAAATCCTAGTTCCTTCGTCAACAGAATGAAGCCTAGGATCGCCTCGTTGAGGAGGCATGGCTACGTGGGGAGGTGATAGCACAGCTTGCTACCGCCCATCAGAGGGCGGTTGAGCTAACTCCCCTCGCTGAGGAGGCGGCCAATCTTTGGGCACGGGTGGCAGATGCTCGTCGGGATGCCGACGAGGCCGAGAAGGCATTTGCGGACATGTCGATGAGGTCGCACAAGGATGATGAAGAAGCCGCAAGGGTCAGGAAGGAGTGGGATAAGCTGCTCTAGAAGGACATCATAGCCCGCTCGTGGATCCTTGACCTCCTAGGTGAGGTTGAGAGGGAAAGGGATCTAAAGCTGAAGGCCGAGGAGAGGTGTGTGGCCCTGTAGATGAAGGCGAGCCAAGATGCCGCGATGGTCAAGCGGCTGCGCAAGGAGCGGGATGGGCTATCCCAGACCGCAGAGCGGCTCCACTTGGAGCACGGCGCGGCTTGCAAGGAGCATGACCAGGCCTTCCGAGAGCGTGACTTGGCCTACCAAGAGCGCGATGATTAGCAGCAGGGGGTCGGCTCCCTCCAGGTCAAGCTCAAAAGGGAGATGACCCAAAAGCTAGAGGTCGAGAGCGTTTTTGCCAGGCTCGCTATAGATCTGGCTTGGGGCTAGGTGGAGCTCGCCGATGTGAAGAGAAATCTCCAGGCGGAGAGTGACGAACTCGGTATCCTGAGCGCTGCCCTCGGAGTGGTCTGTGACGACCTTGAAGTGGTGCAGTCAGAGGGGACTAGCTCGCTCATGGCTCGTGCCGTCAAGATCACGGTTCCAGTGTGCTAGCTCGAGAGGTATGCCCTTCGCGCCGGCATCAACCGAGCCTTCGCAATTGCTCATTCTCATTATGGGGACAGCATCGACCTGCAAGCAATGAGCCTCGGCTACGTGCCTGGTTATGAAGACCATGAGCTGGAGGAGATGGAGACGGCGGTGGCTCCCCTTTCGCAGGACCTGGCGGACAAAATCGAAGACATAGTACTCCCCCGGAGGGGTTAGTTATTAGTTGAATTCGGGCCATAGAGCCATTAATCTTGTAATTCACAAGTATTGTTTCGTCGTTTTGAATCGTTTGTCCCTTTTTAATGGTGAAAAAGGAGTGTGATGTGAACTTGTGATGTACAAGTTTTTATTTCGAATGTAAAGCGAGTAGATGTGACCCGGTCCCTTCTATCATTGGGTCTGCTCAGGTCGAGCTAGTGAAAAAACTTTGATCACGCCGGGGAGCAAAAGCGCCATAGCCATCGGGGCATAGGTCTTTTGGCAGTCCACCCGGTTTTACTCATAGTTAGTTTCTACGACTTTTGCTTTTCGGGCCTTAACGTAAGAGTATTCCTCTATTAGCCCCCGAGTGAGGTCCGACCCCTGGCCATTGTTGGGGTCGTGTGTCACTAAGAACCGGGGAAGCAAATCAAAACTGATAAGGAAAAGTGCTTTTTTATTTTAGAAACACGGTTTTACATAAGTACGTCAGTGACTTGGAAAAGAGCTAAGGGTAAAAGCGACGTAGCTGCTCAATGTTCCACGCGTTGGTGAAGATTTGGCCATCAATGGTTTTGAGCTTGTAGGTGCCCAGTCGGAGCATCTCCGCGATGACGTATTGTCCTTCCCATGGCGGCGATAGCTTGTGGCGATCCTTGTTGCTCTAGACGAGATGGAGTACCAAGTCTCCGACGTTGAAGGCTCGACCCTACACCCGACAGCTGTGGTACCGGTGTAACGCTTGCTGGTACTTAGCCGAGCGAAGCAGGGCTACGTCGCGCGCTTCATCGAGCTGATCCATGGCATCTTCGAGGGACGCTTTGGCTCCCTGCTCGTTGTACGCCCTAACCCTTGGCGCCCCGTACTCGAGGTCGGTTAGGAGGATGGCCTCGGAGCCATAGACCATGAAGAAGGGAGTGTAGCCGGTGGCCCAGCTGGGAGTTGTCCTTAGGCTCCAGAGCACTGCGAGGAGCTCTACGACCCATCGGCCATTGAACTTGTTCGGCTGGTTGAAGATCCTAGGCTTGAGGCCATGTAGGACCATACCATTCGCGTGCTCGACTTGCCGATTCATACGGGGTGCACCACGGTGGCCCAATCGATGCGGATGTGATGCTCATTACAGAGCTGGAGGAACTTCTTTCTGGTGAATTGTTTTCCGTTGTCCGTGATGATGGAGTTTGGGACTCCAAAACGATGGATAATGTCGAGGAAAAACAATACAGCTTGCTCGGATTTGATCATGGAGATTGGCCGAGCCTCTATCCATTTCGTGAACTTGTCTATGGCGACAAGTAGGTGTGTGTAGCTTCAAGGCACTTTTTAAGAGGCCCGACCATATCAAGCCCCCAAACCGTGAATGGCCATGTGATGGGGATGGTCTAGAGCGCTTGGGCAGGCAGGTGGGTCTGCCGAGCGTAGTATTGGCACCCTTCGCAGGGGCGCACAACTTGCTCAGCGTCGGCTACTACGGTCGTATAGTAGAAGCCTTCTCGCAATGCGTTCTTGACCAAGGTTCTAGGCACAGCATGGTGCCCGCAAACCCCACCATGGATGTCATCCAGCAGTTGCTTCCCTTGTTCGATCGGGATACAGCGCTAGAGGATCCTGGTGTGGCTACGCTTATAGAGCTTTTCCTCGATGATGACAAATGACTTGGCACGGCGCGCGAGCCGCTGAGCCTCCGTCTTGTCCGCCGGTAACACGTCCCGGAGGAGGTAGTCATGGTAGGGCGTTCTCCAATCGGCAAGAGGGTCGGGCTCCACCGCTGGGTTGGCATCAAGCTCCATCACTGGATCTTCGTGAACCTCCATAGCCTTGAGGTCGGATGGTGCTGATGAAGGGCCGACCCTCGAGCCTGGGGCGGGAAGCGCCTTGCCGGACCCAGGCCCCATGCCTGGGCTGGAGGGATCGGGAGGGGCTGACGGTCGCCCAGCCCTCGAGCCATGGGTGGAGGGGTCAGGCGAAGCTTATGGCTGTCCAGCCCCCGGGCCCAAGATGGGCGGCTCATTACCGGCCTACCCTAGTTGTTCGTAGCAGGCCGAGGGCTTGTGCTGATCATTGGAAAAGACGCCAGCTGAGACTGGCTCTTGGCCTAACGCCATCATTGGAAAAGACGCCAGCTGGGACTGGTCCAGTACTCTTGATCAATGGTCGCCGGAGGCATTTGAATCTCGGTCCATTCCGTGAGACATACGAAATGCCTTGACCCATCAATTCGAGAGCCCACTTGGCGATTCTTCCCATCGCATTCCGTGACCTCGTCGTCCATGTGGTCGTGCAGCACCTTGACGGCGATGTCGAGTCCGTTGGGGAGCATGCCCTTGTAGACGGCGCCGAAACCACCGGCGCCGAGCTCGGCGGACTTGTTCTGCGTGTACCCTTCCAACTGCTGCGCCGTGAAGCGGATGGGCTTCTCGCGGGCGATCTCGTCGAGGAAGTTCTCGATGGTGGTGTCCCGGATCACCGAGTCCGGCAGCAGCGGCGTGAGCTCCGTGGTGGTGGCCGCGCCACCGCCGGTTGTGTTGTTGATGCTGATGGACGGGTGGCCGTACTCCTTGAAGTATTTGTACTGGATACACTTCTTCAAGATGTGTGCTCCAATGCCTATTAACGCGAGAACTGCACGATTCAGCACAGATACATATTTACATATATAGTTGATCATATATTATGATAATTAAACGAGAACTGAGAAGGCAATCAATCACACACCAAGCACAAGAATGGCAAATGAACCGAAGATTTCTTCGAAATCCCAATCGGTCTTAGCCTTGTTCTTTGGAAGTATGCAGTATGTTGAACTTTCGTCTCCTACCGTTTGATGCACTAGTCTTGAACCTTGTGGGCACCCCGATAACAAACTTGAGGACATGGTTGATGAGAACCAAAGGCTTCACGAATCATATGCACATGTGGTATATATACTTCAGGTAGTTCTTAGCCAGGCCGCCGGTGCCGCAGTGCTTGATGCACATGTGCGTTTTCCCTGACGTCACAAAAGTAACGCGTTTACGAAATTGACGTGATCGCCAACACAAGGACAGATGTAGTAATGCGTTTCAAAAAAAAGAAAAAGAAAGAAAGAAAAGTAGTCACAGATGTCGGCATCATATATATATAATCTTGTGGCGACCATGTATTGTAGTGACAACCACAATCGGTGCTCAATAATCTTGTGGCGATTGATCGTCTTGTGACGAGCATCACCTACACCACACGCCGCGCCGGGAGGGCCTGTTGTCAATCCTTGCTGGCCTCTTCAATGGCGCCGGCACCGGCGAGCTGTACCTAGAAAAAGAGATAAACACAGAGCTGCAGAAGCTGCTATGCGTTCTCACCATTGCGACAGGTGGCCATCGCGGCAGCACGGCGCGCCACGATCTTGGGCGAACAGTTGAGGAAGGATGGCCACAGGGAACGCAGCTCCGCGTCGGCCTTCCCGGTGACAGCGCCTGTAACAATACCAAATCGAACAAGAGTAGGAATAGATCGGCAAGTACGTATGTGGACTGGATTAACGAGTTTAGAACTAGATCTGAGTACAATGAAAATTCGACACAAAGTCGCCTCCGGAGGCAGCCGGCCAAGCCGAAGCTTCCTACTTCATTCTTCACCCCCTCTCCTAACCGTTTCCTTCCTTAATATATCATCAGCGATTTCCACCGAGACGCCTGATGACGCCTTCCTCCATTGTGGGCCAACATACTTTGGATTGGGCTTGCTTGCTCTGGTGGGCCTTCTATGTCCTGTCGAGTCCATGTCGACTTCTCCTTTTCCCTTGGCTTCATCCGTGGCTTCTCGTTCATCAGCAGCAGCATCAGGCGTAGAGGTACTAACATTCCCCCGTCGTTGACAACCGGCTTGCCCCCAAGCCGGTGCTTCTGGGAACTGCTCCTTGAGAAGCTTCTCATCTTCCCAGGTCGCCATGGAAGGTGGCCACTCGGACCATTGAACCAGGATTTATTTGCGAATGAAGATCATCGCCATGAGTAATGGTACGGTGCTCAAGAATTTTAACAGGAACTTGAAGAGTGGAGGTGGTGTCAGGTATCTCAGCACTGACCTGTGTGGAAGGGCCGATGGCAAGTTTGAGCTGAGATACGTGGAACACCGGATGAATCCGACAGTTTGCTGGTAACTGTAATTTGTACGCCACTGATCCAACCTTTTGAAGCACCAGAAAAGGACCAAAGTATCTGAAGGACAATTTGTAATTTGCCGAGGAGCAACTGTGTTTTGAATGTAAGGTTGTAATTTGAGGTACACCTTGTCACCCACTGAGAAATGCCGTTCAGTTCTATTCTTGTCAGCTTGGTGCTTCTGCCGCTGCTGAGCTCTCTGTAACTATGAACTTGCAACAGTTTTGTCATCATGTGCCTCTCTTGCAGCCACACTGTCAGATCAGGGATGGCACAAGACTCCACTGGATCAATACCAAAGAATGCTGGAGAGTGTTCATAGAGCACTTCAAAAGGAGTGGTGTTAAGACTTGCATGATAACTGGTGTTATACCAAAATTCAGCTAATGGCAACCATGTTTTCCACTTAAGAGGGCAAGAATGAACAAAGCAGCGAAGATATCCTTCCAAACACTGGTTAACTCGTTATGTTTGTCCATCGGTTTGGGGATGATAAGCAGTACTCATCCTAAGTTCAGTTTTAGTCAACCGAAAGAGTTCTTGCCACACAGAACTCGTAAATATTCTATCCCTATCAGACGCAATAGCTTTGGGCAGACCATGGAGTTTATAGACTTGATCCATGTAAACCAGTGCTATATCCAAAGCAGTGAATGGATGAGTTAAAGGGATAAAGTGTGCATACTTGGAGAACTTATCTACCACCACCAAAATGCAGTTGGAGCCTCTTGATTTAGGTAGTCCTTCAATAAAATCTAGTTTTACTACCTACCAAGCATGATCGGGTACCGGTAAAGGTTGAAGGAGTCCTGGATATTTAACTCTCCCCACTTTAGCCTGTTGACAAATAGAACAGTGCTGCACAAATTGTTTCACCATGTTCTTCATTCCTGGCCATGCAAATAGCTTCTTGATTCTAGTGTAAGTCACTAAAAAACCAGAATGCCCTCTTATGGCTGTAGAATGGAAAGCAGTCATTACTTTGCTTTGAGCTTCATCATTTCCAGCCAACCAAATCCTGTTCTTATAGTGAATGACACCATTGAGTAAGGTAAAGTGACCTTCCGGACTATGAACTGTAAGAGAAGCATACAATTTGGATGTAGCCTCGTCTTTAGTATAATGATCTATCACTTGCTATAACCAGAGAGGTTGAATAACAGAAGTGGCAAGGACTTCTTGATTAGGATAAGATGGTATCCTAGAAAGGGCATCAGCTGCACTATTTTCAGAACCCTTCTTATAACAGATCTTGTAATTAAGGCCCAACAACTTTGTATATGCCTTGTGTTGCTGAGAACTTGTCAATCTCTGATCATCCAAGTGAATCAAACTCTTTTGATTAGTTTTGCTAGTGAAGTGGCCATGCTGCAAATATGGACGCCAATAATCAACAGCCATCAATATTGCTAAGCATCCCTTTTCATATGTAGAGAGACCCTGATTTTTTGAACCCAAAGCCTTACCGATGTAAGCTATTGGGTGGCCTTCTTGTTGTATGTAACACCCAAAAATTTGCATCACTTTAAAATAGGTGAATATGATTTAATTATGCATATGTGTGTGCATGCAAAGGTGGAAAATAATATTTTTTGTGAAAATAAAATCAACGATAAGGTATAAATACATGATGGTGCATTCATGCTGCTGCATATTTGTTTTTGTGATGACTGTATTTGAGCAAAACTTCAAAAGGATTCAAATTAGATTTGAATTTGTAATTTAAAATTGGTTTGGAAAATTAGTTTAGAAAAATAAAAGGAAAACTCACCCTCTCCTTGGCTTTCGGCCTGAGCGGCCCAGTTTCCCCCGCAGGCCCAACTCCCGTTCCTTCTCCCCTTGGGCCACCCCGCTCTCCTGGTTTCCCTACGCGGGCCGCTTCCTTCTTCTCCCCTCGCTCGGCCCAGCCGACGGCCCACGCAGCCGCGCCCGCGTTCCCTCCCTTCTCTCGCCTCTCGCTGATGCGCCGGGCCCGCGTGTCAGCCGCGCCGTCATCTCCTACCTCCCGCTCATGTCCGAGCCAGACACCGCCGCCGCCGCTGCCGAGTCCGTGCCACCTACGCCGCGTCCTGGCGTGCACCCCATGCCTTTAGCCGCCCATAAATAGTCGGCCCGCGTTGCACCGCCTCCACCCAACCCTAAAACCCCAGCGCCGCCCTCGCTTAAGCAGTACCCGCCGCAACCCTAAGCACGCCACTGTCGCCATCCGCCCTGTGGAGCTGCATGCCGCCACAGACCCGCCGTCGTCCGCGTGAAGCCCCTTGGTGAGTTCGCCGTCATCCCCTCTCTCCCCGTGCCCTCGCTTTGCTCTATGGTGGTCCGTAGGACCTAATCTAGCTCCGC
The DNA here is from genome assembly GCF_019320115.1 of Miscanthus floridulus. Taxonomy (NCBI): domain Eukaryota; kingdom Viridiplantae; phylum Streptophyta; class Magnoliopsida; order Poales; family Poaceae; genus Miscanthus; species Miscanthus floridulus. Next base: position 20,182,166 of record NC_089582.1, on the reverse strand, counting down.
CGGCGAGCTTCTCGCCACCGTTCATGGTCGCCGCCGCAGTCGGCTTCCATCCCTGGCGACAGCACTCTCTCTCTCCCCCTCCGATTTAATACGAGCCGTCCAAATCAGATCTAACGGTCCAGATCTCACCATACCGATTCGCCTGGCAATTTTTCTAAAGAGTCACTACACTTTTCTATATTAGAACCCGCAGTCCATGACGTATTCCCTGAATACATTTACTTCTTTTAAAAACGTAGTTTCTTCGGATTAGATTCAAAATACGTTTTCATCTATTTATAGTTTTGCCACTAGTTTTCTTTAGGCCATAACTTTTTAGTTTTAACTCCGTTTTGATCCATTCAACTTACATTAGGTTTGTAATTCTGTAATCTTCATGTTCATCCCACTTTTAGATATGTTTTCAACTTTTAAAATTCGAGGTTAGATTTAATCTATTATTTTATTAAAGAAAATCTTGTTTAATTCATAACTTCTCCGTTTTAGCTCTGACTTGATCCGTTCAAGTTGCGTTAGATTCATAACGACATAATCTATGCATTAGTAACAATGTTTATCATGTCACTATTTCTAGAATTTCATGTATTAATATCTAATCTGAATAATAATTATGCAACTGGATTTTATAAATAAAATATGATTTGTTTTACTTTAGTTTTATAATTCAAATCTAAATTTGACTTAATTCAATTTATATATGATTTTATATATTTAAAACACATGAAGCTTATAGTTTTATATTTTCTCTTATGAGTAGATCTTTAGGTAGCCGTTTCTTTCAAACCGTAGGTCCAATTAGTGTGCTTTTCGCGCCGGTGTGTAGAACGTCTTTAAAACCTTTTCACTTGGTATTTCATATGTTTGGTGTACTGTTCTAATTTAGCTCTATTGTTTGTTTTGTGTATGATTGCATGGATGCTTGTGTGGTGCTTTATGATCATGTCCCATCGGTGAGCTTTGCGTTGGTGATCAAGAAGTAATCCTTTGGAGGTTAAGAACCAGCAGAAGATCTGAGTTTAAGGCAAGTATAGCATGGGATCATCCTTGTTGTCCTACACACCTCTAATCATTTAATTCATACTGCATGTGTCTACCTTGATTACCACTAAGGATTTCCTAGTACTTTGTTACCTTGTACCTTGATTCCTATGGGTTTATGCATTTGGGTAGTATGCTGCTAGTGCTCAACTAAACCATGATCTTGTAACTTGACTAATGGTATATGAATAAACATTAAAACATGAATTTTAGCAACTTGGAAACATGGGGCTAGAGTATTTAGCTACTTTCTAAATGGTCTAGATTCCTCTCCCTAAGGACTTATCTATAAGTGATCATCCGGGACTTACAATGCAACTGTGAGTGCCACATGGCTCTGGCTTTAGTCAAGTATGAGAACCTTTTCTAGCTTGTTAGTGGTTACCTTTATGGCGTAAAAGGGGCTTGACATGATGGGTATAGGACAACCTCTAGTCCTATGTGTATAGCCGTGATGGAATTGTGCCATTCGAAAAGGGGGTTCCTACATCTGCTTGCCGAGAGAATCCTAGCGGCCCTAACTTTTAGACAAACCTTGGAAAGACTTCATAGTGAACCCTGTCTGCTCAACTTGGTAGTGTTTTGGGGAGTCATGACCCTAGGCATAAGGGAATCATGACTCATAGTAAAAGTGTACAACCTCTGCAGAGTGTAACACTGGTATATCAGTCGTGCTCACGGTCATGAGCGGCCTTGGAATCCTTATGGAATAGATGATCACTATTATATCACTTGTTTATGCTATTCATTAATCATGTTTACATTGATCATGTGTTTACTTTGGGATTATGACAACTTGATGCTACTCTTATGCTAAAATTTGTGACAACAAAAAGCTAAATGCTGTTAAACCTGTGTCAAGCCTTTTGAGCCTCATGAACCCCATGTTATATTTGTTGAGTACGACATGTACTTAAGCTTGCTTTAATTTTCAATTATTAGGATAAAAATCCTGGATGGGTACCAGATTGCTAGAGTTTGAAGAAGTTAGGCTTGTGATCAACTAGTCAGTTGTCCCCGTGGAGTTGGAGCTTTCACCTGAAGATTAGAGTTGTCTTGCCGCTGTTTGTTGTCTATGGTTAAATCCTTTATATTAAGTACGTTATATATTGAGCATTGTCTTTTGACATTACCCTTATTTGTAGCTATATGTGAGATTTGACTTTCTAGGCTCACATATGGTGTGTATCTGGTTTTGTCCTTAAAACCGGGTACTACATTGTAACACTGCTCCTACACCCTTGGCAGAGGCATTAGTCTCAATAATGAACTCTTTAGAAAAATTTGGTAGCTGCAAAACTAGAGCAGTGGTGAGGGCTATCTTTAGCCGCTGAAAAGCAATATCATGTATATAAGTCCACTGAAATAGAGTGCCCTTCTTCAATAATTTAGTTAGAGGTTTTGCCAACACTCCAAAATGTCTCACAAATTTTCTATAGTATCCTGCCAACCCTAGAAAACCTCTGACACCCTTCACTGACAGTGGTGTGGGCCAATTCTGCACATTTGAAATCTTCTTTGGATCAGTGGCAATCCCCTGGGCACTAATGATGTGACCTAGATAGGTAAGTTCTTGTCTGGCAAATGCACACTTGGATAGCTTGACATTAAACTAGTGTTGTTGTAACAGCTCGAACACCTTCCTGAGAAGTATCAAATGTTCCTCCTAGGTGCTACTGTATATAAGGATATCATCAATGAAAACAATGACTCCCTTTTTGAGTACTAGTTGAAGTATGAAATTCATCACTTGTTGAAATGTTGCTAGCTCTCTAGTGACTCCATAGGGCATGACCCTATACTCAAAATGTCCATGATGAGTTTGAAACGTAGTCTTTTGTTGATCTTGAGGATCCATAAGAATCTGATGATGGCTAGAGGTCATATCTAGGGAAGTGAACCGGCAAGAACCAGCTAACTCATCAAAAAAATCATTAATGACAGGTAAAGGAAATTTGTTCTTTACTATTAAAGCATTTAGGTGCCTGAAATCAACACACATCCACCAATCACCTGTCTTCTTCTTGGCCAACAACACAAGGGATGCAAAGGGGCTTGTGCTCACTTGTATCATCTCCTTTTAAGCAAATCTACTACTTGTGCCTCAATTTCATCTTTCTGGGTAGGATTATATCTATATGGTTGTAACCAAAAAGGTTGAGCACCTAGAATTAGAGGTATGGACTGACTGTAGGACCTCTTAGGTGGTAGACTATTTAGAGGTTGAAATATGTCACTGAATTCAGTTAACAATTGCTAAATTTCCTTGGGAATGTCCTTTGGAGGTATAGGATCCACTGCTTGTAACTCTAGCATACACCACAGATCACCAGCTATGTCAAGTTCTAACAATTCATCATGATTGATCACCTCACATTGCAAATTTGCTGAATTAAGGCCTTGAAGCTTAATCTTGCTACCTTGGTGCTCAAAGGATAACCATTTAGCCTTTCAGTCAATTTCCTTGGGACTGTGAGTTTGAAGCCAACTCATGCCCAAGATGATATCATAGCACTGTAAAGAAAGGACTATGAGATCAATCAGAAAAGTATGATTATGTATTTTGATAGGGCAATTCACAATTTCATGAGTGCAATCCAATATGTGACCATTGTCAATTCTGACTTGTGGAGGTTGATCCAAGACTAACAAATTGGAGAATGTTTTTGCTAGCTCAGTACTAACAAAGTTTGCGAAACTACCAGAATCAATCAACAAGATCACCTCTATTTGATTCACTGTTCCTGTCATTCTCATAGTTTGTAAAGCATCAGTACCCTGAACTACATGTAATGATATAGCCATTAAGTCTTCACTAGAATCTGAATCCTCACTTGGAGAAGAAACCAGAGGAGTTTCATCTTGAATAAACTGCCAGAGCTCTTCTATGAGATGCAGAGAAACTGCATTTGCACACTTATGTGTAGGACTCTACTTCTCTCCACATTTGTAGCACTACTACACTCGCACCTTTCACAGCGGCGTCGTAACCCACATCATAGTCCAATTTTAGCCTCGGCAGTAAGCTATCGGCAATGATACTCATAGCCATCACCATCGGTATCTGAGACCGCTTGGGGTGTACACTACACCGCTGTATTAGCTTATCATTCATCCGTGATAAGGTCCTTACTTCTGTCGCATTGGAACATGACCCACGTGTGAGGGTATGCACTAACACCACCGTATGGCTTATGATCCGTCCGTGATCAGATCCTTATTCTGTTACATTAGAGCGTGACCCGCCTATATCGAGGTGAACATCACCGCCACTTCAGTGTATGAACCATCAGGTCATAGGGCATGGTCACTGTCTCATTGCTGTACAATCCGCCCATGATGATCCTTTAGTCAGTGTTGGGTTACTAAACGATTTGGTGGTGATGCACTATTGACCCCTGCCGCATAAGACGAATAGCGGTGGTGATGGCCATCTACTTCACCAAAGGCGAGTGGTACGACGATGATGACAAAACAATCAATGGCCCTTACATCTGATGGTGATAGAATTGCATCCGGTTTTCACAATGTATTTACTAATTCAACTGGGCCTTAATAACCTACTGAACACACACCATATAGATATAATCATTACACATTATTCATCATGTCCACAATGAAGAGTACTTGTTATAATAACAATGCTCAACACTAACATATCAACTGTGTCAACTGATGAATTAACACAAGCGGTACATAGATAGCATAATAAAGGTTCTGCTCCCTACATACTTACATAACTAAAACGAGGTAGATGTGCTCTGCTCCTTTAGATTGGCACTCTATTGACGGTCACTAATACCAATTATAAACCATCAACATAACCTGCATATATGCTTAATTCCATCACCAAACATAGGTATAGGGGTTTAAACTAATAAATTACACAAGTTTTGGTGAATATGTGACTACAGGAGGATTTAATCAGAAAACTACCAAGGAGGACCTATTTGTCAAAGGAAATTACGGAATTCCACCGCATAAACAACTTGGGAAGGATTTAGAAGACACCAGAAGGCAATACACTGAGGTAGGGCCCGAGAGGCTACCAGGTGGGGCCGGCCTGCCCCACCTATAGACCGCTCGGCCCCCTGGGCCCACCAATCACCCTCTGCCGCCTCGTACTCCTTCCTACGATCTACACCGTTGATTCTAAGGTGGTTTTAGGTAGGTTCATCCAATGGTGATCGAGGGAGTTGACGCTGATCGATGATGTGGTGATTCCTTACCCCCTACTCCACCTTGGCCTATATATAGAAGCCCCTACCCCCTCCCTGAGGCATAAGTTAGAGACCAAACCCTAATCCTCAGAGGTCCATTAATTCTAGAGCATAGCTTGCTAGGTTAGATCTAGAGAGAGGCAAGCAGGCTTCGCTTGGATTCCCAATCTTGTCAAGAGCGTGGTTTGGTATAATCTTTGTGCCCCCTCTCTTTTGTATCTCCATTACTTTTATATGCTTGCTACAATTGTTATGACAATATTAGTATTCATCTTATTCATGTTCTTCGTTATAATGTTTGTCGTCTACTCTGATTATATGCTTAGTATAGCTAGTTTATCATTATGTCCATGCATAAGTTCGTATAGCGCTCGCTCCACTGCGCATGGGGTGAGTGGTCGACATTGTGTAAGCGTGGTGCTTATACATTATTTACCTGCGGATACACCCTATATTCTAGGTCATGTGGTAGATCGCGGATGTGACACTCTCGTTGAGTCCTTTGTAGTCCACTCCCCGAATATAGGCGCACGTAGGGTCCGGTTATGAAGGAAGAACAAGCTCTATTCTTAATCTTCCTTAGTAATATCCCTTATGTGTAGATATAAAGACGATCTTCGCCATGACTACTAAGTGTAATTGCATTAATCATCGTATGCTTTGACTACTAACTAAGAATGACTTAGGAATTATCTCTCTAATTTCTACCTGGTCATGCTAATGTCTTAGAAAGGAGTACTCTGGGTGGTTAACTATTCATTATCAATGCTTAATTATCATGTACTTATCATATATATCTTATCCTAACTTACCCTTAGTTAAGTTAGACCATAGTTAGTCTCACACGTTTCCCTGTGGATACGATACTTGGAATACTTCCGGGTGAAAGCTATAGCGGTATCCGTGCGCTTGCGGATTTATCTGTGTGCGTTCATTTATACCATCAAGCTTTCTGGCGCCATTGTTGGGGAAACGGTTGCTGAATTAACTTCAAGCCTAGCTTAACATTTTTATCTTTTATGTTTTACTTTTTCTTTTAGCATGAACAACACTCCTATATATCAATATGCTAAACGCAAGCCTAGAGCCACCAAAATTTTCAGAGCCTATCATAACACCTGGTTATGAGCTGCGCCTGTGTTTAAAACTGATTTAGGATCAATCCTTCCCGGGAGAAGGCGACGAAAACCCATACTTACACCTATGGGAGTTCACACAGACTTATGCATACTTGCGTATCGCTGGCATGTCTGACAAGACCTTACGATGGAAGTTATTTTTGTTCTCTTTAACAGGAAGAGCTAAGCAATGGTATAGTCGAACTGTAGGAAGTATGCAAGGAGATTGGGAAACGTTATGCTCTAAATTTTGTCTATGTTTGTTTCCCATCTCCAGAGTAGTCAGCCTTTGAATAAAAATTCTAACCTTTAGAGGAGCTTTTCTTCATTTGTCTGCTAGTGAAGCAAAGTCTATGCTTGATAGAATTAGTGGAAAGACTCCTTGCACTAGCATTCATAATGAACTCCCCTAGGAAGAGAAGAAATCATCTCCTAATCAAGAAGAGGAAGTTTTGATAGCCAAATCACAACCACTCCAATCCCAAGATTTAGCTATTAATCCCGAACCATCCATACCCCATAATCCAAATCCTCCAAAAGAAGAAGAAATTCAACCTTTTGAAATTTCTTGTGAGGATGATTTTTATGCTGATTTTGGGAAAAACTTAAACTTCCAGTTCCACAAGAGACCTTCGAGTGAATATAATTTAAATCCTCTCAAGAAGGGATCTCTTATAAAGTGTCCTTATTCCCATATAGGGCTTTGGGAAGAACTCAAGGGTGGCATGTTAAGTGATGCTATAGAAGGAGAGCTGAGTCATTTAGTCAATTCTATCTTCTCCCCTTCTATGCCCACATTAGATGTCTTATCTGAACCCATCTCTCAACCCATCCTTGACCCTGATGATCCCTCTTATGCTCTTTCTCCTAAGTCTCATGATGACCCTAGAAATCCATTAAGACAACCAAAGCATAGAAGTCATGAAGACCACAAGGATGACCAAGAAGAGCAATGACAATGGTTGGAATCTATCAAGAACTCATATGTCGTTGCTAAAGAATGGATGGACAAGGACTAAGCCTTATGGGTAGAATCCAAACTTGGCTTAGATCCAAACGGTGAGCTTAAATCAATCTCTTTAATAAACATGACTCACCCAAGTTTGGAGGAGGCCTTAGATAAGATTACCTCGAGAGTCACCAAACCAAGGGAAATCTTGGACAATAAAATGACCAATGAATGTCATAGGCATGGAATGTTGGAGACAATGTTTCCGCCTATAGACATTCATAAAGAAACACCCTTGGACCTTGAAAGGGAAGATGACATAGATGAGCATGGAAGTTATTTCATGGGCACATCATCAAATCCATGCTTGCATGAGAAATCTCCTGAATCAATTGGTCTCTCTAACTGTCAGGTTCATAAACCTAGGGCCCCTCATGGACCTGCTTCCCAGCAAAAGCTTGGCCCAGCAGACGATGTTGCGAACGACGCGCAACTCCTGGGCTGGCCCAAATACCTAATGATAGGCCAGAAGGGTGATCCAATCTCTGACCGGAAGGCCTAGCTAGGAGGAATGGCGCCCGCTTCTGACTCTAGCCCACCTAGCCGAGGAGGAACAATGCTCGCTTCTGACTTTGGCCCGCCTCTCTGACCGAAAGGCCTGGCCAAGAGGAACGCCGCTCGCTTTCAACCCCAACCCGCGTCTCCAATAGGGGATGCACCGAACCTCTGCTTATTATTCTTCTCCAACTGGCGCAGTCGGAGCCGACTAAGACCAACCTACCAGGGACGCCCACATGGTGAGGACCCAAGAAACGGATGGAGCAAGTAAGGCAGGGCGCTCAAGTCAACTGCAAAACCAAGGACCATACCCTATATACCTGCAACCTTATAGGCATGTTAGAACCCAAGCAGTGTTGTGGGCGCCGACATTTTGCCCTACAGTGTTATGGGCACCATCAATTCCCATACCAAGCAAACACGGTAAAACCCCCCACATGCCTCTGGGCATCAACAGTGTTGTGGGCGCCGTCATTTGCCATACACGGTGAATACGGTAAAAACCTCCCACATGCGTCTGACATAAATAGTATTGTGGGCGCCTACCATCATCTTGTACCCAACGACGTGGGCAACAAGACATAGTAGCATACGTACTCTCTCTCTATCACTTGTAAGGCCGTCCCCTTCATCTATAAAAGGGGATGCACTCTCTCCCCATGAGGAGGATCAGTGGATGACTCCCCGACGATCGATCAAGGACTCAACTCAAACAATTCTCCAATGATTCAACCACCCAACGATCGATTCACCCTCTGCTAGCTTTAGACACTCTAAAGCTACACAGAGCGCATGCTCGAATACTTAGCGCATGTAGGAGCTCCAGTCACTCTTGGCCCTTCGGTCCAGAGTCCAACTGGACCTCTTGCACCCCCCATCTTTCTCCCTCTTGTTTGTAACCCCACAGCAAATTTCAAGCACCTGGGCTCAGGAATAAAGTCATCGACCGACTCAAACTGGACGTAGGGCACGTTGCCTGAACCAGTATAAACCTTATGTCATTGAGTGCTAGGCCACATCCGATCACAACGTATAACAAAACTACAAATATTTATGTGTTCGTCACTTTCTGCACCGACAGTTGGCGCCATCCGTGGGGAGGATGCCATACGTTCACACTTTTGGTCATCGGATGGCCCATCTTTCCGCCATCTTCGCCATCGCGGGCTCAAGCAATATGACTTGCTTTAGCTCGCTGGAGGTTCCCGTGCTCCCACCTGTTAGGATGTGGGTTCCTCCCATCTTAGAGCCATCCTAGGCCTTCCTCTTTGGAAGCCTAGACTTCATCGCCGACTGGCTCGGCGTACTACACCTCCATGAGGAGACACTCATTCTGGCACCCGTCGGAGGAGGCGCGTCCTCCGTCGGCTCTGGGACTCCCGACGACTTCAATAATGAGGCGTCTGTGCTTCGCTCCGAGCCCGCATAGGGCTCAAATTCAACTATGAGTAACATACGCTTTGTTATTTACTTGCTATTTACTGTCTTTTGCTGATTCTCCGGAGGGACCCCGTTGTCCCTACTGTGATTACCATGCGACCGATTCCCCTATGGCCTCGCGTCCCCCACGGATGTGGACACCTGGGGGCTCCAAATGATGCAAGCGTCGCCCCCTCTCACATCCGAATTCATGGGGATGGCGAGCTACGCTCCTGCCTCTTTTCACGACCTCATGGATGATGATGATGAGAGCGATGGCTCTAGCATCGGCGATGTCGTGGCACCTAGCCACCCTCAGTCCCGAGAGTGCGCTATGGCGGACGCTCTGGGACAGTCGCTGGTGGTGGCGGAGTCTCTACAGACCCACACCCCTTCGAACAATCATGTGGATGCCCTCGCATGTGCCCAAGAGCACAACGAGGAGCTGCGACAAAGGCGGCAGAACCAACCGCCACCTGCGCCGGCGCGCTCGGCATACCACAATGTGCCCCGTGCACGTAACCCAGCGAGCGGCGCCTAGGGTCACGCCCACCAGGTCCAGCGCAACATCATCGATGGGGGGAATGATCCCCCATAGTTTGCTCAGGCTGGTCAGAACATCACCATGGCGGCGATGCTTCTACGTGGCCTTCCCGAGCCCATCGACCCATAGGAACAGGCGGTCCACCGGAACCTCTGGGCACTGGTGGAGACCATCGCCGTTCAATAGGAGGAAAGCTCCATGTCGTGACACCGACTCGTGGCCTCTCTCCCCACCAGGGGAGCGGGGATGCACCAGATGAATCGCTCCATCCACTCGCCACTATAGCCGCTAGGCACGGAACAGGTGGGTGCAACTACGCCGTGGCCTAACTAGGCACCCGCTCCACACCGGCCACCTATGCATGAACGCCTTGGGCCAAACCCAGACGCTCACAGTGTCATCAGCAACCAGCGTCGGGCCCGACATGATGATGACGTCCACTAGGCGGCAGTGAGAGCTGGCGACATGGGCTCTAGCCGTACCATCGAAGGGACCGATGAAACGTAGCCCAGGTGTGATCACCGACCCAACGACCAGAGTCCTAGCCCAGATGGCCCAGGACCATGGGCCTTTGGCTAGCGCATCCAGAGAGCGCTGTTCCCACAGCGCTTCCGACCGCCTACCAACATCTCCAAGTATACTGAGGAGATGAACCCCGGTATATGGCTCAAAGACTTTCGGCTCGCCTGCTGAGCTAGAGGAGTGGATGATGACCACTTCATCATTTAGTACCTCCCCATTTGTGTGGGGGAACATGTTCAAGCATGGCTCGAATTCCTCCCACACAACAGCATCCGTGCCTAGGCGGACCTCAAGAGGGTCTTCATCGGGAACTTCCAGGGGACGTATGTTTGCCCTGGGAACTCCTGGGACCTCAAGAGCTACCAGTAGGAGCCCAGCGAGTCCCTGCGAGATTACATCCACAGGTTCTCAAAGCGGTGCAACTCCCTACCTGATGTCGTCGAAGCGGATGTCATCAGCACATTCCTCTCTAGGACAACCTGCGAGTCCCTAATCCACAAGCTTGGCTGCTTGAAGCCCCATACCACCCACGACCTGCTCGACGTCGCCATGAACCCTGCCTCCAGCAAGGAGGCAGTTGGAGCAGTCATCAATGGAGGCCACGACAAGGGCAAGGCCAAGCATGAGGACCAAGACGAGGGCCCCTCCATGTAGAGGGGCAAGAAGAACAAGAAGGATCAGCGTCGATAGGCCGACTTTGCATTGGTCACTGCAGCTGATCATGCAGATAAGTAGCCCCAGCAGGGCCTGCCTGACCACTTCGATAAGCTCATGGATAGCCCATGCACCAACCATGCTTACCCCATCAAGCACCTCTACAAGGACTGCGAGCTCCTCAAGCATTTCCTGCAATAGGCCGACGGGCCGAAAGAAGGAAAGGGCAAGGAGGCGGTAGCTAAGAAAGGAGGCACAGTGGGCAAGGATGGGGACAGCTTCCCCGACCCCGAGGAATGCATCATGATCTTTTGAGGTTCCGATGCCATCTACTCCAAGTGCCAGCACAAAGTGCGCTATAGAGAGGCATGTGTCACCGAGATGGCCATCCCCTCCTTCCTTTGCTGATCGGAATCTCCAATCACTTTTGATTAGAGGGTCCATCCATCCCATGTCGCTAGACCGTGGCATTACCTGCTCATCATCGACCCCATTGTCCGCAAGAAATGCCTCACTAAGGTGTTGATGGATGGAGGAAGCAGCCTCAACATCCTCTACGTCGACACCCTCGACGCCATGCGCATCCCCCGGTCAGAGCTCTGACCGGCAAGCTCTCCCTTCCACGGCGTGATCCCAGGAGCATAGGCATACCCGCTCGGGTAGATCAACCTACCCGTCATGTTTGGTGACCGAGCCAACTTCCGCTCGGAGGTCCTAACCTTCAAGGTGGTGGACTTTCCTGGGTCTTACCACACCATCTTAGGGTGGCCATGCTACACCAAGTTCATGGCGGTCCCCAGCTACACCTACCTAAAGCTGAAGATGCCGAGATCGAACGACGTCATCACCATGGGTAGCGCCTTCTCGCACGCCTTCATGTGCGACCGCGAGCATTTTGAGCTCGCCACTACCATCATCAACTCATCGAGCTCCCATGGCTCAGGGAGTTGTTGACCCAATAGTCCTGGACTGCAACAAGCCAACCCCCTCTACGGCCTTACGCCCACTTGAGGAAACTAAGATGGTGGGGATCAACCCCACTGATCCAACCAAGACCGTGCAGATTGGGACCCAGCTCTTGGCCAAATAGGAATGCAAGCTCGTCGACTTCCTACGCGCCAATCATGATGTCTTCGCATGAAAACCATCTGACATGCTGGGCATACCGTAGGACGTTGCCAAGCACGCACTGCGCCTCATCCTAGGCTCGAAGCCTGCCAAGCAATGCCTACGCTGCTTGCATGATGAGAGGTGCAGGGCTATAGGCGAGGAGGTCGCCAAACTCCTAGCAACTGGATTCATCAGAGAGGTATTCCACTCTGACTGGCTTGCCAATCCTGTTCTTATTAAAAAGAAGACCAGGAAATGGAGAATGTGCGTTGATTATACTGGCCTCAACAAAGCATGTCCAAAGGATCACTTTCCTTTGCTGCACATAGACCAGATAGTCGACTCCACCTTAGGATGTGAGATCCTCTCCTTTCTGGATGCCTACTCGAGCTATCACCAGATTGCGATGAAAGAGACTAATCAGCTCGCAACCTCGTTCATCACCCCATATGGTTTGTACTATTATGTAACCATGCCCTTCGGTCTGAAGAACACTGGCGCCACCTACCAAAGGTGCATGCAGCAATGCTTCGCCAATCAAATCAACCCGCTCGATCAGTCTTATCAAGCTGAGCGGCCGAAACCAACAATCGATGTCTATGTTGATGACATAGTAGTCAAAATGGCTCAAGCTTGCGACCTGATCGCGAACTTGTCTGTGACATTAGCGAACATCCTATGGTTCAACATCAAATTGAATCCCAAAAAATGTGTTTTTGGAGGGGAAGCTACTTGGATACATCATGTCTGATCGTGGTATTGAGGCCAACCCCGAACAAATCGTGGGCATCTCCAACATGGGCCCTATACGCAATGACAAGGGCGTACAAAGGCTCACCGGCTGTCTGGCCGCCTTGAGCCGGTTCATCTCTTAGCTAGGCAAGCGAGGGATGCCTCTATACAAGCTACTCAAAAGGACAGACACATTTGTCTGGACTGAGGAGGCACAATAGGCTTTGGAGAGCCTCAAAACATCACTAACGCCGGCCCCAATCCTTGTTGCTCCTGAACGGGGAGAACCCCTCCTCCTCTATGTCGTGGCAAGCAACCACATGGTAAGCGCCACCCTAGTCATCGAAAGGGAGGAGCCAGGACACCACCTTAAGGTCCAATGACCCATATAATTCATCGGAGAGGTACTCACTGACCCCAAGGTCTGGTACCCCTAGGTGCAAAAACTCCTATACGCCGTGCTGATGGTGACCCGGAAGCTCCTGCACTACTTCACCGATCATGAGGTCGCGGTCATCACTTCATACCTGCTCCGAGACATCATCTACAACTGCAATGCCGCGGGATGGATCTCCAAGTGGGCACTCAAACTCATGGGCCATGACATCAGGTATATCCCCCGTACCACTATTAAGTCTCAGGCTCTCGTGGATTTTGTCGCCAAATGGACGGAGGTCCAGCTATCGACCCCGAATGTCACCCACGAGCACCGGACGATGTACTTTGATGGGTCCATAATGGTGCTCGGCTCGGGGGCTAGGGTGGTTCGGATCTCCCTAGATGGGAGTAGGCTCCGCTACGCCATTTGCCTCTATTTTTTAGCCTCAAACAATGGCACAGAATATGAGGCCCTCATCAATGGACTACGCATTGCCATCGAGCTTGGTGTTATGCGACTCTACGTTCATGACGACTCAAAGCTGGTCATCGACCAGGTCATGAAGGAGTCCTCCTACAAAAGCCCCCTCATGGTAGCATACTGCCAAGAGGTGTGAAAGATCGAGGACAAATTCTAGGGGATCGAGCTGCATCACGTCCCCCGAAAGGACAACGCCGCCGCCGATTTTCTCGCAAAATTGGCCGCCAGGCAGGATCCATCTCTAAGTGGGGTCTTCATCAGTGACCTCCATGAGCCATCCACCCGCATCCTAGAAGGTCCGATCCAGACACACTCCGATGCCAACCCGGCGCTCGGTGGCTCCGACACCAACGCTAAACCGACGCTCGAGGGCTCCGACCCCAGTGCCTCCATGACGACGTCGCCCGCCGACATCGCCGTGTTGGCACTCGATCAAACCGACTAGCAAGCGCCGCTACTTGCCTACCTCCTCGAGGAGGTTCTCCCACCTAAAAGGACTAAAGCTCAATGGATTGCTTGACGCGCCAAGACCTTCATCGCCATCGGTGATGAACTCCACAAGCGAAGTCCATCGGGGGTACTCATGAAGTGCATCCCTACCAACCAAGGGAAACAGCTCCTCCTCGAGGTCCATGCCGGAATCTACGGACATCACGCGGCCCCGAGGTTGCTGGTCGAAAAAGCCTTTTGCCATGGTTTTTACTAGCCCACCGCACTACGAGATGTAGAGGAGGTCATCCACAGGTGCGAGGGATGCCAGTTCTATGCTCGACAAACTCATTTGCCGGCACAAGAGCTCCAAACCATCCTCATCACCTGGCCGTTCACGGTCTGGGGCCTCGATATGGTAGGATCCCTCAAAAAGGGCCCGAGCAACTTCACTCACCTACTCATAGCAGTGGACAAATTCACCAAGTGGATAGAGGTGAAGCCCATCACCAACATCCGCTCAGAAGAGGCAGTCAAATTCTTCCTCGACATCATCTACCGGTTCAGCGTTCCTAACTGTATCATCACTGACCATGGAACTAACTTCACTGGGAAGAAGTTCCTGGACTTCAGTGATGGATATGGCATCAGGATCGACTGGGCCTCGGTTGGACATCCATGTACTAATGGTCAGGTCTAGCGTGCCAATGGCATGGTCCCCAAGGACTTAAGCCATGCATCTTCGACCGACTCAACAAGTATGTTGGGTGATGGGTTACAGATGTCCCAGCGATCCTCTAGAGCCTGAGAATGACCCCAAACTGACCCATAGGGTTCACACCCTTCTTCCTGGCCTACGGAGCTGAAGTAGTGCTACCCTCCGACATCGACCACGGCGCCCCAAGAGTGAAGGCTTTTGACCGCAATTGAGCCATGGAGGCTCAACAAGACGCAGTCGACCTACTCGAGGAGGCCCGTGGGACGACCGTCATCTGCTCCGCTCGCTACCAGCAGACTCTCCATAGGTACCATGAGATGAAAATCAGAGGAAGGATCCACGAGGTCAGAGACCTCATGTTTCGAAGGACCCAATTGACCAAGGAGAAGCACAAACTCTCTCCGTCATGGGAAGGACCCTATATGGTGATCGAAGTGATCCAACCAGGGGCCTACCGACTGAAGGATGACAACGGCGATGTTCTCACCAACACTTGGAACATCGAACAGTTATGTCATTTCTTCCCCTAAAAAATTCGGTCTTTACCGTTTTTCTTCATTCAACGTTCGCTCCTGCAAAGCACCCTGGCCCAAACACTTTTGGCCTGGGTCGCTCGAGGGCTCCACGAGGGTGCGATACCACCTCTTTTTTACTATCATATGGTAAATATATTTTTTACCCAAACGAAAGGGTAGTCATTTCCTTTAATTTTCTTACATAACTTTGCTTCAACATTCCAACCGATCACACCCTGCCTCTACCTATGATTACGAGCAGCTGAGCCTCGTGGGCCATGCTCAGGCTCTTAAGGTTGCAACCTACGAGATGAACGGGTAGGTGCGAAAAAGAAAGAATAAAAACAAAGCTATGCTAAGGTAAAAATATGGAACAGATGGGACAAGCTTCCCCAAACGAAGTAATTCATCATAGAACAAAAATTGATGTATTCATCAAAACAACTATTCACATGGCCCCCCATGAACTTAAACTATTACATCTACTGGCTACTTCTACTGTGGCTACACCGGCGGCATCGGCTGACGACACGACTGGTGAAGATAAAGGTTGTTCACCCTCTGACGGGGCAATGCTCGGCTCGAACGGAGCTTCCGACCTGACCTCGACTCCATCCACAGGCTAGGTGACATCTTCTTGACGCACGCCTTCAGCCACGCTCGCACGGCGAGCCTCCATCACCCATAACACGGAGACTTGCTTGGCCACCAAATTGTGTGTGTTGCAGCAAGCTTTCCCCGAGCGCATAGATGGCGTCCGTTCTCCAGTCATCGGTGTACCCTCTGCAGATAGCAGCAAAGTCTAGGTCCAGGTGTCTTCCAAAGGCAGGCACCAAGTACCTCAACAAAGTTCATAAGTTCATGGGCATCATCCAAGAACATTTACTTCCACCAGACATAACCACCACCACAAGGGCCCCGCCTGGTTCCGCTCCCTCGACTTCGGTGAGCGCAACGGGTACGTCAAGGGTGTCGCACCCATAGACGCTCAGCAGAAGAGCGTGGAGCTTCGGACTTTCCCATATAAACAAAGCAGCTCCAAGATGCTACCTGCCAAAGTATAGTCGCCATAGCTGGAGGATGTCTCTGACAACTCATCAAACTTTATGAAATGGTCGACCTGAGCAGCTGCAGGGGCAAAACCCCCCACCGGCGCGGTCCTAGGCGGCTTCCCCTCTGACAAAGCTCGCCCAGTGAAGATCCGTTAGAAAAAAATCCACGAGCGGCTCCATCCCGAGGAAGGCCTCATAGACGGTGACGAAGCCGACGACGTGCAGCGCCCAGTCAGATTGAGGTGCTACAGCTCTAGGCCCCACTCATTAAGGAGCCCGCACAGGATCCAATGCACTAGTTCCTTTAACAGAAGTAGCCCCTTCTCAACGAAGGCAGCTAGCACCGCTTCGGATGGCCTCCAACTCGACATTGCGCTCTAGATTCATGAACGGATCTATGAGTTCTCCCCTCGCTTACCCTCCCTCTCACTTAGGAACCATCGCGGCACACAAGCACTCTTGGCAAGAAGGAAGGAGGAAAGGCAATAGTTGGAGAAAGACAAAGGATTGTGGCAAAAAGCCGTCTCCCTTCCCCTATTTAAGGAGAAGGCATAGCAGTTGGGGAAAGGCAAGGGATTGGGGTGAAAACCCTCTCTCTTCCCTCATTCAATGCGGATGGGATACGACGGGACACGCCCTGACCGATGGGATGATCCCTGCCCGACGAGACGATGCATGGTCAAACGGAAATGTGGCCTGGGCATGGCCCACCACTATCACATGCTGGGCATGGGAAACAAGGCACAACCGCATGCAGGCGGCCCTCCACCTTCCCAAGCAAAACTTAGAAGGGCCCAACAATGGGATCTCCGCCTAGGAGAGACCAACGGGCTTCTTGAGTCGATCGGATGGCTTAGGCGAATGCCGAGAGACAGGTAAGGACCAGAGGGACACCCCATGTGGGCCATGCCGACTTTGTCACGAATGACAAGCGTGGATCCCTATTGGACATATCCGATAAAAGCTCCTCAAACTCCATCACTCGAGTCATCAAGGTAACATTATTGACCCCCACTATTTCTTTATATGTTCTTTATATGATCATTCATTCATCTACTATCATTCATACATTCATACACACATTCACACATTCATCCATGCATGCATTCATTCATCCCATACATCCGAAGCATCGCATATGCAGTTAAATGCATCACAACACTCCGTGTTGCGTCGCGAAGTGGTAGTTACCTCATTCAACATGAGCAACGACCAACCGAGGTTCAAAGGCTGGCCCACGAAGGGCTTGAGGCCACCTCGCGTCAAACAGAGCTAGGGGAGAAAATGCAGATGAGCCCCAGTGGCCCTCACCTAGTCTGCTCCAAAGTGGACAGGGTCATCTCAACCTTCTCATTCGATCCTAACCTCGAGCCATGCCCACAGAATCTCCATCGAGGGGAGGCTAGCGGGCCACCTGGGTCGGTCTCCGGAATGACCCAGGCATCTACCAGGATGCAGATTAAGGAGTAGTGGAATACCACATGAGGGCTATGCTGACCCCATCACAAACGATGGACCCAGATTTCACTCGAACATGCCCATTAGCGAGCTCACCAAGCGCGTCACTCGAGCCATCAAGGCAAGCGACATTAGCTCAGCCCCTCTAGTTGCGAAAACCGCGAACGGGGTAATACACGAAAACTCAAACTGACCCTACCGAGCCCAACAGGGCTCTAGGCGCTCAGGATGCCCAAACACCTCTACTGTGCCCAGCACCTGGATCCACGACTCTGACTTGCCGGATCCCTCGTTGCGACCAGCGCCTGGATCCGTGACTTCGACTCACCTGATCCATCGTTGCGCCCAGTGCCTGGATCCGCGACTCTGACTTGCCCGATCCCTCATTGCGCCTAGTGCTTGGATACACGACTCTGACTCTCTTGATCCCTCGTTGCGCCCAGTGCCTAGATTTGCGACTTTGACTCACTCGATCCCTCGTTGCGCCCAGCGCCTGGATCTGTGACTTCGACTCGCCCAATCCCTTGTTGCACCTAGCCCTTCGATCCACGACTCCGACTAGCCCGATCCCTCATTGCGCCCAGTGCCTGGATCTGTGACTGTGACTCACCCGATCCCTCGTTGCGCCCAGCGCCTAGATCCGTGACTACGACTCACCCAATCCCTTGTTGTGCCCAGCGCCTGGATCTGTGACTCTAACTTGCCCGATCCCTCGTTGCGACCAGCGCTTGGATCCGTGACTCTGACTCACCCGATCCCTCGTTGCGCCCAGCGCCTGGATCCGTGACTCTAACTTGCCCGATCCCTTGTTGCGCCCAGCGCCCATGACTCTAACTCTCTCGATCCCTCGTTGCGCCCAGCGCCTGGATCCACGACTCTGACTCGCCTGATCCCTCGTTGCGCCCAGCACCTAGATTTGTGACTTTGACTCACCCGATCCCTCGTTGCGCCCAGCGCCTGGATCCATGACTTCGACTCACCCAATCCCTTGTTGCACCTAGCGCCTGGATCCATGACTTCGACTCGCCCGATCCCTCATTGCGCCCAGCGCCTAGATCTGTGACTACGACTCGCCCGATCCCTCGTTGCGCCCAGCGCCTGGATCCTTGACTATGACTCACCCGATCCCTCATTGTGCCCAGCACCTAGATCCATGACTCTAACTCGCTCGATCCCTCGTTGCGCCCAATGCCTAGATCCACGACTTTGACTCGCCTGATCCCTCATTGCGCCCAGCACCTAGATCCATGACTCTGACTTGCCCGATCCCTAGTTGCGCCTAGCGCCTAGATCCGTGACTCTGACTCACCCGATCCCTCATTGCGCCTAGTGCATCCGATCCCTCGTTGCGCATAGCGCCTGGATCCACGACTCCAACTCACCCGATCCCTCATTGCGCCTAGCGCCTGGATCCGCGACTCTGACTCACCTGATCCCTCGGCTACGCCGGATGCCTAGATCTGCGACTCCAACTCGCCCGATCCCTCATTGCACCCAGCGCCTCTAATCCCTCATTGTGCCCAGTGCCTAGATCCATGACTTTGACTCGCCTAATCCCTCGTTGCACCCAGCGCCTAGATCCGTGACTCCGATTCGCCCAATCCCTCGGTTGCGCCCGACACCTGGGTTTGTGAGTCCGTCTCGCCCGATCCCTTGGCTGTCCCTCGGCTACGCCCGATGCCCGGGTCCACGAGTCTGTCTTGCCCTCGGTTGCGCCCGATGCCTGGGTCTACGAGTCCATCTCTCCCAAGCCCTCGGCTATCCCTTGGTTGCGCCTGACGCCTAGGTCCATGAGTTAGTCTCGCTTGATCCCTCGTTGCGCCCAGCGCCTGGATCCGCGACTCTGACTCGCCCGATCCCTCAACCGTCCCTTGGCTGTGCCCGACGCCTGGGTCCATGAGTCCATCTCACCCGATCCCTCGGCTGTCCCTCGGTTGCGCCCGATGCCTAGGTCCACAAGTCTGTCTTGCCCAATCCCTCAGTTGTCCCTCGGCTGTGCCTGACGCCTAGGTCCACGAGTCCGTCTCACCCTTGGCTGTCCCTTAGCTACGCTCGACGCCTGGGTCCACGAGTCCATATCACCTGATCCCTCGGCTGCGCCCGATGCTTGGGTCCGTGAGTCCGTCTCGCCCAATCCCTTGGCTGCCCCTTGGCGTGCTCGACACCTTGGTCCACGAGTCCATCTCGCCCAATCCCTCGGCTGCCCCTTGGCACGCCTGATGCCCTGGTCTACAACTCAGTCTCGCCTAGTCCCTCGGACGCGACCAAACTCCTGGGACCACGCTCCTAGAAATGATGGGTCAGAAACTAGAATGAGGAGGCTACGCCCACCAAGGTGCACACACTCACACCCACTGACAAAACCCCCAGACGATTCTGTTCGAATCACCAGGGGCTTGGGGGCTACACCTGTGGGTGCGCTCACACACACCCGCTGATGAAACAAAAAACCCCCCACTGGCAACAAGAACCCCCCAATGATTCTACCCGAATCGCCTGGGGGCTCAGGGGCTACACCCGCGGGGGCGCTCGCGCACACCCGCTGTCAAGACAAAAAATCCCCCAGACGATTCTACCCGAATCACCCGGGGGCTCAGAGGCTCCTATCGGGTTCATAAACCTAGGGTCCCACATGGACCTGCTTCCTAGCAAAAGCTCGACCCAGCAGTCGACGTTGTGAACGACGCGCAACTCCTGGGCCGGCCCAAATACCTAACAATAGGCCAGAAGGGCGATCCAATCTCTGACCGAAGGGCCTGGCCAGGAGGAACGGCGCCCGCTTCTGACTTCGGCTCGCCTCTCCGACCGGAAGGCCTGGCCGAGGAGGAATAGCGCTCGCATCCGACTCTAGCCTGCCTCTCCAACCGGAAGGCCTAGCCTAGAGGAACGTCACTCGCATCTGACCCCAACCCGCGTCTCCAACTAGGGATGCACCGAACCTCTGCTTACAGCTCTTCTCTGACTGACGTAGTCGGAGCCCACTGGGACTAACCGACCAGGGACGCCCGCTTGGCGAGGACCTAGGAAATGGATGGAGCAAGTAAGGCAGGGTGCTCAAGTCAACCATAAAACCAAGGACCATACCCTGTATACCTGCAGGACAGTACCGACATGACATGTCAGAAGGGTGCCCTGCAACCTTCTAGGCATGTTAGAACCCAAGCAGTGTTGTGGGCGCCGACGTTTTGCCCTACAGTGTTATGGGCGCCATCAATTCCCATACTAGGAAAACATGGTAAAACCCCCCACATGCCTCTAGGCATCAATAGTGTTGTGGGCGCCGTCATTTGCCATACACGGTGAATACAGTAAAAACCTCCCACATGCATCTGACATAAACAGTATTGTGGGCGCCTACCATCATCTTGTACCCGACGGCGTGGGCAACAAGACATAGTAGCATATGTACTCTCTCTCCCTTGCTTGTAAGGCCGTCCCCTTCATCTATGAAAGGGGATGCGCTCTCTCCCCATGAGGAGGATCAGTGGACAACTCCCCAACGATCGATCGAGGACTCAACTCCAACAACTCTCCAACAATTCAACCACCCAACGATGGATTCACCCTCTGCTAGCTTTAGACACTCTAAAGCTACATAGAGTGCACGCTCGAATACTTAGTGCACGTAGGAGCTCCCATCAATCTCAGCCCTTCGGTCCAAAGTCCGACCGGACCTCTTGCACCCCCATCTTTCTCCCTCTCGTTTGTAACCCTAGAGCAAACTTTGAGCACCTAAGCTCAGGAATAAAGTCACCAACCAACTCAAACTAGACGTAGGGCACGTTGCCTGAACTAGTATAAACCCTGTGTCATTGAGTGCTAGGCCACATCCAATCGCAATGTACGACAAAACTACAAATATTTACATGTTGGTCACTTTCTGCACCGACACTAACATTGCCACACATGAGATCTTCAACCCTCTCGTTCTTCCTATTCATAAAGACTTTGAAATGGTGGTTGTAGATGCATATGTTTATCATATTGCAAATCTTGTTGGCATGAATCTTGAGATAGGTACACGAAGTTTGGTGTTGGAGGGGAAACCACTTCACCAATTAGAAGCACAATTCGAAGGTTTCCCATGGACAAACTTCTGTCCTAAAACAAGCACTTTTAGGAGATAATACGAGTTTTCACCTTCTGCTATGATACCCTTGTGAAATAAGCATAGAAACATAATTGTGAAAATATTCCTTCAGGTATCTTTGTCACTAACCATTCCGGGTTTGAAGCAAAAAGGATGAACGATGATGACTCAAGGTATGTCCAGCCAGTTATCATGCAACATTGAATCACATCCATCCAAACTTGACTTTGCCTTGCAGAATTCAAGCCTGGGGGATGGGCTTCTCTGAAAAACCTTATGCCATGTTGCTAATTCATCTTGGTTGTTTCTACCTTTAAATTATGCTCAATAACAATCATGCTCTTTCATCTCCAATTGAATAAATGTCTATAATGCTTTCATGCTACCTTTGTTTACTATAGTATGCTTAAGGTTCAGAGTATGTTCATACATCTTTTAAATTAAGCATGGTCCATAGTTTGGGAGTGCTGATCTTACTTCCAAAGGCTTTAGTGCCTTCCTAAATCAAATTAGACGTGGTGTCTAGGTTGGTTTTTGAACCAAGAATATGCTATAGTAGATACTGGTCATTTTGTTGGACTAACCCCAAGCAGGAAACTCTTAATTCAATATTGGTAAGTCACGAGATGAATTCAAATTAGAGATGATGCAAGGCACATGATGAACCCCAATAACATTGCAAAAAAAAGAAGACACAACTCATTCATGATGGATGGAAGAACTATAAGTATCAAAGGTCACTCACTTTGTCTTTTGTAGCAAGTTACCTTTGCCTTAAAACTATGCTTATATAGAACATGATAAACAAAAATTATGCTAGAATAATTCTAACACCATCTTTTCATTAGCATAGAGGGAAACTACAAAATTCTAGACAAACAACCCGTGTTTAAAAATTGTATATTCCTGCCGGTATGTCTTGTCCACTAATCCTTTGCAGGCATAAAACAATGAGTGGAGTGGAAGGACCAACAAAGTGGCAAGATCAAAGAAGAACAGAAAGATGGCATGGCAAAAGGATGAGAAGGAAAAGGTGCGATCTAGGAAACAAGAAGCCCATGAACAGTTCAAACTGCGAGGCTAGCCAAACAAGGAAAAACTTCAAGCAAAAGGAAAGGATCATCACGAGTCATCTACCTTTCATCATATGGTGTCATCACGCTCCAATGACAAAGGTAACATCTTAAGGTAAATGGTTATTATTTAAAAAAGTTTTTTACTTGATTATGATAGGCACATAAATAAGAAACTAACATGTTTGGGTTACAACTCCATTACTTGATCCAACCTAATTAACTCAGCATGTTTAGTTGTTTAAGCTTGCTCCTAGCACCACTTTCTTGATCTCATAGTCTTAACCAAATAATCTAAAAAGTACACATCCTATCTTTGGAAGATGAACAATTCTTCTATAGGTTAAGCAATTCAACCCTTTTTAGCCAAATGTACTTAAATGCTACATTAATGCTCAATCTTCTGATCTTACCACCCATGTTATAATTAAACAAAGCACATAGACATTAACTTCATCTTGTTCAATGTGCCTAAGGATAGAGAAGAAAAAATAAAGTTTTGGTTCTATTAGTGTTTTCTCACCAACAGAGCCCATGCACTTGATCTCTACCTTGTCTTATGAGTAGGACAAACTTAAGCAAAGTATGGGGGAAGATAGTCGATTTCCCAATTCCTACAAGTGAAGGTTCTGAGCCTATCAAACCAAAATCAAAACTCAAAACCAAGACGGGTTTGACGAAAGAGGATGACATCACCATTAGAGGCGTCATTACAAGAATTCTCATCTTACAAGCAAACCAAGGAACTTGATTAATGAACTTCACAAAGGAGAAGTCCGGTTTAAAAGACTTACAACATTGAACCCTCACCGAAAGAGCTAGCTTGGGGGAGAAGCATTCCCGTGTATCCAGGTAAGTATTCTTTCCCCTTTTGTTTTAATTTTAGTTTCTTTTCAATAGTTAATATATACATATATGATGAATGAAAAACAAAATAAAAATTTATCTTTGCATTAGTCATTTATAGCAATAGTATGTAATCTTAAAATGGAAACAAAATGAAAAGGTGTGACTAGTTTGCTTTAATTTGTTTTTAAGAGTTGGCTAGCAAATAACGGGGACTCAGAATAATCTCTTAAATGGAAATGATGAATAGTTGCTCTGTTGTAATTCCTTTCAAGTACCTAGTTTTTAGCCTTGAATTCTCCTGAGTTTTGGATAAGATTGATTTGATATAAGGATTTACTCTGAACTTGAAACTCGTAGGTAGCATATGCTTGATCTAAGTCTTTGTAATTGACGGATATGATATGAGATTTACTTTTTGAAAAACACAAAAAATACTACATGATGAGTTCATGTATGACAAAGCTTGAATTCCCACCACAGCCATATATGTTATTTAGGCTAGGAAAACTTCCACATATATGCTGCTTGTAATTGCATTGAGTTTTGTCAAGCTTTGTTGACCCTTATGAGAGGTTTGTCATGCTCTTAAAATCAAGATCATGTACACACCCACCCATATATGCACTACTCCTACACTAGGGGTAGACGCAAAAACAAGCTTTCCATCTAGATCCACCCAAAAATGTTCTACTCCTACACTAGGAGTGAACACCAAAAACATGCTTGTTAGGTTTTCTATCTACCAAATAAATGCTCCAAGTTCTTGTTACTATCTCTTAAAAGTTATGTTGCAGAAAAGGGACATGGGGCTATACAAAAGTTATTCATAAAAAAAAGAAAAGAAAAAAAAGAGTTGAAAAAATGGACTAGTGTCCAAAATAGTGAAAACAATGGGTACTCAGATGCCCGCCTGAAAAAAGAGATGGATAAGATAGCCCCTGCTCTCTAGCAAGTGTTTCCAAATTTCAAAAGAGAGATATATTTTCAAGGCGCAAAATAGAATTAGGTTAGCGACCATATATATCCACCATATATTCCA
This sequence comes from Miscanthus floridulus, assembly GCF_019320115.1. NCBI lineage: Eukaryota > Viridiplantae > Streptophyta > Magnoliopsida > Poales > Poaceae > Miscanthus > Miscanthus floridulus. Next base: position 20,157,220 of record NC_089582.1, on the reverse strand, counting down.
CACACATGCACATCTTGATTTGATTGTATGACTCATCTCTCTTTGGATCTGTTGTTTGACTTTACAATATATGCATTGCATGTATGTTCTAGCTTTCTCCCTACCTATGAGCACCACATAAGCCATAGTAGTAGGAAGAGTAAAAGGCATAACATCTTTATTGCCTTGGTGAGGATCCACAAATACCACATATATTGAGAGACTTGAGAGTGTCATACAATGGAATCTCTGAGTTTTATTTTGAAAACTTATAAAAAAAACTCCAGAAAAATGGTGGAACAAAGAACTTGAGACATAGTGCTTGACTTGATCGTTCTGTCTTTTAATTACTCAAGGCCCAAGTGAAGGTTGAGAAGCCCCATGGTTGAAGGTAATATGAGTAAGTTTGAAAGTCAGATTAGTTTATCCTAATCAGGAGGAGAATTTTTTATTGAATGCATGTGTACTTTTGAGGCGTTAAAATATTGTAGCAACTCCTGATCCATTGCTGAGTTTAAGCTTTGCTCAGGGACTGGCAAATGTTAAGCTTGGGGGAGCTTGTTGACGGTCACTAATACCAATTATAAAACATTAACATAACCTGCATATATGCCTAATTCCATCACCAAACATAGGTATAGGGGTTTAAACTAATAAATTCCACGAGTTTTGGTGAATATATGACTGTAGGAGGATTTAATCAGAAAACTGCCAAGGAGGACCTATTTGTCAAAGGAAATTACGGAATTCCACCGCATAAACAACTTGGGAAGGATCTAGAAGACACCAGAATGCAATACACTGAGGCGGGGCCCGAGAGGCTGCCTGGCCCCACCTACAGGCCACCTGGCCCCCTAGGCCCACCAATCGCCCTCCAATGCCTCGTACTCCTTCCTATGATCTACATCGTTGATTCTAAGGCGGTTTTAGGTCGGTTCATCCAACAGTGATCGAGGGAGTCGATGCGGATCGATGGCATGGTGATTCCTTGCCCCCTACTCCACCTCGATTCCTTGCCCCTACTCCACCTCGGCCTATATATAGCAGCCCCTACCCCCTCCTTGAGGCATAAGTCAGAGCAGAAGATAGAGACCAAACCCTAATCCTCGTAGCTCCATTCTAGAGCATAGCTAGCTAGGTTAGATCTAGAGAGAGGCAAGCAGCCTTCGCTTGGATTCCTGATCTTATCAAGAGCGTGGTTTGGTATAATCTTTGTACCCCCTCTCTTTTGTATCTCCATTACTTTTATATGCTTGCTACAATTGTTATGACAATATTAGTATTTATCTTATTCATGTTCTTCATTATAATGTTCATCGTCTACTTTGATTCTATGCTTAGTATAACTAGTTTATCATTAGTTCCATGCATAAGTTCTTATAGCACTCGCTCCGCTGCGCACGGGGTGAGTGGTCGACATTGTGTAAGCATGGTGCTTATACGTTGTTTACCTGCGGATACACCCTATATTCTAGGTCATGTGGTAGATCATGGATTGACACTCATGTTGAGTCCTTTGTAGTCCACTCGCCTAATATTAGTGCACGTAGGGTCCGGTTACGAAGGAAGAACAAGCTCTATTCTTAATCTTCCTTAGTAATATCCCTTATGTGTAGATATAAAGATGATCTTAGCCATGACTACTAAGTGTAATTGCATTAATCATCGTATGCTTTAACTAGTAACTAAGAATGACTTAGGAATTATCTCTCTAATTTCTACCTGGTCATGCTAATGTCTTAGAAAGGAGTACTCTGGGTGGTTAACTATTCATTATCAATGCTCCACTATCATGTACTTATCATATATATCTTATCCTGACTTACCTTTAGTTAAGTTAGACCATAGTTAGTCTCACGCGTTTTCCTATGGATACGATACTTGGAATACTTCTAGGTAAAAGCTACAGCGGTATTCGTGCGCTTGCGGATTTATCTGTGTGTGTTAATTTATACCAACACACTCCTTGATCAGCTTGGTAGCAAATGCAGCATGGAACCCTCTTCTTCCCCCCATAGCCATTGCCGCAAAATTGTTCAAAAGCACTGAGACTCCAAAACCTGCACAATGCAAAGCAGCAGAATTAATAATATTCAACATACCATTGGTTTAGTTATCAAGCCAAAATTGGACTATATATAGACTCAAAACAACTCCCTACCTGAACAAAGAGATGTCCTAACATCAAAATACAGCGTATGCACTTTTACTGCTGTGCTAATGACTCCATAAACAAGGGAACATAAGGCAGATAGTGAGGTTTGTTCAAATAAATACTCTAGGTACTTTTAGGATAGCGGATGACCCGAGCACGGAGGACATGAACTTTTCTGTGGCTCATGTCATATGCCATCAGTGTTCTATCCTCCCCAACAAGGAAAATTAAATTCCATTCTAGGTGAACTGCAATCACTCTGTAGTCCGCATTGGTAGCCTTGGAACCAAGTCCAATATTGTTCAATCCAAATAGCTGTAGTTGGTTCACCGTATGCTTCAATGTCCATTTACTAGTACCATAGTCTTCAAGGATCTAGATTGAAAGGTCAGACGTATTGAAAATATCAGCAATACATAGATACAACTGACCTTGATCTCCATGGATGGACATTGTAGGACCTGGTGGCCTAACAATTTTCCTCCATGTCTTTCCCTTCATATCAACAGCAACTATATGGGACCGTTTACACCAAAATTTGGAAAGAAGAACGCAGAAACTCGAACCTTCTAAGATTGTATCATCAAGGAATCGATCAGATGTGAATCGATATCAGCTGGTTTTGAAGCAGTGTTAGAATCGGCTATTTTATATATGACGTCAGCAGACAACGTCAATGGACTATGTGTAACACCCCTGGTGTTACGAGCTTGTTTATCACCATGATTTAGGCCTAAGAAAAATTACCAACCCGATTTTCTCGGATTTTAAAATTTAAAAACCAATTTTTTGCGTCAACGGTAAAAATTAGAAATTATATTTTAAATCGCTAATTATGGTGAATTGTTTTGCGCAAAATAATTACATAACGCTTTAATAGTTGTTCATGGCTTGGTAAGAGTATGAGCTATCACGTCCGATATTTTTAGGTGAGTGCTAGTCGCACCGAGTATTCAAGCAGCAGCAAGTCCTTTTTCTTTTGCCCGCTCTACCTCGTGCGCCTGCTTTTCAAGGCCATTCGTATTATCCCTTTGCCTTCCTTATGCGGTCTCATCCTCACCTACCTCTGCTTGTCCTTGTCACCTCTACCGGCCATGCTGCACCGTCCTACTTTGTCTCCTCATCGTGCTCAGAATTGGTGGTGTGCTGGCACTAGTTTCTCGCTTTTCCTCTGCTCGTCCTTGCCTGCCTTGTCGGTATCGGCTTTACCTCTGCCTCTGCTGCCCTACTCTGGTTGCGTGTAATGCGTGTAATAGGGTAGGAGCACCGGTGGGTAGTGGACCTGTGGTGAAGAAGAAACTAGTGCAGAGGACCGGAGCTACTGGAATGGAGAATATCTGAATATAGATTTGGAGATTCCCCAAGTACACGGTGACAGCTCAGAAGGCTTTATCGCCATTGAATCTGAAAGTAATGGCCCAATGCTACCCTAGCCCTATGACTTCCTTCAATGCCTACCAGCGATCAGACATATCTCTTGACCAAGAAGATGCCAGACTGAATGCAGTGGCCTTTTATAGTGCATACTATTACTATTCTAAGATGCATGGAAGCACCAAGAGCTTTCCTAGAAACAGCAAATGCAGTACCAGGGTGATCAAAATAGTAGTCGTGTGCATGTGCAGACTCTTCAGTAGTTAGGCCACGATAGAATGAATCCTGTGAAATGGCAAGCCCAAGCCCGTGCTTGCTCTATCCTGCCTCTGTCTGCTCTGTCTGCCCCTATCTTGTCTCTGTCCGTCCTCTATGCTGCGCCGTGCACTCTCTCCTTTCTCTCTGTGTCCTTTCGTTGTACTACACAAGGATGCCCCGGCAGCCCACGCCTGCCCTCGTGCATCTCTCTGCTGCCCTCATGTGCCTTAAGTCGAGGACTGAGCTCCGTCTCCCTCGCCCTTCTCTGCTTGCCCCACGCCGAGCCCCGTGAAGCTCTCGGCCGCTGCCCTGCCTGTGCCCGCAGCGCCGCTTTTCTTCCTCCCACCAAGGCTAGCATGCTGCTCTGCCTCGTTTCCTCTCCTTCGTGTGCAGCACCTCGCCTCACTGCCGTCTGTCGTTGGCCCTCGCGAGCACGCACGCGAGCCCCATGGCCGCACTAGAGCCCAGCTGCACCTCTCCCCGCCGATGCTGGCCATCCTCGCGAGTGAGCGCGCCCGCGTTCCTTGGTTCCACATTAGGTCTACTGCTCCACGGTCGTTGCCGCGTCATCGGTTCGTCTGCCCCCACCGTGGCCGGCCATCCCTTCCAGCCGGGTCCGGCACGCTTGGGCCGGCCGGTTGCTACACTGTGCGCTGGGCCGCGCGCCCGCCTTGGGCCGCTCACGTGCCTCGCATTGGACCATGCTCACCGCATGCTGGGCCGACCGATTGCCTGCGCCTGGGCCGACCTGGTGCCTCCTGGGCCATGCCAGGCCACTTAGCGCTCCGCCTTTATAAGCAGAGCCGGACTTAGCTATTGGTATCACCACTCTACACACTTTAGCTCGCTTAGCTTTTCCTTTGAGCCAACTTTTCGCTCAGCTTTCCTAGCAACCATCGCCAGAGATGGTAGGAGCCTAGGTTAGTACCTACTGCCTGAACGTTGAGGGTTTTCCCAAAATCCTGCATGCCACCCTGCAAAAGCTCTGAGTCAAAGATCGTCCTGAGTATGAGGGCCGTGAGTATGAGGAGCATGGCACCGAGCGGTTTGAGGTTACCGTCTATATTGGGAAGAGTGAAGAGTTCCCCGACCTCACTGAAGCCTAGAGTGTGATCGCAACCGGATTTAGCTTCATCGATACCTACCAAGTTGTGGCCCGCAAAGCCTTGCGGTACCTCTGCTAGATCTATGAGGAGCCCATTGCCCGTACCCCCATGCGGTTCTTTCCACCTTTGGATAAGAATCGACGGGCATGGAAGGCTCGCATAGAGGCTTTGCAAGGGTGGGATGCACAAGAGGACAGTCCAACCATGGTGCACTTGACCATGTACCTGCTCACATTGGATGAGCAGTATGACCGGCAAGCCTTGGAGCTAAGGGCGTGCCTCTAGCGCGCCGAGAAAGCCGAGATCTTCAACTGGATGCTCCAAGTGCAGCTCGCCGAAGCGCATGCCAGTGCTGCAACTGCTGAGTGCCGAGAAACTGCCATGTCGGAAGCCCTGAAGGAGGCTAAAGATCAGCATGTCCATCAGCTGGGTGAGGCCTATCTGTTCACTAGGGCCAGACAGAGGACACTGGCTGTTGATAGGCAGGATGCCCCGATCTTGGAGGGGATCCCTATCCACCCGCCTGAAAGAAGGAGAACCGGTGATGCAGAACCGCCAGCACCTCCACCATCGGAAGCATTAGAAGCAGAACCCTTTGTTCCTCTTAGTCAGCCATTGCCACGAGAAGATGTAGATTAGTTGTCTTGGGATGCTATACCCGAAGTAGTAGTGCTATTCGTCACTATCCTCTGGTATTGTATTCTTGCCATTGTTGTTCATCCATAGTTGTTGAGATCGTCTGAAAGTAGGGAAGGTGAATATTATATCGTGAATGAGAGCCTGAATGCCTATATGATGTACCCGTATAAGACCGTTGGAGCATGCATTTTATTTAGTTCACTGTGTTTATTGCGTTCATCTACCTTAAGTTCGTTAGACGTGCTTAAGAGTTTCATGGGTGATATTAAGCAGGTTGCAAGAGAAGTTGACATTCAGATACCAGTAGATCAGTCGTGATTGGATAGTATTGGACACTGTATCGACTAATTGTGGATGTCCCAGTAGAACACTTGAATCTCTTTAAAACAAATCCGCCGTTGGATTTGAATTCCTTGTCCCTTGTTGTGAATGAAACCTTTGTGTTTGAATTTTTCCTTGCAATACCCCTCTTACTCTGTGGTCTATGACCCCACCGCCTTCATGGTGTGTAAGTTGGTAATAGTTGCCTGGTTAATAGCTTATGGTGCCACGATGAAACCGAGGGCTCTCTATGGAACAGCTGCCACATGTGACGCTGCTCGGCACGCGCTGGTATTGAGGTTGTTAACCAAGTACCTTTACCAAGTTACCCTGCCATACCGCTTTTGCTACAAATAATTTCCTTGGAAATGTTCAGGTGTTCAAACGGGAAATCCACAACAGGTTGATGATATAGTGTTCTCTCAAGGTAAGCAAGAGGAGGTGGTTTTGGAGGAAGAGAGTATGACATGGTCTCAGTCTACATGAAAGACAGATGTGGTCGAGTAAAGTAAAGAAAAAGGAGAGTAGTAAGGAAAGTTAACTGTGGGTAGTCGGGTGTGATTGTAAAAGCCTGAGTGGACGTCATGTCCCGAGCCCTATTTTCAGTTGACCGCATTTCACATGCTGGGTCATTTCGCTACGTGCCCTACAAACGTTGTCTGTATCGGGCCTTTAGCACCCTATTTTCGCATGGCCGCGGCATCGTGCCACACTCGCCGTCCTTGTGCACTGTGCATTTCTCCTTTTCCTAGCATCCGATCGGCTCTCGACTCTCACGCCTCGTCCCTCGTACCGGACCCCCCCTTCCCTCTCCTTTCTTTCTTCTTTTGGTGACATGACTGCCTACACGCCTGCCTCATCGAGCGGACCCCCTCTCCTCTCCTTTATTTCCCCCTCTGCCGCTCGCGCAGGAAGCGCACCATGTCTCTGACCTTATCTCCACAGCATGCACCGCCTGTGTATCCCATCCCCGCCGCATCCGCTTCTGGTGTGCTGCGCCCCACCTCGCCTCTATATAATACCCTTGGTCCTTGCTTTTCTTCTTTGTCCCCATTCTCCTCGCATCCAGAGTAGAGCTACGAGATCCAATCGACATTGTGAAGCTAGGTTTGTTAGTCTAAGGTGATGGTGTAATCTGAGGAGAAGAAAGGATCCGGTTCGTCGAAGAAGTTCAAGTTCCCTTTTGGGTAGTTAATCTTAGGGTTCACGATGTTTTACTTCTCAGTTGATTGTTTCTGGATCTGTTGGTGCTTTTTGGATAATCATCTTCTTGTTGTTTCTCCATTGTCCTCGTCTGTCTCGACTTCTGAATTAAGTCTCGGTTGTACCAGGTTGCTCTTAACCATGTATCCCTAAATCCCCGTGTGGTTTAGCATTCGAAGTCATGTAGTCTTTCATGTAATCCCTGAAATACGTAATGTAATCGTGTTTCCCTCTTTTGGTTCTTGCTTCGAATCTCGAGATGAGATTCTTTTTAAGGGGGGTTGGTTGTAACACCCCTGGTGTTACGAGCTTGTTTATCACCATGATTTAGGCCTAAGAAAAATTACCGAACCGATTTTCTCGGATTTTAAAATTTAAAAACCAATTTTTCGCGTCAACGGTAAAAATCAGAAATTATATTTTAAATCGCTAATTGTGGTGAATTGTTTTGCGCAAAATAATTACATAGCGCTTTAATTGTCGTTCATGGCTTGGTATGAGTATGAGCTATCGCGTCCGATATTTTTAGGTGAGCGCCAGTCGCACCGAGTATTCAAGCAACAGTAGGTCCTTTTTCTTTTCCCCGCTCTACCTCGCGCGCCTGCTTTTCAAGGCTTTTCGTATTGTCCCTTTGCCTGCCTTGCGCGGTCTCATCCTCACCTGCCTCTGCTTGTCCTTGTCACCTCTACCGGCCACGCTGCACCGTCCTACTTTGTCTCCTCATCGTGCTTGGAATTGGTGGTGTGCTGGCACCAGTTTCTCGCTTTTCCTCTGCTCGTCCTTGCATGCCTTGTCGGTATCGGCTTTACCTCTACCTCTGTTGCACTGCTCTGGTTGCGTGTAACGCGTGTAACAGGGCAGGAGCACCGGCGGGCAGTGGACCTATGGTGAAGAAGAAACTAGTGCAGAGGACCGGAGCTACTGGAATGGAGAATATCTGAATATAGATTTGGAGATTCCCCAAGTACATGGTGATAGCTCGGAAGGCTTTATCGCCATTGAATCTGAAAGCAATGGCCCAATGCTACCCCAGCCCTATGACTTCCTTCAATGCCTGCCAACGATCAGACATATCTCTTGACCAAGAAGATGCCAGACTAAATGCAGTGGCCTTTTACAGTGCATACTATTACTATTCTGAGATGCATGGATGCACCAAGAGCTTTCCTAGAAACAGCAAATGCAGTACCAGGGTGATCAAAACTGTAGTCGTGTGCATGTGCAGCCTCTTCAGCAGTTAGGCCATGATAGAATGAATCCTACAAAATGGCAAGCCCAAGCCCACGCTTGCTCTATCCTGCCTCTGTCTGCTTTGTCTGCCCTAGTCTTGTCTCTTTCAGTCCTCTGTGCTGCGCCGTGCACTCTCTCCTCTCTCTCTCGCTGTCCTTTCGCTGTACTGCTCAAGGACGCCCCGGCAGCCCATGCCTGCCCTCGTGCTTCTGTCTGCTGCCCTCATGCACCTTAAGCCATGGGACGAGCTCCGTCTTCGCCGCCCTTCTCTGCTTGCCCCATGTCGAGCCCTGCGAAGCTCTCGGCCGCTGCCCTGCCTGTGCCCGCAGCGCTGCTTTTCTTCCTCCCACCGAGGCCAGTGCGCTGCTCTGCCTCATTTCCTCTCCTTCGCGTGCAGCACCCTGCCTCGCTGCCGTCCATCGTCGGCCCTCGCGAGCACGCGCGCGAGCCCCATGGCCACACTAGACCCCAGCCGCGCCTCTCCCCGCCAATGCTGGTTGTCCCCACGAGCACGCCCATGTTCCTCGGGTTCGCGTTGGGTCTACTGCTCCACGGCCGTCGCCGCGTCACCGGTTTGTCTGCCCCCACCGTGGCCGGCCATCCCTTCTGACCGGGTCCAGCACGCTGCTACCTGCTCTTCCGCCGCTCTGCTCCACGACGCTGCCTCTCCTAGGTGCACCGTGCCCAGCTGCTCTGTCGCCGGTGTCGTCCCTTCCCCACGTGTGCCCCTCGGTCTGCTCGGGACTGCTGCACGCTCGTGGTCCCATGGCCACCACATGTGAGTGCGCCCCTTTGCCTCGGTCCACGCCATGTACCACGCCGAAGCCGCCGGTCGCCGCGCTCGAGTCCTGTGCCCACCTCCTCGGCTCTCACGAGCAGGCTGCCTGGGGCCAGCTCGGGCCTTGCCGTGGCCAGGCATGGTCGCACAGGCTCCCCGGGCAGCTCGCCGGCAGGTGGTCCACCGCCGTTGTGCCTTCCCTAGCCCGGCCACACCATTTTTCCGCCGCCGACCGATGCTCCCATCTGCCCTCTGCTTTTGAGGAGGAAGATAAGGGTAAAAGTCCAAGCTGAATTATTATACAGGGTTGTTATTGCAAAATACATGACTCGAAGGAATAGTACGGTTGGATCTAGCGTTGAATAGAGAAAAGCATAGGGTCATTTGTGCAAAAATCACCGGCTGGTTGGGCTGCATTGTGCCTGGGCTGTTCGCCCACATTGAGCCACCGCCTGCGCCGCTTGGGCCGGCCGGTTGCTGCGTCGTGCGCTGGGCCGCACGCCCGCCTTGGGCCGCTCGTGCCCCGCCCCACGTTGGGTCGTGCTCACCGCACGCTGGGCCGACCGATTGCCTGCGCTTGGGCCGGCCTGGTGCCTCCTGGGCCACGCACGGCGTGCTCTGCCTGGGCCACGCACACTGTGCCCCGCCTGGGCTGCCTTGGACTGTTGGGCCGCTTAGTCACCGCTGGCCTTTAGTTTCTAAGCACTCGTTAAATTAGTTTTGGAAGTAAACTTGTAAAATCAATTTAAAATTATGTAGGTGTCCAAAAATGGTGAAACCAGTTTTGTTGAGTGTCCAAAATCATGATCTACCTGTTAGTATATTTTGTTCACACAGTTTGATAATATTCTTGGATGCTATATAATTAATTTAAGGTACTTGATATTATAAAATATAATCTTATAGGAATTTCCATAATAAATTGGAATATTGTTGAATCTAAAAGTTGTACAGTAGGCTCCTAGCAATACTAGGTACTCGCTGTAATTTTTATAGCACCAGAATAATTAGTTTGCTAAATAAATAATGATGCCCTATGTCGAATAATGATTAAATCGATAGAATAAAGAAACACCTTGGTTTATATAACTAAAATTATTGTTGGGAAATAACGCCTTATCCGACAACGTGTATATGTAGCCTAAGTACGGTCGTCGTTAGAACTAGCCCATTAACTCGAGAGGCGTACGTCATATTTTATGAGTCATGATTGCAGTTGATTAATTACATCTTTGCATTGCATCACATGCATATCATATAGGTACGATGATGGATCAATGGATCGATCGAAGGATGATTGGGAATTCGAAGATGGTGTAATGGTATTCTCTCCCGGAGATGATACAATGGGCTTTCTATTCAGATGATGTGGATGATCTGAAGATGCTGATACTAACTTTCTAATATCTCTTACCTAGGCAAGCCCCGATGCATAACCCCTACTTTTCTGCAGTTTAAATTATATTTGTGCATTAAGTTTTAAGGAGTTGAATGAAACCCACTTGCATATATATCTTTATCCTATGAGTCTTACTAGTATGATAGGATCGTGTAGATTGCTATGCTACAGGTCTCCGGTAGAAGTCGAGTGATTGCCTATCACTCACGAGAGATAGGAAATATATTACTGTATTATTATCACTTGGAAAATATAAATGGTGGAAAGGAAAATGGTGACCGGGCAGGGATATGGTTTGGGTATTGGTGGGTGTAAGAAGTTGTGTCGCCGTGGATACGGGGCATAGCTTGGTTACACCGTTTTTCCCTGTCTGTGTCGGTTAAGGACCGGTCGTTGCATAAGCCATCGTGGCAAGTCACGGACTTATTATCCCGAGCACATACTTGGGTATGGGTGCTTGGAAGACTTGTTGCTCTCTTGTCGCGGATCCAGCTCTTTTTGGGCTGACTGTTAGGGTTTTATTTTGGTGGAGGAGGTCCTTGCACTGCACTGAGTTCGAGATTCAGGGGTGGGGGCTTGGAGTCCTAGTTTGGACAGGGACCTGGACACCTAGGATAGGAGAGTGATGGGTTGGTCCTGCTTGTGCCTTGGGTACAAGCGGGGCGTGTGTTTTCGGGGTACCCAGCTGGGGGCATTGATTCACGAATCGTCGGGCAATCCTGTACGGCTTGTTTCGTGCCTAGCACTGTAGTAAGAACTGAAAGATGAAAGATAGAATGGAAAAAGGAAATCTGATTGCTTACCACCTACTTGAAAGTAGTACAGGTGCTTACGTAGAATGGTTAGTTAATGAACCAATGCGGCTATTAATAAAAATCGAATATAAGGATGCACTTTTAGTAATGCTCCTGCAGATGCAATAAACCCACAAGCCTGATAGCCTTGCATATCCTTGGAGTCTTTTCTTTTCTCCTATCGAGTAAGTCTTGCTGAGTACAATTGAGTACTCAGGGTTTTATTTCCCTTGTTGCAGGTGACAGGTGGATGCTAGAGCTGACCCTTGTGTGTGGATACCTCCTGTTAGGCTCAGTGAGGATTCCTTTACTCTGCGATCGTAGTTGTTATTTATAACTCTCACCAAATGCTTTTACAAATAAAAGTTTCATAATCTGTTGTCGTAGTTTATATATCAATACTTCATCATGCCATGATTAGATATTCATTTATGCTGTAATTCTGATAACATGTTTATATTCCGCTGTTACATTAAATTGTTCATAACTTTGATAATATGATTACATTCCGCTATTATAATAATAAATGTTATACTCTGATGTACATGTAAAGTGATGTAAGAAATGATTAAGAATGATGTAAGCTTTATTCCCTCATTTGTGATCCTGATGGCAAAAATGTGGATTTTCGAGTTCTCCCTTGGGGTGTGCCTGACGGAACCAAGTAATTTAGTATTCTCCTTTGGGTGCTTAGGGTCTAATGGAAGACAAGCACTCCTGGGAGGCATTAGATTAGGCGGTTCTACCACACTACGTATGGATGGCATCGGGGAAAAAACATGTCGGACTCTACAAAAAGGAAAAGATTAGGGTCCAAGTTATCTTAAGTTAGGAATATTTTCTTTTACTCCAAGAATTGTAATTAGTTGTATTTGAGTAGGATTCATGTTTAGGTTCTGGGTATAAATATTGGACCCCGGCTATTATAGAAAACAACCAATCAATCAATACAATCACTTTTTTGTCTTCACGCCAACCCTTAGGAGTAGGAGTACTGTAGATCTCGATGAGTTCTTCAACAAGTAGGGCTACATCAATCTGGTCGACCTTCGGCTTGTCTATGAGTACCATCACGACTTGTATCATACTTATAAAGCTACATCAACTGATTGATCTTTTATGAGTATAATATAAGTTAGTTATCGATCTATATTATTATTTATAAGGCTACATCATTTGATTGATCTCTTACGAATCATAATATAGATCAAAGTTATCGATCTTGTGTTAAATAACTTGTTGTTTAATACAATATCACTAGTTATCGAATCTGCTAAGATTAGTAAGACTTTCCTTTCTGTTTTTGGTTGATTCACCAGTTATCAATCTTGTTATAATTAATGTTACATTAATCATAACAAATCACCTGATTGAGATAGAGATAGATCGGCATCATATGATCACAATTGGTCATCTTCTAGTATGGTCATGCTTTGAATCTTATAATTGATGGTTTAATTCTGCTAGATCGACTGTTTTATCTCTATTCCAATCAAGCATAGTATGCATTCAAAGACATGTTCCAATCTTGGATAAACTCACCAGTTAATGAGATCTAATCTAATGACACTACCATACCTGCATCGATCCAGTCAAACCTCACTGGTAAGACTTTAGATTAGAGATTATCGATTAGTGGCTTTGTTCATGATCGAGATATGTACTCTATTTGTTTGCTATGCTTCCATTAGCTATTTTAGCCGATTTGCCTGTGCTTTCACACATATAGCATGTTTTCCATGAACCTATCAATATATAGATGGTTTTATGGATTCTTTAGCATTAGTTTGTTATCGTTATAATAGTTGTATCGATCCGGTTGACCCTCACTGTTGATGGTAACAGATTAGATTCAGAGCGTTTATAGATCCATTTGTACTTGACAGTCGATTTGTTAGCATGTTATATCCTTTCTCATGAAACTTATCGGCTCAATGCTTTACACTAGCTATATTCATCTAGCTGATGATGTTTCTTTATATTACTTATATCTGGGTGCATCGTACTTGTTATCATAAATCAATCATGACCCACGAGCATCACAGTCCTTAACAGTCGATTTCTTCTCATATCAGCTATTTAGTCGATTCCCCTATTTGGTTGTTCTCGAAGCAGCATACTTGGAACTATTTGGGCAACACCGGCATGTTCCACTCTAAATTACTGATAAGCTTTCTCTCCTTGTCAATTGCAGGTCAAATTAACTGGCACGTCTTTGGGATTTTTAGGATCGACTAGTCCTGAGTTGAAACCAAGTAGATCTCTAGGTGGACTCCACCCAGATCGTTCTGGCTTGCTGCGTGCCTCGGCGCGTTCCCACATTTTCGCGCGGACACAGGTTTTGGCACACACGGTGGGACCCCACAATCGTCATGGTAGGTCATAACAATAGGGACATTGTTATGGTGCCTTATGAAGACTTACCTAATGAGGATAAGGATGTCATTACTAAATCTATAGAAGAGTTTCAGAACAAGTGTTTGTTGTCCTACACCAAGACACGTGACAATAAAGTTGTTCAGAAATATCCACTACCAAGAGTTTTGATGCATGGGCAGTCAGATATAGATGAAAATGATGATAGGCGATTCTTTGTAGATGCTATCAACAAATCTGTTCAAGATGCCATGTAGAATCATAATACAACTTTCTTAAACACATTCCACAATACCATGTGAAACGACCTGATTTTCGCGAAGGGAAATCCACAGAGTCGAAGTGTATTATGACCGTTGTAGATCATATTACCCAAATTCCAGTCGAATACCACATCCATACAACAATAATATCAGAGTACATAAAGTGCGGAATTACATAAATTATTACATCGCCGCATCGTCAGAATCAAAAGTAGCATTCATCCAGAACAGCTTGGAGATAAGATCGCCACAACTCGAGCGTAGGAATGAACCCCTCAACCATCAAACTCCTCAGAGCTATACTCCTCAGCAGAACCTGTGTGCCAAAGTTTATCAGTATGATTTGTACTGGACACTCCCACCCTATGAGCTATGCTTTGTGGAAATTGGATGCAAGTTGGATATAATCAAAAGGAACCTATAAGACTGGGGTTTCCTATGTATTAGCATATCAAGTATATAATAGTATAGTCAAGTTTTAACACCATTCCCACACACATTCCACCCCATTTCCGTCCAGAGCCAGGTTTCAATCCTGGGATCGATATACCACCATCTCCATATCATCACCATACCATCGCTCAGTCGATAGGCCAACTCCCTCTCGGCAATGTCTCATGGCCCGTAGCCCCTGGCTACGACCGACACTCTCTCACGGGGGAAGAAGAGAAGGACTCATCTTGCTATCTAGTTTAAGCGAAACCCAAGAAAGGTCCATAGCCGACTAGTTGGCATATGTATCGATCGATCAACCATACACTCTACAGAGGTTTTACATAACCACAAGATCTGCCTTCTTCGCTGACCGTTGTCAACTGGGCTGATTCCGGCCGCTTGCCAGCCTAGGATAATGCCACTCTACCATTCAGCCCTGGTACACCCCAAGTCCAGTCTGGGGTGGCTGAAACTGTGATTCATGAGCCGGGTCCACAAGGTCTCCATGAAGTCTTGGAAGGGTGTGGGGGAAATCCTCCACGCCCCATTCCTCCTTGCACTATCCGCTATCAACCTAGCAGTAGTGGCAATATCCTACCAAGTAGTCTGGCCGTCCCGCACCATATAGGGCGAGTGGTACGTAAGGCTTCCTGGTGAGTCTGAGTACTAGTAAGTCCTTAGAGATGACCAAGCTAGAATGTCTTCATCAGGGTTTTACCGTGCCACCACAGCACCTCCACCCCGAGCTCCTCCCATCATAGGTTCACACCCAGGGCCACCTCATATCACCATTTACCCACCACAGGTATCCATTCCAGGGGTGCCCAGGCAGCACCTCACGACAAGACTTGCCCTAGGCTCATCGTATACTCCAACTTGGTCGACACAACCATTACCCTCCACACACCCAAGTCACACACGCAGCACCCTCCCCATAGTCCAGATGACTCCAGTGTCCACCACGCATCAATATGGTATATATAAGCGTAGTAGAAATAATAAGCAATGAAATATAGCAGCAAGCGTGTGACTTAGCCTAATAGCAGGGTGAGCAAGGGTAAGGTTGCGTCAAGGTAAAGGCCATCAAGAAAGCATACTACCATGCAAGTCCTATCATAGTGTGATTATAACAATAAAGTAAAGCAATAGCAGCTCTATATTAGCCATGCGTAATAGGTGCTATGAGATTGGGTGGGATGTGGCACCTTTAGTGTAGTCATCTCCGTACTCCTCATGGTACTCTCGGTCCTCGTCCATCTGGTTCTCCTCTGAGTCTGCAAACGATCGCATTATAGTCGCGTTAGCGACATCTATAGAATAGCACAAAAAGCAATGAAATTTCAAAAGATCCAAAAGCACTCAAACATGGGTTCATTGCGTAGAGCTCGATTTTAGATGAATTTTGGTCCTGGTCTTGTATTTTTCTGAGTTCGTATGAATTAGTTATGAATTTCTGAAGTTTCAATCATTTCTGAAAATGGGAAAAGGCTGAATTAATATCGTGCTGACACGTGTCACGCTCCTGTTGGTCCACGTGGCATGCTGACATCAGTATGACATCCGCATGACATCATCGTCTCGGCTCTGGTACTGACAGGTGGGTCCAGAGCTGCTGACGTCAGCAGCTGACGTCATCGTGACATCATCATGATGTCACCTCGGCTGTGTTTGTCACTGATAGGTGGGACCCGCATGACATCATCATGACGTCAGCATGACGTCACCCACTGAGAAGTGGGTCCAGCAGCTCTGTGTCGCTGACTTGTGGGCCCCGTCAACGGTCAGCTCAGGCCGGGTCCAAACTGGGCCGGTTGGGCCTGGATACGTGCTGGGCTTTGGCCCACCATGTGGCGCGCGCTGGTGCGGCCACGTCGTCTTACTGGGCCACTAACGGTCCATGGTCCATGAGCGCAGGTGAGGCGCGGTTCATGGTGAACCCGCCTGCGTTGGCACATAGACCGCAGAGCCGGTCTATGAAGGACTTGGTCCACTTACTCCTTCCTAGGGTTCGGTTCACGTGCACCAAGTGCACGGACGTGTGGCCGGCGAGGGGAAAATCCCCTTCTCTTCCCTAATGGGGCTCCCGCTAGCGGTGAGGTCACCGGCGAGCCCCCACAGCGGCGTTAGCATCTGATTAGGGTAGGCAATAGCTTCCCCATGCCATGGCGACTGTGATGGTGGGGTCAGGGCGACGGCTAGGGCTTCCTAGGGCTCTGGCCATAGTGAACGGCGGCTCGGCATGGCGGTGCTCATCGGCGAGGCATCTAGGGGGCAATTCCAGGGGTCCTGGTGCCCCGTCTTCCTTCAAAAAGTTAGCGGGGAGGCATAGTGTAATGTCGACGACGACCATAAGGCGCGGTGGAGTCCGCACACGGTGGTGGTGCACGGTGGAGCTCCGCCTGAGGTCCGGTGATCGTGGCCAAGGCGCTGCGGCCGGCTAATGGCTTCTTGGTCTACACGGCTATCATCCAGGTGTCACGGCGGTGCTCTATGGCCACTCCTAGTCCAGCAAGGCAGCTGGATGCGCATGCGGTGGCCGCACCATGGCAGCGGCGTTCCGCGGTAGAGTAGCTCCGGCGTGCCCCATGGTCAGGGTCTCTCCCATGCTCTCCTCATCACTAAATGGGTGCATCACATGTTTGCACGCTTGGTGAAGCTCGGAGCAAGGTCGGTGTTGGCCGCGATGGCGCGTAACCGCACCGTGGTGGCCTCACCGCAGGGTGTTGTGAGCGCGGCGAGCGCGTGCCTTGCGATGGTGTTCCCGATGGGCTTGGAGAGGTCTCAGCCAAGGTGCTCACCGCGGTGTGCTTGGCGGTGCGGAGTGGCGGTGTGGTGTTGATGGTGTGGCCATGTAGCGGTGCGTGGTGCTGCGCCGGCTCGCGGAAGAAGACAGTGGCGCCTTCCTCTACTCCGGCGGCGGCATCCTTCTCCGCGCCTCTCCTTCTCCTCTCATCCCTTGGCTTAGTGTGCTGGTGTGAACCGCACGGCGGCGGTGAGGTGAATGGAGGGCTAGGGCTCGGGGTCCTCCTTTTATAGGCCGAGCTCCATGCTCATCCATGGCGTATGGCGGAACGCTGGTGATGCGCCGAGCGCATCGAATGGCTCTCGCGTGTGGGGGCGGTTGCGTGGGTGTGGCGCTAAGGTGGGGGATAGGGTCATGCGATGTGCGTGACCCTAGGCCCACGCCTACTCCGCGGTCGGCTCTCGGTTGCGTGGTGGATGGAGCGTGGGGAAGACGACGACGCTGTAGCTGGGCGGCTAACAGAGGGGGCCTTTTTGTCAGCTTGCCCTGATGCGGCGGCGTGCGGTGCGTGACGGCTGACGGGTGGGTCCGGCTCGTCAGTGGCTTGTGCACGCGCGGCGGTAGGGTGTTGCTGGGCCAGCTTCGTGGGCTATGTGCGCGGGTGGGGGGGGGGGCAGGCAGGCTCAGCCGGGCTGGCTCGCAAGGCTGAGCAGGCCTGGGCTACTGCTGCTCCCTCTTCTTTCCTTTCTCTTTTTCTTATTCTTTTTCTATTTTGTTTTCCTCTCTCTTTTATTTGTTGCCAATTTGGTTAGGGTTTGATTTATTTAGTTTCATGTACAAGTGTGCACCTTGATTAAGGGTGGATCTTAGGGCTGGTTGGTGGGGCCCACATACTTAGGTGGTACTTAGGTGATTAATTTATTGCATAATAAATTAATTATAAGTGGTCACTTTTATTTGCACAACAAAAGATCAATAAAAGGCAACTCACTTGTTTAGAATTAAAATGCATGCAAGAATGTATGTGTTAGGGATTTTAAACACACACATATACAACAAGTGACATGCTATGCTTATGAGTTTGTTTAGTTGGATTACGACTAATGCAACACTTAGGGTTAGCTCATACAAATGTCACTCATCATCACATGGGGTTTTGAAGAAATTTTTTTTTGTAGTTGGGATTTTTGTTGTGTGGATTTTTGGGTTGTTACAGTCCTACCCCCTTAACAGAATCTCATCCTCGAGATTAAAGCGTAACGTACCCTTCGAAGAGATAAGGATATTGTAGCCGGAGGTCAGACTCTTTCTCCCATGTTGCTTCTCTCTCAGTGTGATTGCTCCATTGGATCTTGCACATAGGAATAGTTTTACTTCGGGTCTCTTTGGTATCTCTACCCAGAATTCGGATAGGATGTTCTTTAAACTCAAGAGTGTTCTAAATGTCAAGTGTATCAGTCGAGATTACTTCATCAAGCACTCTCAAACACTTGCGTAGCTGTGAGACATGGAATACGGGATGTACACCCGCCAATTCCTCAGGTAGCTCAAGTTTGTAAGCGAGTTTTCCAATCCTCTTGCGGATCTTGTATGGCCCAACAAATCTAGGGGCAAGCTTTCCTTTCACATGGAATCTGACAATTCCACATAGCGGGGATACCTTGAGATAGACGAAATCTCCCACATTGTACTCAAGTTCTCTTCTTCTTTTGTCAGCATAGGTCTTGTATCGACTTTGAGCAATTCTCAAATTCTCCTTCACTTGAGCAATTCCTTCTTCGGCATCTTTAATCTTAGCGGAGTCAGAGAATGATCTTTCGCCTGGTTGGGACCACATCAAAGGTGTCTTACAAGGTCTGCCATACAGAGCTTCGAACGGCGACATCTTGATGCTGGCTTGGTAGCTGTTGTTGTAAGAGAACTCTGCATAGGGTAGGCATTTCTCCCAATCAGAGCCATAATTCAGTACACTAGCGCGAAGCATGTCTTCTAAGATCTGATTCACTCATTCAGTCTATCCATCTATCTGTGGGTGACAAGCGGTACTGAAATCAAGTTTGGTTCCAATGGACTTGTGTAGGGCTTCCTAGAATCGGAACATAAACTGAGGACCATGATCAGATACAATACTAGAGGGAGCTCCATGCAGTCTGAGAATATGCTCAACATATAGATCTGCTAACTTTTCGGCATCGGTCTTGGTCTTAACTGGTACAAAGTGAGCAACCTTGGTCAAACGATCAACAATCACCCAAATGGAATCATTGCCTTTCTATGACCGGGGCAATCCAACTATGAAATCCATGGATATGCTCTCCCATTTCCACTCGGGAATGTCAAGAGGCTTTAACAATCCTGCAGGCCTTTGATGTTCAGCCTTGACTCTATTATAGGTGTCACATTGTGTCACATGTCCCGCAATGTCTGTCTTCATGCTTTTCCACCAAAAGTGTTTCTTCAAGTCTTGATACATCTTTGAACCTCTAGGGTGAATACAATACTTAGAATCATGGGCTTCTGACAGAATTTCCTCTCGTAGTGCTAGATCGGAAGGTACACAGATTTTGTCCTTGAACCAGATGGTTCCTTGTTCATCTTCATGGTGGTTGGTCTTGTAGCCTAGTTTCATCAGACCACAGAGATATTCGATCTCTTCACAATTTTTCTAAGCTTGACGGATGCGATCTGTGAGATCATACTATATGCAGAGCTCATTCAACAAGCCATGCGGTAGTATCTCAAGCTGGAAATCTTCAATCTCTTCCTTGAGCTTAGGTGGTACGGATTCAGTGATCAAAGTGTGACAGTAACTCTTGCGACTGAGAGCATCTACAACTACATTAGCTTTTCCTGGATGATAGTGAATTTCTAGGTCATAGTCTTTAATCAACTCTAGCCAATGACGTTGCCTCATATTCAAATGTTCTTGAGTGAAAAAGTACTTCAAGCTCTTGTGATCAGTGTAGATATCACACTTGTTGCCTATCAAGTAGTGCCTCCAGATCTTCAAAGCATGCACAACTGCTGCTAACTCAAGATCATGAGTTGGGTAATGGTTCTCTTGTTCTTTGAACTGTCGAGAAGCATAAGCTATCACTCTTCCACCTTGCATCAATACATAGCCAAGTCCTTGATGAGATGCATCACAATAGACCACGAAATCTTTGCTAATATCAGGCAATGTTAGCACAGGAGTTGTGGTAAGCTTCTGTTTCAATTCCTGGAAGCTTTGCTCGCACTTGGGCATCCATTCAAACTCCTTAGTCTTCTTCAGAAGGTTTGTCAATGGACGGGCAATCTTGGAAAAGTTCTTGATGAATCGGCGGTAATATCCAGCCAATCCCAAGAAACTTCTGACTTCAGTCATGTTACAAGGTTGATCCCATTCTTTCACAGCTTCAATCTTAGCTAGGTCAACTGCAACACCTTCATCTGATAGTACATGGCCTAGGAAGGCAACTTTCTATAGCCAAAACTCGCATTTGCTGAACTTTGCGTAGAGCTAATGTGGGGCTAATTTCTCAAGCACAGTTCTCAGATGATGTTCATATTCTTCAGCGGTGGGTGAATAAACAAGGATGTCATCAATGAATACTACCACGAACTTATCCAGCTCATCCATGAAAACCTTATTCATCATGTTCATGAAGTAGGCAGGAGCATTCGTGAGTCCAAAGGACACCATAGTGAACTCAAACTGCCCATACCTAGTCACAAAAGCTGTCTTCGGGATGTCACTCAAATCTTCATCTGATGATAGCCAGATCTAAGATCAATCTTGGAGAAATACTTGGCACCTCTAAGCTGGTCAAGAAGATCATCAATTCTTGGCAGAGGGTACTTGTTCTTGATGGTGACTGCGTTCAAGTTCCGGTAATCAATGCACAATCTCATCGAGCCATCCTTCTTCTTAACAAACAGAATAGGGGATCCCCAGGGTGAAGCACTGGGTCTGATATACCCCTTCGAGATGAGCTCATCAAACTATTTCTTGAGCTCGGCTAGTTCATCAACTGACATGCGATAGGGTCTCTTGGCAATGGGTCCTGTTCCCCGCAAAAGATCAATGATGAACTCTACATCACGGTCTGGTGGCATACCCGGTAATTCTTTAGGGAATACATCAGGAGAGTCTCTGACCATAGGCACATCATGAACTGTCTTCTCCTCTTTTTGTGATTCTGAACTGGCTTTAAGGGCACATAGGATAGAAGTGGACTTTCCGGACTGAGGTTCACACCTAATAACTTGGCCTGATGGGTGGGTCACTTGGACGTATCTAGGTGAACATGATATGATACCTCGGTGAATGGTTAGCCAATCCATACCTAAGATGACATCTAGGCTCGTGGCAGGTAATAGGGTTAGGTCGGCTTTAAAGATAAGACCCTCAATGGTAAGACTCACTCCCTTACAGATGTGGGTGCACTTTAGGTCTCCTAAAGGTGAGCTGGTGATGATAGGCTCTCCATGTGGGGTTACAGGCAGGTCATGCTCTCGTGCGAACTTGGATGATATGTAAGAACAAGTTGCTCCAGAGTCAAATAGAACCGATGCAGTATTGCCATTAACTAAAAACATACCATACACAACGTCAGAGGCAGCCTGTGCTTCCTCGGCGTCTAGATGGTTGAGACGTCCACGAGTAGCAGATCTCTTGAACTGAGACTTTTGAGTGGCTGAGTTCTAAGGGCACTCAGCGGCTTTGTGACCCGGTTGGCCACAAGCGAAGAAGGTGAAAGGCGCACCACCTGTAGGGGTTGGCGTAGGTGCCTTCCAGTTTCTAGTGCTTGGTGTAGAGCGATTCTGTGCTGGGTGTTCATTCGCTGAGCGGGGACGGTTGGAACGGTCCTGAGTGTTGTGGTCCTGAGCATAACGGTCCCGGGTGTAACGATCCTGAGCAGGGCGGGAGTATTTGGTGGTGTAGCCTCCACCACCCCTACTCGATCCAGGGTTGTCATCCCTGTTGTGGCGAGAGCGTTCCGTGGATGGTGCATCTCTGCGGAACCTCTTGCAATCACGGCCACGGAAGGACTCCTCAGGCTTACGCTTCCTCTCCCTGTACTCCTCTCTAGCTTCAGCATGGTCCTTCTCGATCTGGATGCAGCGATCCACCAGAGCACACAGCGTGCTACTCTCAATACTGCCAAACTTCTGCTTGATGTGCGGGTTAAGTCCCTTGCGGTAATAGTATAGCTTCTCCTTCTCAGAGTTCACAACATAGGAAGGTGCATAGCGTAGAAGGTTGGTGAAGCGAGTGGTGTACTTAGTCACCCTGTCCTTTCCCATCTTGATGTTGTGGAACTCCTCGGCTTTGGCCTCCATGATACCCTTGGGAATGTGATACTCAGTGAATGCTTCAGCGAACTCATCCCACGAGATGTTGGCAAGGTCCTCATGGGAATCACTAAAACTGTCCCACCAGGCACGTGCTGCACCTGTGAGCTAGTGTGTGGCAGCTCCAACACACTCATTGTTGGTGACGGTGGTGAGGTCAAGCTTCTTTTCCACCTCCTTGAGCCAGTCATCGGCTACAAGCGGGTCAAGGTTAGTGCCATCATAGGTAGGTGGCCTCAGCTTTAGAAATCCCTCCAGCTTCCTCTGGAAGTCATTCTACTGACCTCCCTAGTGATGGTTTGCATCATCTACAAGAGCTGCAAGAAGCTGGGTCTGTTGCGCCATCACCTCTGCCAGGTTCGGTGGTGGTGGTGGCGGAATGTTCTCCTCAACAAGCAGCGGGGTATTCTCTAGGTTGAAGGGTATCCCTCCACGTCCACGGCCACAGCCACGGCCATGGTTGTTGCCACCACGCCCCCCGTTTGGTTCGACTGGTTCGGGGGTGGGCGCACGTCCACGGTTCATTAGGCGAGCAAATCGGCGATTCGGCATCTGCAATACGGATCATAGGAATTTTAGTGTTTGTGCCATAAGTGCTTATAATTCAATATGATTACATGATTTTGACGATTTAAAGAAAAACATTTATACTATCCAACACTCATTACAAAGAAGCAATAAGATCCATAAGATGCAATAAGATCCAAAACATTCATTACATGGGTTTTATTACATAGTATCATCTCCAGTAGCTACACTTGGAGAATCATGAGAATCGTTCTACGCATAGTGTCTCATATTACATCTCATAAGGGGTACATCATGGGATACAACTTATGGAAGCCACTGACATGACTCATGACCACGCAGGGTCATCTACTCTAACTCATACACCGCAGCTAGGATACGACTGTTCTCAATCTCGATCTCCTCGTTAGACTTGTGAAGTCGGGACACGTACTTCAAGGCCTCGGCGAGCTCCTCAGTAGGCTTAGCTCCAGGTAGGGTAGGGCAGGCGTCTAGGTTGAGGCAAGTCAGGGCTAACTCAAACTCCTCTATCCTAGGCTTCGTCTTGCTGCAAATCTCCTTGGGTAGCTGATCCCACATACCCTTCATCTCCCTGAGGCGCTTCTTGTCAGAGTTCTGCCAAGCCTGCCAAGTCCTCTCACACTTGTCCTATAGGTACTCGTTCTACCTAAGTGCCTCGATTAGGTGACCCTAGTTGTGAACGGCCTTCTTCCTGAACTCCTCTAGCTCCTGAGTCATGGTCTTGTTCTTAGATTGGATTTTTAGCATATCAATCCCCTTGGACCTCTCTCTGTCTCCTCTGTGGTTGAACTCAGCCTTCTTGTCGTCTAACTGTCTCTGCAACTCTAAGACCTTGCTGTCGAGGCAGCAGTTCCTGTTGCCTAGGTCGGTGGCTTTGTCCTGTAAGTCAGCGACCTCGGCTCTGTGGACTTCTTCACGATGGTTGAGCTCATCCTATAGCTTGGCAACTGTCTCAAGCAGACTAGCTCACTCCTATGCTCCCTATGAGTCTCACTCCTAGTACTCCCACAGAAGGGCCTAGTCCTGACATCTCCTCTGCTCAAGCTAGGTTACGTACCTATCCTGCTCTAGTAGGTGGATAGCCGAGACACAAAGGCATCTATCCTCCTCGACAAAGATAACTCTGCCGACTGCGAAACTCTGCTCACTAGGGGTAAGGCTGAGGTCGAGGGCCTAGGGAAGTAGACAGAACTCTGTCGTCTTTAGGTGCTCATAGTGGTCCCTCATCACTCTATGAAGTGCCTTGTGTGAGATAGCTTGCAGTCCCTCCTCAATTGTGTCCTCTATAGTCAACTCAGTGAAAGCTGGGATAGAAGGTAAGGTAGTGCTAGCTGGGAACTCGACTAAGGTGACAACCGGTCCTTCGATTCCTCCTTCCTGAGCTAACTTCCTGGTGCAGGCAACCATGACAAGGTCGTTAGGGACTCCTAACGTGATGAGAACTCGGTAGAGGGTCTGTGCAAAACCTCCGAGCTCACGTAGGTCGAAGGTAAGCTTGGCGTGGTCCAGAGGTAGCGGTCCTAGAGGCGGCCATTCGACGTTCGTTGCCATCTGCATGTTTTAAGGAAACAAGTGTTAGCAGGTCAATAAATAGATAAGCCTTGCATAAAAGTAAATACAGGGTCGGTATATAACCGAAAGAAGGGCTGTTCATGTCCAATTCCATCGTCCATTTCTGAGGGTTTCGTCCTAGGGTCAAGTATGGCTCTGATACCAACTGAAACGACCTGATTTCCATGAAGGGAAATCCACAGAGTCAAAGTGTATTATAACTGTTGTAGATCATAGTACCCAAATTCTAGTCGAATACCACATCCATACAACAATAATATCAGAGTACATAAAGTGCGGAATTACATAAATTATTACATCGCCGCATCGGCGGAATCAAAAGTAGCATTCATCTAGAACAGCTTGGAGATACGATCGCCAAAACTCAAGCGTAGGAACGAACCCCTCAACCGTCAAACTCCTCAGAGGTATACTCCTCAGCAGAACCTGTGTGCCAAAGTTTATCAGTACGATTTGTACTGGCCACTCCCACCCTATGAGTTATGCTTTGTGGAAATTGGATGCAAGTTGGATATAATCAAAAGGAACCTATAAGACTGGGGTTTCCTATGTATTACCATATCAAGTATATAATAGTATAGTCAAGTTTTAACACCATTCCCACACACATTCCACCCCATTTCCATCCAGAGCTAGGTTTTGATCCTGGGATCGATATACTACCATCTCCATATCGTCACCATACCATTGCTCAGTCGACAGGCCAACTCCCCCTCGGCACTATCTCATGGCCCGTAGCCCCTGGCTACGACCGACACTCTCTCACAGGGGAAGAAGAGAAGGACTCATCTTGCTATCTAGTTTAAGCGAAACCCAGGAAAGGTCCATAGCCGACTAGTTGGCATATGTATCGATCGATCAACCATACACTCTGTAGAGGTTTTACATAACCACAAGATCTGCCTTCTTCGTTGACCGTCGTCAACTGGGCTGATTCCGGCCGCTTGCTAGCCTAGGATAATGCCACTCTACCATTTAGCCCTGGTACACCCCAAGTCTAGTCTGGGGTGGCTAAAATTGTGAGTCATGAGCTGGGTCCACAAGGTCTCCATGAAGTCTTGGAAGGGTGTGGGGGAAATCCTCCTCGCCCCATACCTCCTTGCACTATCCGCTATCAACCTAGCAGTAGTGGCAATATCCTACCAAGTAGTCTGGCCGTCTCGCACCATATAGGGCGAGTGGTACGTAAGGCTTCCTGGTGAGTCTGAGTACTAGTAAGTCCTTAGAGATGACCAAGCCAGAATGTCTTCATCAGGGTTTTACCGTGCCACCACAGCACCTCCACCCTAAGCTCCTCCCATCACAGGTTCACACCCAGGGCCACCTCATATCACCATTTACCCACCACAGGTATCCATTCTAGGGGTGCCCAGGTAGCACCTCATAGCAAGACTTGCCCCTGGCTCATCGTATACTCCAACTTGGTTGACACAACCCTTACCCTCCACACACCCAAGTCACACACGCAGCACTCTCCCCATAGTCTAAATAACTCCAGTTTCCACCACGCATCAATATGGTATATATAAGCATAGTAGAAATAATAAGCAGTGAAATATAGCAGCAAGCGTCTGACTTAGCCTAACAGCAGGGTGAGCAGGGGTAAGGTTGCGTCAAGGTAAAGGCCATCAAGAAAGCATACTACCATGCAAGTCCTATCATAGTGTGATTATAACAATAAAGTAAAGCAATAGCAGCTCTATATTAGCCATGCGTAATAGGTGCTACGAGATTGGGTGGGATGTGGCACCTTTAGTGTAGTCGTCTCCGTACTCCTCATGGTACTCTCGGTCCTCGTCCATCTGGTTCTCCTCCGAGTCTGCAAACGATTGCATTATAGTCGCGTTAGCGACGTCTATAGAATAGCACAAAAAGCAATGAAATTTCAAAAGAGCCAAATGCACTCAAACATGGGTTCATTGCGTAGAGCTCGATTTTAGATGAATTTTGGTCTTGGTCTTGTATTTTTCTGAGTTCGTATGAATTAGTTATGAATTTCCGAAGTTTCAATCATTTTTGAAAATGGGAAAAGGCTGAATTAATATCGTGCTGACACGTGCCACGCTCCTGTTGGTCCATGTGGCATGCTGACATCAGTATGATGTTAGCATGATGTCATTGTCTCAGCTCTGGTACTGACAGGTGGGTCTAGAGTTGCTGACGTCAGCAGCTGACGTCATCGTGATATCATCATGACGTCACCTCGACTGTGTTTGTCACTGACAGGTGGGACCCGCATGATGTCATCATGACGTTAGCATGACGTCACCCACTGACAAGTGGGTCCAGCGACTCTATGTCGCTGACTTGTGGGCCTGGTCAACGGTCTGCTCAGGCTGGATCCAAACTGGGCTGGTTGGGCCTGGATATGGGCTGGGCTTTGGCCCACCACGTGGCACATGCTGGTGTAGCCACGTCGTCTTACTGGGCCACTAATGGGCCATGGTCCACGGGCGCAGGTGAGGCGCGGTTCATGGTGAACCCGCCTGCGTTGGTCCATAGACCGCAGAGCCGGTCTATGAAGGACTTGGTCCACTTACTCCTTCCCAGGGTTCGGTTCACGTGCATCAAGTGCACGGACGTGTGGCCGGCGAGGGGAAAATCCTCTTCTCTTCCCTGACGGGGCTCCCGCCGGTGGTGAGGTCACCGGCGAGCCCCCACGGCGGCGCTAGCGTTGATTAGGGTAGGCAATAGCTTCCCCATGCCATGGCGACTGCAACGGTGGGGTCAGGGCGACGGCTAGGGCTTCCTAGGGCTCTGGCCACGGTGAACGGTGGCTCGGCATGGTGGTGCTCGTCGAGGAGGCATCTAGGGGCAATTCCAGGGGTCCTGGTGCCTCGTCTTCCTTCAGACAGTTAGCGGGGAGGCATAGTGTAATGTCAATGACGACCATAAGGCGCGGTGGAGTCCGCATGTGGTGGTGGTGCATGGTGGAGCTCCGCCCGAGGTCCGGTGCATGTGGCCAGGGTGTTGTGGCCAGCTAATGACTTCTTGGTCTACACGGCTATCATCCAGGTGTCACGGTGGTGCTCTATGGCCACTCCTAGTCTAGTGAGGCGGCCGGATGCAGAAGCGGTGGCCGCGCCATGGCGGCGGCATTCTGCGGTAGAGTAGCTCCAGCGTGCCCCGTGGTCAGGGTCTCTCCCATGCTCTCCTCATCACTAAATGGGTGGATCACATGTTCGCGGGCTTGGTGAAGCTCGGAGCGAGGTCGGTGTTGGCCGCGATGGCACGTAACCACACCGTGGTGGCCTCGCCGCGGGGTGTTGTGAGCGCGGCGAATGCATGCCTTGCGATGGCGTTCCTGATGGGCTTGGAGAGGTCTCAGCCAAGGTGCTCACCGCGGTGTGCTTGGTGGTGCAGAGTGGCGGTGTGGTGTTGACGGTGTGGCCGTGTAGCGGTGCGTGGTGCTGCGCCGGCTCATGGAAGAAGACGGTGGTACCTTCCTCTACTTCGGTGGCGGCGGCCTTCTCCGTGCCTCTCCTTCTCCTCTCGTCCCTCGGCTTCGTGTGCTGGTGCGAACCGCACGGCGGCGGCGAGGTGAATGGAGGGCTAGGGCTCGGGGTCCTCCTTTTATAGGCTGAGCTCCATGCTCATCCATGGCGGATGGTAGAACGGCTGGTGATGCGCCGAGCACATTGGACGGCTCTTGCGTGCGGGGGCGGTTGCATGGGCGTGGCGCTAAGGTGGGGGATAGGTTCATGCGATGTGCGTGACCCCGGGCCCGCACCTGCTCTGTGGTCGGCTCCCGGTCACATGGTGGAGGGAGCGTGGGGAAGACGACGACGCTGTAGCTGGGCGGCTGATAGAGGGGGCCTATTTGTTAGCTTGCCCTGATGCGGTGGCGTGCGGTGCGTGACGGCTGACGGGCGGGTCCGGCTCGTCAGCGGCTTGTGCGTGCACGGCGGTAGGGTGTTGCTGGGCCGGCTTCGTGGGCCACGTGCGCGAGTGGGAGGGTAGGCGGGCTCGGCCGGGCTAGCTCGCAAGGCTGAGCAGGCCTGGGCTGCTGCTGCTCCCTCTTCTTTCCTTTCTCTTTTTCTTATTCTTTTTCTATTTTGTTTTCCTTTCTCTTTTATTTGTTGCCAATTTGGTTAGGGTTTGATTTATTTTGTTTCATGTACAAGTGTGCACCTTGATTAAGGGTGGATCTTAGGGCTGGTTGGTGGGGCCCACATACTTAGGTGGTACTTAGGTGATTAATTTATTGCATTATAAATTAATTATAAGTGGTCACTTTTATTTGCACAACAGAAGATCAATAAAAGGCAACTCACTTGTTTAGAATTAAAATGCATGCAAGAATGTATGTGTTAGGGATTTTAAACACACACATATACAACAAGTGACATGCTATGCTTATGAGTTTGTTTAGTTGGATTACGACTAATGCAACACTTAGGGTTAGCTCCTACAAATGTCACTCATCATCACATGGGGTTTTGAAGAAAATTTTTTTTTGTAGTTGGGATTTTTGGTGTGTGGATTTTTGGGTTGTTACACCATGAAGGAGGTGTTTTATGGATATCCAATTGATCAGATTGGACCGGCTTATTATAACATTCCACATCTATCGACTCTGAGGAATAATCAATCCGGTACTAATCATCAAGAAGCAGCACTAGCTGGCAATGATGATGCACAGGTAGTTCAAAGCTCATCTGAGCAAGTTCAGGGTACTACTACTAATCAAATACAGAATAATCCTAGATCATCAGTGCAGTATATGCAACAGCCGATGGGGCAAGTTCAAAATCAAATAGTTAATTTTGGCACATCAGGCAAAATACCACCGTTGGCTCAAAAAATAGCACCATTAGTTTAAAGGATTCGTAGAGATACAGATCCCAACATTTACAATCAGAGACTTTAAGCAGCAAATCAGCAAAGGATCCAACAGATAGAGATTCCACAAGGATATCATTATGGCATGGGTTATAATATCATTCATATGATTCCAAATCCAATGTATCAAGGTACCCAAAATTTTAATCTGCACATGGGTCAGCAAGTGCAAAGAAATCCAAATTCAAATGCTAATGAGTGTTGCTCAGAGTAACCAAAATGATGAAGAATCAGTTCGGTTTAAAACCAAAAGGGTAGACCTTTTCGTACAAATATTCATATCTAGAGTGGTATGATTTGGTTGCTCTTCTTATAAATTACAGGCTTCCGAAATTTGCTAAGTTCACTAGTCAAGATACCACAAGCATAATAGAACATGTCAGTCGGTATCTTACTCAGTTGGGTGAAGCATCCATTGAAGAAGCTTATCGAGTTCGTTTCTTCTCTTTGTCCCTATCAAAACCAGCTTTCACCTGGTTTTCATCGTTACCAGTTAATTCTATTGCCAATTGGACTAACCTAGAAAAGAAATTTCATACATATTTCTATACTAGGACAGGAGAAAAGAAAACCATAGACTTGACGACCATAAGGTAAAGAACTAATGAATCAGGTGCCGAGTTTCTTCAGAGGTTCCGAGAAACAAGGAATTTGTGCTTTTCGATGAATCTAACTGATGATCAGCTAGTTGCTTTGGCTATTCAAGGAATGTTGCTAACATGGAGAGAAAAACTGCTTGAGCAAGAGTTTAATAATTTAGGTCAGTTGGCTCAACGAGTGGTAGCACTTAATAGCCAATTCCAGAATATGCGCAGAGATACCCGATTCTAGAAGAATGTCGCAATTGCTGAAGCTTATAATCCATATTTAGTTAATGATATTGATGAGGACGATGAAGAAGAAGAGATTGCTATGGATGAATGGAATTGGGATAAGAAGATAGTGATGGTTCCAAATCCTTGGAGAAAAGGAGATGAAGAAAATTATGATTTTGACATCACAAAATCAGACAAGTTCTTTGACTTCTTGCTTGAGAGAGGATAGATCAAATTGCCCGCCAATCATGTTATATTACCTCCTGATCAGTTGAAGAATAAGAAGTTCTGCAAATTTCATAATGCTACTTCTCATTCTACTAATGAGTGCAGAATTTTCTAGCAACATATACAGAGGGCTATTCAACAAGGGAAGCTTAAATTTGATACACCTCAGAAGATGAAAGTTGATGATAATCCTTTCCAAAAGATTAGAATATGGTTGATGTTAAGTTGCTCAAAGGGAAGACTAAAGTCCAAACATCAACTAGGGCAAAAGAGACTAGAACAGTTGATCCAGAGACGCAAATATCGGCTGATGAATATAGAGAAATTAAAAGGCATCGTGACCAACAGAAGAGCCGATATGAGCAGGGAGAGACATCAAGAAACGGGGCTGATGTAGACAAGGCCTGATCTTCCGATAGGTCCCTTGCTGATCTCCTCGTCCTCTATCTCCAAGCATGGTCATATGCATGGAGCTCATGTCCTCATTAGAATCGATGAGGTCGCGTGTTACATCTCAAATTTTGTTGAATAAATGGCAATGTCAGAAGGAAAAGGATTATCAGCATTGGTTAAAAGAGAAAGAATATCAACGTCAACAAGAAGAGGAGAGGTATGAAAGAAAATGAGCTGAATCACATTGGAATTGTCCTTTCTTCAGACATTGTTGGAATGAAGGTTTGAAATTGCCTACTAGAAATAATTGCCTAGAGTGTAGTGAACAATACTGGGAGTTTAGACAATCTCAAGCCAACCACCGGTCTATCCATGCTCGAGTTGAGTATCATCATGATAATATGGATCGGCGCTTAAAAAATAGAGGTGGTCATGATCGGCTTGGGAAGCGTGTTGTTGATCAAAATTGGGCCGATTATGAAGAAGAAGGTGATGAGGAAGAGTATGTTTGGCAGAAAGGGCAATGGTGTCCAGGAGGTTTAACAAAAAAGTCAGAAAAGTAGGGTACAACACCTAAGGAATAGAGAGCTAGAACAGGCCCAGAAATCTGGTAAACCTCAAGTATGACGTGCTAAACAACCAACCGATAAGGGTCAATCATCGGCTAATATTCAAATGGCTTTTCTTTTGAAGTCAGAATTTAGAGCTCCAGCAGATCAAGAAGTCTATTCAGATTTTGATGAATTAGAATATGAGGAGATAGTTGCCAAGTTGATAGTAATACAAGAAGCTATATTTGATAATCCAGTCAAGCATCGGCACTTAAAAACTTTATATGTAAAAGGTTTTGTTGATGGGAAGCCGATGAGCAAAATGTTGGTGGATGGAGGTGCTTCTATTAATCTTATGCCTTATACTACTTTTTGCAAGCTTGGCAAGGGACCAGGAGATTTGATTGAGACTAACATGATGCTTAAGGATTTTAGGGGTAATGCATCCAAGACCAGGGGGCAATAAACGTTGACTTAACAATTGGAAGTAAGACTTTGCTCACTACATTCTTTGTCATTGATGGAAAGGGTTCATACAGTTTACTCCTTGGTCATGATTGGATTCATGCAAATTGTTGTGTACCATCGACTATGCATCAATGCTTGATTCACTGTCATGGAGATGATGTTGAGCTGGTTCATGCTGATGATTCTATGAGTATAGCAACAGCTGATCCAATATATTGGGAACTAGAAGATTTTGAGTGTTTTTCTAGCAAGCTATGGGAATGTGGCTTCATTAAGATCAATGATGAAAGCCAACAGTCGATCCAAGTAGTCGGCTCTAAGAGTTTGTTTTAATGGATAATCCAATAGATGGTACAGATGGTAAACTAGAACATGGCTTTACGTCGGCCGATGAATTAGAGGAGATAGATATTGGTCCTGGAGATAGGCCTAGGCCGACGTATGTGAGTACTAAGTTGGATCCTGAGTATAAGCGAGAGTTGATAGATTTATTAAAAGAATTTAAAGATTGTTTTGCTTGGGAATATTATGAGATGTTTGGTCTAGATCGATCAATTATTGAACATCAGTTGCCAATCAAACCTGGATATCGCCCCTTTAAACAAGCTCCAAGGAGATTTAACCCAAATGTTCTTGATCATATAAAAAAGGAGACTAAAAGATTTCTAGAAGCAAAATTTATTCGACCATGTCGTTATGCAGAGTGGATATCAAGTGTTGTTCCTGTGTATAAGAAAAATAGGAAGCTAAGAGTTTGCATCGATTTTAGAGATCTGAACAAGGCTACACCCATGGATGGTTATCCGATGCCAATAGCCGATATGTTGATAGATGTAGCAGCTGGGCACAAGGTTATTAGTTTTATGGATGGCAATGTAGGATATAATCAAATTTTTATGGCTGAGGAAGACATAGCAATAACAACTTTCAGGAGCCCTAGCGCAATCGGCTTATTTGAATGGGTTGTGATGACCTTTGGTTTGAAGAATGCTAGTGCAACTTATCAGAGGGCAATGAATTATATTTTTCATAAGTTGATCGGCAGGATTGTTGAAATCTACATTGATGATGTGATGGTAAAATCCAAAGGGTACAAAGAACATCTAGCTGATCTATGAGTGACTTTGGAGTGCACAAGAAAACATGGTTTAAAGATGAATCCTAATAAGTGTGCCTTTGGAGTATCAGCTAGACAATTTTTGGGTTTTATGGTCCATGAGAGAGGAATTAAAATTGGTCAAAAAAGTATGAAAGCAATTGATGAGGCAGTGCCCCCGACTACTAAAATAGAGTTACAATCTTTGCTTGGTAAGATTAATTTTATCAGGAGGTTTATTTCAAATTTGTCAGAAAGGGTTCTGCCATTTTCTCCTTTGTTGAAGTTGAAAAATGATCAAGAATTTAAATGGGGCGACATACAATAAAAGGCGTTTGAGGAGATAAAAGAATATATGAAGTGTCCACCTGTGCTAGTCCTCCTCAGCAAGGTAAGCCTTTAAGTTGTACATGTCGGCCGATAGCCAAACAATTGGATCGGCCTTAATGCAAGAGTTTAAAGGAAAAGAACGAGTTGTTTTCTATTTAAGTAGAAGGCTTTTGGATCTAGAAACAAGATATTCTCCTATTGAAAAGTTATGCTTATGCTTATATTTGTCTTGCACTAAGTTGCAATATTACTTGTTATCGACTGAGTGTATAGTTGTTTCTAAGGCTGATGTGATCAAGCACATGTTATCAATGTTGATATTAAATGGGAGAATGGGAAAGTGGATTCTTGCATTATCGGAATTTGACTTGAGGTATGAATCAGCTAAAGCAGTCAAGGGGCAAGCAATAGCCGATTTTATTACTTAGCATCATAAACTAAGTATTAGCTATGTAGAACTGATACCTTGGACATTGTTATTTGATGGATCATCATGCAAGCAAGGTGGTGGTATTGGTATTGTTATTGTTTCACCTCGGGGGGCAAGTTTTGAGTTTGGGTTTTCAATTAAACCAACGACTACCAACAATCAAGCAGAATATGAAGCTATTCTTAAGGGGCTTCAACTTCTTCACGAAGTAAAGGCCGAGTCAATTAAAATATTTAGAGATTCACAATTAGTTATTAATCAGTTGATCGGCCTATATGAATGTAAAGATGATATTCTGAGGGGATACTATGATGAATGCCAGAGGTTACTCAAGGAGTTTCCCCATATTTCTCTTCAACATATTCCAAGAGCACATAATCAAGAGGCTAATCGGTTAGCTCAGAGTGCATTAGGTTATCGAGTGTTTCAAGAAATCTTAACCAGTGAAACCTTGACCAAAGATTGGAGAGTTGAAATAGTCGATTACCTTAAGAATCCATCACAGAAGGTTACTAGGAAACTAAGGTCTAAATCGACTAAGTATGTTTTGTTAGATGATCAGCTATATTACAAGACAGTCGATGGGGTGTTGCTTAAATCAAGAAGAAGCTAAAGTATTGATGGGTGAAGTACATGAAGGGATATGTGGAGCTCATTAATCGGCTTATATGATGAAATGGATTATTCATAGGACTGGATATTTCTAGCCAATAATACTAGAAGATTGTTTGGAATATCATAAGGGGTGTTAGGATTGTCAATGTTTTGCTAATATTCAAAAATCGGTTGCATCGGCTATGAATCCAATAATCAAACTATGGTCATTTCGCGGTTGGGGAATTGATTTAATTGGCCAGATTTTTTCACCTTCAAGTAAATGACATAAGTTTATATTGGTAGCAACAGATTACTTTATCAAGTGGGTTGAGGCAATTCCTTTGAAGACGGTAACCTCAAAGAATATGGTTGATTTTGTCAAGAAACATATTGTGTATCGTTTTGGAATTCCTCAAACTATTACTACTGATTAGGGGACAATGTTCACATTAGAAGAGTTCAGATATTTTGCTGCCAGTATGGGAATTAAGTTATTAAATTCTTCTCCTTACTATGCTTAGGCTAATGGCCAAGCAGAGGCGTCTAATCAAATTATGATTAAGTTGATTAAGAAAAAGATCGAAGAGCAGCCAAGGAAGTGGTATTTGACGCTTAATGAGACATTATGGGCATATAGGATGGTCTATCATCGATCGATTAAAGCGTCACCTTATGAACTTGTGTATGGTCATAATGCAGTCCTTCCTTGGGAGATTCAAACTGGATCGAGGTGTGTCATGTTGCAAATGATTTATTAGCCAAAGTTTACAAGAATCTTATGATAGATGATTTAGAAGACTTAAGTTACCATCGGATGAGTGCTCTTGAGAATATCAAAGCCAATAAGCTAAGGATTGTGAAGTATTACAATAAGAAGGTCAAGAGCAAACAATTTTCTGAGGGAGACTTGGTCTAGAAGGTGAAATTGCTGATTAGGTCAAGAGATAGCAAATTCAGCAAATGGTCACCTAATTGGGAAGGTCCTTATTGGATTAAACATTGTGCGCCTAACAATACTTATATTTTGAAAACGCTAGAAGGAGAAGAGGAGTTTGACAGAGCAATCAATGGAAAATATCTAAAAAAGTATTATCCTAGCATCTGGGTTAATGCTTGATAGCCGATTTGTTCAGTCATCAGCTCTAATAGCTAGTACCAGAATGGTATTGCCTCTAGCGCAAAAAAATAGAAGAGTTAAATCTAGAAGGAAAAAGCCGATACGATATGTATCGCCTATAGAGCAAAAACAAACACAGAGACAATCATGATGTATACAAAGACATTGCAGAAAATTCACTGAGACACGATCATAGAAAAATGGAGATTTCATTCATTGATCAGTTTGTCCTAGGTACAAGCTAATCGAACACCCTATTTATAACGTCCTGAGCTGTGGTGATGCCCACGATGGCCGCTGCGGCGTCTTCAAAGTCCTCGACCAGGTCCTCATGCATGTTGGGGTCATCGGTCATTGGGAAGCCCGACTCCATGGTGCGAAGATCATGCCCGGTCTGGACCTACGCCATGGCCAAAGCCACCGCTGTGCCGCGATGAACGTCGTGGAGGGCGATCCCCTAGATGCATGCTGGGATGTCATGCAGGCGGTTGTTGAGGAGAGGGCCCTGGGTGTTGATGGCCGTCATACCCACGTTCGCCATCAGTTGGAGGTTCTCCAACTGCAGCATCAGGGCTGACAATCATAGAAACAAAGGGGCTATCAAGACAAAGACAGCGGAGATTGAAATAGTAGTTTTCTTGGAGTTCATCTTACCAGCCACCATGAGGTCGGACTTGGCCAGCCGTGCCCGAGCAGCGTTGGCTTCTTCCTCGACGACGAGGAGGGTGGCTTGAGAAGCCTCGAGGTGGATCTCAAGCTGACTGTTCTCCCGAGTTGCCTTGGAGTAATGGTCCTTAGCCGCCCTCCACTCCCGGAGGAAACACCGGGCATCGTCGTCGTTGTAGGAGTCAGAGGAGTCTGACTATGTGGCTGGCGCGGCAGTAGCCAATGCGGCGGTGGAGGGCTTGCCGACCCTGGGAGGAAGTGGATGAAGGCTATCATTGAGGACAAGCCTGTAGATGCATTAGTAGATGATTCTTGCTATGGACAGGAGCGTTCAGTCTTACCTCATGCAGTGGAGCCACTGGCCGACCAGGGCCTCCTCCTCTAGGAGATCTTTCGCTATGCGTTAGCTGTGGTGATCTTCTCCTACCATGGGTGCTGGCCTAGATCATGGAAGGAGAAGGGAACTGCTACAGTGTTTGTGAAGGCAGAGAAGCATAGAGAATAGAGGCGGTTGCAAGTGTAGATGTGTTTGAAGCCAGAGCCCTTGGCTGGTATTTATAGCCACAGAGACGGGATGGTCAATATCTCGGAATATGCAAAGGCAAGCCCAATTAATGGAAGAGGGAGTGTCGTTCTACCTGTACCGAGGGAAAACATGGTGATTGATGACTGAGAAGGAATTTGAAAGGTTTTACCATGAGAGACATTTTTAGATTTAATTGAGTCAGATCAAATCAGGAATCAAAATCGGCTATTCTACTGAGCCTCGAGGAGACACACAACAGGCAAGATAATTGCTCTCCTTACAAACTGGTGTGTGGGCATGCAACCGTTCTTCCTTGGAAAAATCAGAGTTGCATTGCGGCATATTAGAAGTTGAAAGAGCTTAACAGCCGATGATTACAAGGTTTTGATTGTGATCGGCTTCACACTTTTGCAAAACATGAGGACAGGGCAAAAAGGGGAGTCACTTCGAACGAAGAGATTGTTTGCTAGCTTCTCCAATTACAAACTAAGAGTCGGGGAACACTTTGTTCACAATGTCTTTGGCCTAGGAAGCAAGTGCTATGGAGTTGGCAGTGTTGAAGAAGTCTTTGACTAGGCGCTCATAGTCCTCAGGATGGTCGGTGGCTGGGAAACCATGGGGAAGAAGTCGAAGCTCATGACTAGAGCGGGCTTGCGCAACAGCCAATGCCATGGCAACGCCATGATGAACACCATGAAGGGCAACTCTCTCTGATGTGGTTTGGGACATCGTATAGGCGAACCACTGGCATGGCGCCCCTGGCATTGACAAATCCTACCGCATACTCTACAGCCGATCAAAGCCTTTCCAACTGGGCTGATAAGTCTGAAAAGGATTGAAGGAAGGGATAATCAAGATCTTGAAGGCAAAAGTAAAAGAACAGAGAATTGTGTTGGATATCTCACCCATGATTCTGGCCGCAGCCTCGCTAGCCTCACTTGAGTGGTGTTGGACCTATGTTCCGAGATGGTGAGAGCATCCTGCAGCGCGTTCAGATGAAAGTCCATCCACCCAAGATCATGGGTTGCAGTGGAGTACCAAGCTAGAGCCTCATCCCTCTCTTGAAGAAGCTAGCAAACGGTATCACCACAAGGATCGCTGGGCACGATTGAAGGCTCCACTAGGACTACTACCCGTGCGCTACCAGGGCCATGGATTGTGCCAGGAAGTAGACCATAGTTTGGGTTAGCTCTGCAGACAAAAATATCAGATCAATCCAAACAAAAGGGAGTTGTAGGACAGCGATCATCCTTACTCCTAGTGACGAAGATGCTGGTATGGTGGCACAAACTCGTCAAGGGTCTCTTTAGCAGACCTCTTGCCATTCTCCATATCTTCGAGCCTATTAGAAAGCAAATCGCACCAAAGACATAGAAGGTTTGGGACGAAGCAGGTTGTTTTTTCAATCCACAGCCATGGCCCGTATATATAGCCCGGGAGATGAGAAGATAGACTTCGTTGGGGTTATGGAATTGAAGTCAGTTATGGAAATGGATCAACACTATAGAAATTCATAGAACGGTTCACGGAAGCAAAACGGATTCAGACTTATTGCTTCCCATAATTACAGATACCGTGGGATTGATACAAAAGGTTTACATTAACCGACGTTCGACCCACAAGGACTTCATTGGATTGAAGGGAGTCTAGAACCACACAAGGCTGAAGGGCATCGTGAACCAAGTCATATCAGCCCAATGATGGAAGTAGCATTAGGGGAGAAAAGAGACCGGCTTGCTAAGAGGATGCCCATATATCCCACCGATTTCTCGGCATGGACATTTGATAGAGCGAACAAGGGGAAGTTGTCCACACATTTGAACCCTTGCAAACACTAGAACAGCTCTGCACTGATGGTGAGAAGACTCAGCTGATATCACAAGAATTCTTCTAACTACAGTAGCTGATCCTCTTGCTTGACAAGGTGCTGAAATGAGCGACACAATTGCCATATGCACAAGAATTCTTCTAACCACTCAAGACCCTCATAATAAGAGATTAAACTATGGAGGGTCTAGCAAAGCCAAGGGCACTCAAGAAGGAAAGCAGAAAAGAAACATAACTGAGTTGTTGGGTTGCTCTCGCTAGAGTCAGATAGGCATTTATAGTCGGTCTGGAAGATTGAATCCAAGCGTCCGTGAAGCAATAGTGCTCTCGTGAAGCTTTGAAGTATGAGCTCATAAGCAGGCAAGGATGTTGGTGAAGGTCACAGATAGTAGGCCCCAGATCAAGGTTCTCTACCTATGACTATGGACCCATCGAGGGTACAGACGTGGTAATTTTGGAATAAAAATATTTTTATCCCAAAATTGGGGGGCATGTGTTTACACCAAAATTTGGAAAGAAGAACACAAACTCGAAGCTTCTAAGATTATATCATCAAGGAATTGATCAGATATGAATCAATATCCGCTGGTTTTGATGCAGCGTCGGAATCGGCTATTTTATAGATGACGTCAACAGACAACGTCAATGGACTACGAACGGATGGCGTTAGAGAAAAAAACATGTCAGACTCTACAAAAAGGAAAAGATTAGGGTCCAAGTTATCTTAAGTTAGGAATATTTTCTTTTATGCTAAGAATTGTAATGAATCGTATTTGATTAGGATTCATGTTTAGGTTCTGAGTACAAATATTGGACCCCGGCTATTGTAGAAAACAACCAATCAATCAATACAATCACTTTTTTGGCTTCACGCCAACCTTTAGGAGTAGGAGTACTGTAGATCTCAAGGAGTTCTTCAATAAGCACGGCTGCATTGATCCGGTCAACCACCGGCTTGTCTGTGAGTACCGTCATGACTTGTATCATACTTGTAAAGCTGCATTAGTCGATTGATCTTTTACGAGTATAATATAAGTTAGTTATCGATCTCTATCATTATTTGTAAGGCTGCATCAGCTGATTGATCTCTTGCGAATCATAATATAGATCAAAGTTATCGATCTTGTGTTAAATAACTTGTTGTTTAATACAATATCACCAGTTATCGAATCTGCTAAGATTAGTAAGACTTTTCTTGCTATTTTAGGCTGATTCACCAGTTATCGATCTTGTTATGATTAATGTTCCATTAATCATAACAAATCACCTGATTGAGATAGAGATAGATCGATCACGCTTTGAATCTTATAATTGATGGCTTAATTCTGCTAGATCGACTGTTTTATCTCTATTCTAATCAAGCATAGTATGCATTCAAAGACATGTTCAAATCTTGGATAAACTCACCAGTTATTGAGATCTAATTTAATGACAGTACCATAGCTGCATCGATCTGGTCAAACCTCACTAGTAAGACTTTAGATTAGAGATTATCGATTAGTGCCTTTGTTTATGATTGAGATATGTATTTTGTTTGTTTGCTATGCATGCATCGGCTATTTTATCCAATTTGCCTGTGCTTTCACACATATGGCATGTTTTCCATGAACCTGTCAATATATAGATGGTTTTATGGATTCTTTGGCTTTAGTTTGTTATCATTATCATAGTTATATCGATCCAGTCGAACCTCATAGTTGATGATAACAGATTAGATTCAGAGCGTTTGTAGATCCATTTGTACTAGACAGTCGATTTGTCAGCATGTTATATCCTTTCTCGTTAAACTTATCGGCTCAATGCTTTACACTGGCTATATTCATCTAGCTGATGATGTTTCTTTATGTTACTTATATCTAGGTGCATCGTACTTGTTATCATAAATCAATCATGACCCACGAGCATCACAGTCCTTAACAGTCGATTTCTTCTCGTATCGGCTATTTAGTCGATTCCCCCGTTTGGCTGTTCTCAAAGCAGCATACATGGAACTGTCTGAGCAACACCAGCATGTTCCACCCTAAATTGCTGATAAGCTTTCTCTCCTTGTCAATTGCGGGTCAAATTGACTGGCATGCCTTCGGGATTTTCAGGATCGACTGGTCCTGAGTTGAAGCCAAGCAGATCTCCAGGTTGACTCCGCCCAGATTGTTCCAGCTTGCTGCGTGCCTCAGCACGTTCCCACATTTTCGCGTCGATAGGGACACCTCCAGCATGTGCATAAAACCATTAAGAAACATAGTTCCTGAAAATTTACATACTAGAATATCCTCTCTCCATTTAGTTTCTTTACACATCTATGCTCCAGTTTTGGATGAGTAGATGTTGACAACTAACACCCCCGGCGACCTTACCTACAGTTCTACCACATGGAAGTGCGAGGAGATTATGGGATCAAACCCCTAGCAATCTGAAACATAACAAAGGTTGATATGTGGCAGTACCACTGATTTGCTA
The DNA here is from genome assembly GCF_019320115.1 of Miscanthus floridulus. NCBI lineage: Eukaryota > Viridiplantae > Streptophyta > Magnoliopsida > Poales > Poaceae > Miscanthus > Miscanthus floridulus. The sequence goes on along the minus strand of NC_089582.1, from coordinate 20,116,366 downwards.
GTCACCGGATTGCAGACAACATAGCGAAGCCCAACACACCAGCAGAGGAAGAGACCTCTGTAGCAATCTTAGATGACTAAATCCTGAATGGGGAAGGGCAAGAAGCACAAGGAGGGGTATTCACCGATGAAGCTGGCGAATCAGTGTTTGCCTTTCCAGTTGCCATATATGAATCCGGCGATAAACTAGGGTAGCTCCTTACTGTGCTCAGATTTAGAGATGAGGTGGTACCAGGAGCGACACACACACTTGCAGCTGCACAAGGTGTGGGAGGTGAGGCGGTGGAGGATAAGGACCAAGACATCATCTATGAGGATGTCTACTTCATTCCTCTTGTTGGTGGCCTCCTCCTCCATCTTGACTAGGATGTTGTGGAGCGGGTCCGATGATGGAAGCGGCAACTTTGTCGCCTGAATCAGAGTAGGAGCACCTGATTGATGTGCTTGTGACCTCCTTAATGATCAGATGGAAGCTTGATTCGTACTTAGATGAGATAAGAGGTGAATAAAAAGCCAAGAAACATGGATAAGGGAATTGCGAGAAAGCATTACCCTTGCCTTTGGATCTTCCGGTAGTGAGCTCGTGCAGCCACGGTGGTGATGAGTACCAGCCTAGTCACCGGTGGATCTGTGTAGGCATGTTGGTGAGGTGTACCGGCGTGGAGCACTAGCTTATCGGTGGTGAGTGGTGGCTTGCATGCCGATGAGTAGGTGAGGAATAGCAGCACTTGAGGAGGAGACAGATAGGGTGGTGGCTGGGTGGGTAGCGGTCTTTGTAAGCTAACTACAAATGCGCTAAAAATTCTAAAAATGCGCGGGAGTCTTGCGCTGGCTTGCAAATTTTGACGATATCGGCGGTGAAGGCTACCAGTGGTGGTGATTGGGTCTTAAAGAAGATGGTACGTAGCAGCTAATGACGGGCGTATCGTACAGAAATTGAACTTTGGAAAGGAACAAAATATTGTGAACATTATTTTTGCAAGTTACAACAAGATGTTAGCACCTAATGGTGAATAGCGGCGATGATACAGTTTTTTCAACGACGCTTATATCCGACGATGACAAAATTGTATAATGTTGATGCTAATTCAGCTGAGCCTTAGTAGCTTACTGAACACACAACGTACTTTTTACAATAACAATATATGCTAACATGACAAAGTTCGTCAGTTGATGTTGCATAATAAAGGTACTCATCTCTATAATAACAATGGACACAATTACAAAGCCGTACCATACAGTGGTTTGCACATACAAAGCAACACCCCACCAGCATCATAGTGAGGTAACAATGTTCAAAATCAACAAAAGACATTCTTTTTCAATTAACTCAGTTACACTTTTCATTCACTAGGCGTACAATAATAAGGATCTATCAGCAACTATAGTATGATGATAAAAACCTTGGCCCTGTTCTTCAACACTACTTCAGTAGTACTTTTCAGCGAACGAACAATGTTTTTCTCTCACAACAAATCAGCATAAGCATCGGCATAAGCTAAATTTTAGCGATGACCATAGGTTTATCCCCGCACTGAGCGAATGGACATCTCATGAAGCGTAGAAGCCGAATGAAGGTGTAAGTAACCTTCACCGCACCTCCGAATCTTCACCACAAGCAGGGACAATGCTTGGAAGAAGCCTGGGGAACAACCACCTCACAGAACTTCCTATAACATCCAAGAGGATGAGGAGCCCCACGAGGAGCCTTGCCCGCGCCGTCTTCATCAATGTCAGGGAGGAACGCATGCCACGGGGTCAAGAGATCCTAGGTCAAGATCTGTGGGCTCAAAAGGTTTCCTAGCAACAGCAAGGCACCCTACGCCCTCTAGGATTTCCTATAGATATTCTGACCTATAAGTCTTCCATACGCCGACCATCAATGAGCCTAGCCACCGTGTCATCGGTGACCCGGGCCACAGAAGATGGAATTGTTCTTCACCATCTTTTCATGGAACTTCCTCTAACACCCAAGATGAACGGCCACCAGTAGACCGCTACATAACCCGATCTTGAAAGCCTTCTCTCAGCAACGGTGGAGCCACCAAAGTATGCCATGAACCATGGCGGACGAAAGGAGTTGTCGCTCTCTCACTCAGTCTAATGCTAAAGGATTTGGAGGGAGGGGATGGGCGAGAGACTCAGTGCACCCAGACCCGGCTTAAATAGGCTAGCCTTGAAGATGCATCTAGACTTAGTGTAGTTAAGATGCATGATCTAGGGAGCACGCATCAGGGAAGACGAGGTATACGATGGTTCCTGGCGTAATAAGTGGTGGGGACGGTGTTGGAAGTTGGGACATTCAACACTCACGCACTTAAATACGCTAGCCTTGAAGATGCACCCAGACTCAGTGTAGTTAAGATGCGTGATCTAGGGAGCACGCGTCAGGGAAGATGAGGTATACGATGGTTCCTAGCATAATAAGTGGTGGGGACAGTGTTGGAAGTTGCAACAACATTCAACACTCACACACGCTTCCCTGAGTTTTGGGCTTCCTGTGCATCTTTCTAGATTTTGGTGTGAACACATGGCCCCAAATTTTTGATGAACCCACTGTCCCCTGGGGCTATAAATTTGGAGGCAAGGCGGAGTAGAAGGAATACTGCTTGTGTTCATTTGTTGTATTGTGACACATATATTTTCTTCTTCGTTTTCTCCTTCTACTCTTCTTCTGAACAATGACTCATGGCAAGCGTCCAAGGGAGGTGTGGGGGTATTAACCCCTATACCCTTACGGCTAGGCTTGGGCCGACCTAGACCAGGGGGTCTGGCCCACTAGAAGACGACGTGCGGCCCAACCAATCTGCTCGGAGTCCCGCGCAAGGAATCAAGGCAGACCTGGAGATCAAGCAAGATCCTGGTCAGTTAGAATAGGAATCCTTATCCGGCCACCTATGGCAATTGTAATTGGTTAGGATTAGTTTCTAGATCTGTAACCCTGTCTCCCAGACTATATAAGGCAGGCAGGGGACCCCTCTCAAAAACATCTCTCATTGACATACAGCAATACAATCAGACGCAGGACATAGGTATTATGCCTTCACGGTGGCCGAACCTGGATAAAACCATGTGTCTATCTTGCGTCACCATCTTGTTTGTAGCTTGTGCATCTGTCTGCCGATAATCTACTACGTTAGGCATACCCCTAGGTAGACTACCGACCATATTTCGTCGATAGTGACGCACCAGGTAGGGGGTGTGCGTACTGCTCCCTAGAAGAACAAGATGGTCATCATCCCCGGTTCCATGGCTACGCCGAACGGCCTCACGTTCACCATCGGCCAGATCACCTAGACCACTGGCTCCAACAACTTCATCGCCATGACCACGGAGGAGGCGCGGATCCGATCTACGTCGACCACTGCTTCACCGGCATCGGCTACGGCTCTGACCACGTTGGATCTGGCTTCGACTACACCAACATCATCTTCAGCCACGCCGACAACCCGTCATTTGCTTCCTCGCTACAAAGGGAGGCAGATCGACAACACCGACCTGCTCGACTCTATCGATCGGGTCGGCACCAAGCTTGCTAAAACCCTAGCTCTGGTAAGTTCGATTCAAAATCAACCTACCGTGTAGGTAACCACTCCCCACATACTTAGTGGTGTGGTTGTTGAGCTAGTACTAACCTTTAGCTAGTATTGGTGGTGTGGAAGAGACAACTATGTTGATGCCAAATGTTTGGAGAAGTTATTTTGGGTAGATGGGTGCTAAATATTTGGACATCTTACGTATTTACCAATGTTGATGCAAACGAGACATCTATGTATGTAATGGATTTATGCTAGACTAATATATCTATATACATGATGGTGCATTGTATTTATGTTGGTATATCTCCATGATTCTGTGTATATTATATTAAATATATTTGTTTTAAATTATATGGAAAAGGCTATTATGTCATTTTTCTATGGGTGGTATTTTTCCTAGTGGTTTAACACCGACAGGGAAAAAGATTCCTCTGATGGTCTCCTGTCGTCAGGGAAAATATCACCGACAGGAAAAATATATTTCCCTGATGGCTAGAATCGACAGGGAAAACAAACACCAACAGGGAAAATACCTTTTTTTTACGGTTTGTGGACCAACAGGGTAAATACCCTTATATCCTGTCGGTTTTACACCACCAAGGAAATTATTTCCCCTGCCGGTAGTCTGTGTTTTTTTTGGCGGTTTTAACTGACAGAGAAAATGTATTTTCCCTGACGGTTTTGGAATTTTCCTGTGGGTTCTTCACCGACAGGCAAAATAAGATGAATTTCCCTGACGGTCAACTGTCAGGCATTTTGCAATTTCCCTGGCGAGCTAGCCCTAACGGTTATTCTCTGACGGTACACCGTCAGTGAAATTAGATTTCGATTTTCCTGAAGGTTTTTACAATTTTTCTGACAGTAATCGCATCGTCAGGGAATTTCGGCTTTCCAGTAGTGTTCCTCTCTGCAAGAAAGCAACCTCCATCAACAGGCACGCTCCGCTGCGATGGGTACTGGTTCGTGAATGGTGTTTTGACAGTAACAAACAGTGCATACAAATGTTGAAAACAGCTGGGGCAGGGCTGCCCTGCTGCAGCCCTCGCTGCAAAACTCCATATAAACTTACTTCATGAGCTATAAAAAGTTAAAGAGAAAAATGATCTAGTCCTTTATTCCATGGTTCAGCGTAGGACTTAGCATATTTCTGGTTTCGGTCATGCTAGAAGAGAGTTTGGAACCGCGTGTGGAAAGAGTGCTTAAATAGTGGCTGAGCTGTGAGTGGACAGTACGGCCTTGTTGAGTTCCTCGCCGTTAAAAGTTTAGTCCATATCTCATCGGATATTTGACATATGTATGGAGTATTAAACATAGATTAAAAAATAATTAATTGTACAGATTATAACTAATTTGCATAATGAATTTTTTAAGTTTAATTAGTCCATGATTTGATAACATGGTACTACAGTAAACATGTGCTGTTGACAGATTACTTAGGCTTAATAAATTCGTCTCGCGCAGTACTGAGGACTTCTATAATTTGTTTTATTATTATTATCCGAACACTCCTATGTGACACCTAATGTGACACTCCTAAACTTTAGCGCCTAAATTTAAATGAGGCCTAAACAATGGTGGTGAACATGTTGTACAGTGCCCAAGGGATAATATATATTATTCTGAGCACCACAAATATGCTTATGCGTGAGCCTTTTTCAAAATCTAGCACCCCCTTCCTCCCCATCGATGACCAAAACTCTTGGGAGGCCGCCACGCCCACAGCCGCAACCCTTTCCATCCACGGGTGATCCCTACTGATTGTTTTGCACCCATCACCCGACACACACCAACCTGACACCCATGACGCCGTCTCACCATGCTTAGATTTTTTTCTTAGACACAACATTTTTATATGGCCGTCTCTCTAAATGATTTTAGAAGACAGACGTTCAAAAGATATGTTTGCCCCTATAAATTGATTTACATAGATGGACCTCCTAAGATGGTCATCTCTATAAATGAGGAACTCATAGAGCGACCTCGTCTCTATAAATGAGGAATTCATAGAGCGGCCAATAAAAATAAAACCCTAGCTCCCCTAGCTGACACTCCTAACTCGGTAACTCTAATTCCCTCGACCTCAACACCCACTAATCGCCGGTCTCTCGATCTTGTCTCTTCTTCCCCCTTGTTGTCTCTTCTCTATTTGATCCAACACAACTGGCCAAAGGTGGCGCGGGGTGGCCCGTACTGGTGGAATAGATCCGGCCTAAGGCGATGCTTAGGGCCTTCCTACCAGCTAGGTATGTCATCACTACCCGGTGAGGAACCCAAACCGGCCCACAGAGCTCACCGATGAAGACGACGCTGCTGGGAAATTAAACGACGACAAAGCATCCTGCACATTTTTCACTTGTACATAATAAATAAATGCATTATATTTGCATGATCTCATCAGAGATACATGCGCGCGATTTTTCAAAAAAAAATGAAAGAAAAAGGAAGCATGTGCGCGCACCTGGACTGAGTCCACCCATGTTGTCCAGATCACACGGCCGGCGGCGCACAAGAACGCAGCTGATAGCTAGCTAGGAGCCTAGGAGCAGGAAGAATATGGCAACGAGGTACGTAGTATGGGAGCTGGGAGACGACAATCTATGTCCATGCCTGCCTTTATATATATATAGAGAGAGACGTGCTATTCTGTATCTGGCCACATAATAAGTTATTCTATGGCCACTTTGAGTTACGATAATTACTATACTAATTTACGAGATTATGGTAACTCCCTATAAGTGATTTATTATAGCATTATGGTAAGTATCATCTTGAATTATAGTAACCCATGTATCGTAAATGTGTATTGTCATTATCGTAAATTGGTATAAATATTATCGTAAATCAAGGTGGCCATAGAATAAGTTATTCTGTGGCCAGCTGCCAGAATAGTCTATATATATGTATATATATATGGACCCGCTGGTCACCTAGAGCCAAACCCAAGCCGCCAAAAAAGATGTACATATATATATTATCAACCCATGGAGTCGCAGATCTATCAAAGTATACAAATATATTCCATATGTAACCGTATTAGCTTAATTAATTTGTGTCTAAATTATAACTATTAGAAGGAATCCAATTCCAAGGATCCAAACGGGGCCTTAGTGTTTATGCTTTTGAATTCTAGATTCTCCAACTTTGTTTGTTCGGATTTTCAGAATTCCTCGTAGGATTAGGATCTCACCTGTATGGATGTGGTAGAAATTTTTTATTACATGCTTATAATAATAATAATAATAATAATAATAATAATAATAATAATAATAATAATAATAATAATAATAATAATAATTCTTATTATATATATAATATATATGTAGCCATCCAAATGGAGCCGTACGATTGAACACAACAGCACCGACGTGCTTTGGTGGCCGGGCCCAGCCCAACACGAAGAATCCTGGGAGCGCTTGGGTAAGGCCTCGTTTAGTTGGCGAAAATTTTTAGAAAATGGTACTGTAGTATTTTCATTGTTATTTGGTAATTAGTGTTCAATCATAATCTAATTAGGCTTAAAAGATTCGTCTCGTGAATTTCGTCTAAACTGTGTAATTAGTTTTGTTTTTTATTTATATTTAATGCTTCATGCATGTGTCCAAAGATTCGATATGACGGCGAATCTTGAAAAAATTTTGTAAAATGAAGTGGAACCTACTTAGTGCACACGTACGGATTATTGATTTTCCGCTTCTACTACCGTCCACGAATGGTTCCTAACGCTGTATATGAGAGGAAAATGGTTATTACAGTCGTCGCGCGTGACATACATAAGCAGGACACTAGCCGCGTTTGTGCGTGCGTCACTAGAGAGAAACACTCTACGTTTCGTTCCTTTCCTGTGAATTGAAGGAAACAGACTAACACTCGTCGCTGTTTCGCACTGGAACACGTCTCTGCATGCACGGTGGAACCGTGGAAGAAAGTTTCTCTCTACGTGTACTGTAAGTCTGTAATAGGCGATCTTACTGTACAAACCAAGCGTTTAACAAGTGATTGACATTTTAGAGGAGTGCATCTCTGAGCGAGGTTAACCTCAATAGACGATGACCGTCACTACTGGAAACCGGCACTTTGCCGAGTGCCGGAAGTTTTGCCGAGTGTATTTTATCGGACACTCGGCAAAGACGGCTTTGCCGAGTGTTTTTTCGGCACTCGGCAAAGATGGCTTTGCCTAGTGTTTTTTTTGGCACTCGGCAAAGATGTAATTTGCCGAGTGCCATTTTTCGGCACTCGGCAAAATGCGTCTTTGCCGAGTGCCTTTTTTCTAGCACTCGGTAAAGATGTATTTTGCCGAGTGCCATTTTTTGGCACTCGGCAAAATGCGTCTTTGCCGAGTGCCTTTTTTTGGCACTCGGCAAAGAGACATTTTGCTGTGTGCAGTTTTTTTGGCCCTCGGCAAATCATTTTTTCAAAGCAATTTTTGAGGCCCTAAATGAATTCAAATAAAAAACTTTTCAACTACAAAGTTGTATAACTTCTCAAGATCTACAAAGTTTATTTTGGTCATTTCTTCATTTGACAAAGCGACAATAACGTTGTTCATAAAATCTACATCTCTCTCATACGTCTCATATTAATTTCATAAAAGTAGAAGAGAGATATATAAGATTTATGAATAATGTTACTACCATTATGTCGGATGAACAAATGACCAAAATAAACTTTGTAGATCTTGAGAAGTTATGAAATTTTGTAGTTGGCAACATTTTGATTTGAAATCATCTTGTCATGCAAAAACGACGTTTGAATTTGAAAATTTGAAAATTTGAATTTTTCAAAAGACCTCGGATGGAAAAACTTCCTAAACGAAAATTGTAGATCTCCAAAAGTTATGGAACTATGTAGTTGACAACTTTTTGATTTGAAATCATCTTATCATGCAAAACTACGTTTGAATCTCTCAAATTTAAAATTCGAATTTTTCAAACGACCTCGGATGGAAAAACTTCCTAAATAAAAATTGTAGATCTCGAAAAGTTATGAAACTTTGTAGTTGACCACTTTTTGATTTTAATTTGTTTAGGACCTCAAACAAGCAATTTACTCTCGGTTTAGTATAATATATGAGGATAGATAACGGAATCTAGACTCAAGTGACAGTATAGTACAGTGGTAGAGCAGCAGACACGCGAGGGAGAGGTCGTGAGTTCGAATCCCGCCGGCCGCGTTAGCTGTGAACTTTGCGCAAAAAATGCAGCGACTTTGATGGCCGGTGGCGCTGGATGGACGGGCGCTGGCCGGTGGCGGCCTCCCCCGAAAAAAAAATTTGCTGTTATTTTTGGGTTTTTTCGCATTTTCATTTTGCTGAGTGCAAATCTTTGCCGAGTGCTTTTCCGGCACTCGGCAAAGGCTTTGCCGAGTGCCCGACAAAAAGCACTCGGCAAAGGCTTCTTTGCCGAGTGCGGCACTCGGCAAAGCCTTTGCCGAGTGTATTTCGGGCTTTGCCGAGTGCCGCAGGCACTCGCCAAAGTGCCGGTTTCCAGTAGTGTGTACTGTGCACCCTTGCAAAAAGCTATGTGTGCTAGTAGATGAAATCGAACTAGGCCCTTGTTTAGTTACCCAGAACCCAAACTTTGGCACTATGCAAAAAAGAAGATTCTCCGTCATATCAAACTTGCGGTACATATATGGAGTACTAAATATTGACGAAATCAAAAACTAATTTCACAGTACGGATTATTGGTTTTCCGCTTCTACTACCGTCCACGAATGGTTCCTAACGCTGTATATGAGAGGAAAATGGTTATTACAGTCGTCGCGCGTGACATACATAAGCAGGACACTAGCCGCGTTTGTGCGTGCGTCACTAGAGAGAAACACTCTACGTTTCGTTCCTTTCCTGTGAATTGAAGGAAACAGACTCCAACACTCGTCGTTGTTTCGCACTGGAACCGTGGAAGAAAGTTTCTCTCTACATGTACTGTAAGTCTGTAATAGGCGATCGTACTGTACAAACCAAGCGTTTAACAAGTGACTGACATTTTAGAGGAGTGCATCTCTGAGCGAGGTTAACCTAAATAGACGATGACTGTACTGTGCACCCTTGCAAAAAGCTGTGTACTAGTAGATGAAATCGAACTAGGTGCAGCAGATGGGCGTGTTACCGTTCACTGGTAGTCCGGAATAACTATGAACTATACATTTAGTTAGATCTACCTATAAATATACTATATTTACAAACGGAGTGTAGTTCAGTTGATTAGCTTTCTTATATGGTAGAACTCGATATGAGTGCTCACGTTTTTTTTTCTTTACTAGGTAAATGCCCGTGCGTGCAACACACTACTAAAAAAGGTTTGTAGCAAATGCTCATTTTTTTAGGGGCGGCTGGGGATGGAGGCGCCCCTATAGTGGACGTACTCGGGAAACACGAGACCAGCCACCCCTACAAATGGCACAGTAGGGGCGGCTCATGATACGAGCCGCCCTACAAATGGGTCGATTTGTACGGGCGGCTCACTCACCAGCCGCCCCCGGTGTTGCGATTTGTAGGGGCGGCTCAATCACCGGGCGCTCCTACAAATACATTTGGCCCACTGATCTCGTCCATCCAACTTGATCCAATGGGAAGGCTCCCCTTCGCACTGAACACCGTGCCCGGTTTCCAAAACCCATCGTCGTCGCCCCTACAAATGGCACAGTAGGGGCGGCTGATGATACGAGCCGCCCCTACAAATGGGTCGATTTGTAAGGGCGGCTCACTCACCAGCCGCCCCCGGTGTTGCGATTTGTAGGGGCGGCTCAATCACCGGCCGCTCCTACAAATACATTTGGCCCACTGATCTCGTCCATCCATCTTGATCCAACGGGAAGGCTCCCCTTCGCACCGAACCCCATGCCCAGTTTGTGAAACGACCTGATTTCCATGAAGGGAAATCCACATAGTCGAAGTGTAATAAGACCGTTGTAGATCATATTACCCAAATTCCAGTCGAATATCACATCCATACAACGTAATTTCAGAGTACAAATAGTGCGGAATTACATAAATTATTACATCGCCGCATTGGCGGAATCAAAAGTAGCATTCATTCAGAACAGCTTGAAGATAAGATCGCCAAACTCGAGCGTAGGAACGAACCCCTCAACCGTCAAACTCCTCGGAGCTATACTCCTCAGCAGAACCTGTGTGCCAAAATTTATCAGTACGATTTGTACTGGCCACTCCCACCCTATGAGCATTGCTTTGTGGAAATTGGATGCAAGTTGGATATATTCAAAAGGAACCTATAAGGCTGGGGTTTTCTATGTTTTAGCATATCAAGTATATAATAATAGTTGGTCAAGTTTTAACACCATTCCCACACACATTCCACCCCATCCCCGTCCAGAGCCAGATTTCGATCCAGGGATCGATATACCACCATCTCCACACCATCACCATACCATCGCTCAGTCGACAGGCCAACTCCCTCTCGGCACCGTCTCAAGGCCCGTAGCCCCTGGCTACGACCGACACTCTCTCACGGGGGAAGAAGAGAAGGACTCATCTCACTATCTAGTTTAAGCGAAACCCAGGAAAGGTCCATAGCCGACAAGTTGGCTCATGTATCGATCGATCAACCATACACTCTGCAGAGGTTTTACATAACCACAAGATCTGCCTTCTTCGCTGACCGTCGTCAACTAGGCTGATTCTGGTCGCTTGCTAGCCTAGGATAATGCCACTCTACCATTCAACCCTAGTACACCCCAAGTTTAGTCTAGGTGGCTGAAACTGTGAGTCATGAGCCGGGTCCACAAGGTCTCCATGAAGTCTCGGAAGGGTGTGGGGGAATCCTCCGCGCCCCGTACCTCCTTACACTGTCCGCTATCAACCTAGCAGTAGTGGCAATATCTTACCAAGTAGTCCGGCCGTCCCGCACCATATAGGGCGAGTGGTACATAAGGCTTCCCGGTGAATTTGAGTACTAGTAAGTCCTTAGGGATGACCAAGCCGGAATGTCTTCATCAGGGTTTCCATTTACCGTGCCACCACAACACCTCCACCCCGGGCTCCTCCCATCACAGGTTCACACCCAGGGCCACCTCATATACCATTTACCCACCACAGGTATCCATTCCAAGGGTGCCCAGGTAGCACCCCACGGCAAGACTTGCCCTAGGCTCGTCGTATATTCCAACTTGGTCGACACAACCCTCACCCTCCACGCACCCAAGTCACACACGCAGCACTCTTCCCATAGTCCAGATAACACCAGTTTTCACCACACGTCAATGTAGTACAAGCATAGTAGAAGTATAAGCAATGAGACATAGCAGCAAGCGTGTGTCTAGCCTAATAGCAGGGTAAGCAGGGGTAAGGTTGCGTCAAGGTAAAGGCCATCAGGTAAGCATACTACCATGCAAGTCCTATCATTATGTGAGTATAACAATAAAGTAAAGCAATAGCAATTCTATATGAGCCATGCGTAATAGGTGCTACGAGGTTAGGTGGGATGTGGCACCTTTCGTGTAGTCGTCTCCGTACTCCTCACGGTACTCACGATCCTCGTCCGTCTAGTTCTCCTCCGAGTCTGCATACGATCGAATTATAGTCGCGTTAGCGACGTCTATAGAATAGCACAAAGAAGCAATGAAAATTCAAAAGAGCCAAATGCACTCAAATATGGGTTCATTGCGTAAAGTTCGATTTTAGATGAATTTTGGTCCTAGTTTCATATTTTTCTGAGGTCGTATGAATTAGTTATGAATTTCCGAAGTTTAAATCATCTCTGAAAATGAAAAAGGCTGAATTAATCCTGGGCTGACACTGTCACACTGTGACTGGTCCACGCGGCATGCTGATGTCAGTGTGACATCAGCATGACGTCATCATCTCGATCCGAGCTGACAGGTGGGGTCCCGCTGACGTCAACTTGACGTCAGCATGACGTCATCAACGTCATCAGTTCCGACAGGTGGGACCGGGGGCTCTTGAGTCACTGACATGTGGGTCCGGTCAAAGTCAACGTCAAGTCAATGGGCGAGTCAACGGTCAACGGATCATAGTCAATGACAGGTGGGGCCAGAGTTGCTGTCGTCAGCAGCTGACGTCACCGTGACGTCATCATGACGTCACCTCGGCTGTGTTGTTACTGACAAGTGGGACCCGCGTGACGTTGTCATGACGTTAGCATGACGTCACTTACTGATATGTGGGTCCAGAGTCTCTGTGTCGCTGACATGTGGGTCCGGTCAATCGGTCAACGTTGTAGATCGAAAAGTAGAAGATGAATAGAGGAACCGTTCGATATATATAGGTCAGGACCCTTTAATCCCGGCTGGTAACACCAACCGGAACTAAAGATCCTTTAGTCCCGGTTGGTGTTACCAGCCGGGACTAAAGGTATTTTTGGGCGGGCAATTCCGCCCACCCTTTAGTCCCGGTTCCTGGCCTGGGCCGGGACTGAAGGCCTGAAAATTTTGGCAGCCCGCTAGAGTAATTGGAAAGGCCTGGGATTTTGATTTTTTTCTCCTTGTTTAATACTAATTAATTCTATAGTAACTTCAATACTTTGCAATATTTATTTTTAAAAATACTATTGATTAACTAATTATTTATTGTAAATAGGAAAATTTTGTAACCTAAAGTTTTTAATTTCTTTTATGAATATAGAATATAAATGTTACTAATACTAAGTATTTTGTTAATGCAAAAATATATTTGTAACTTAAAATTAATAAAACTAATATTATTCGGTAGGAAATTTATTATCACATTATTGTAACGTCAATGTTTCAATTTTTTCTCGATTTTTTTACCAAAATGACACGAAATTTTTGTTGAACCTATAAAATGAAGAAAATGTAGTATTTTTGTTCTACAACTTTTTCAAATGAAAAAATGACCTATATAAGGATTGTAGATCTTGATGAGTTGAACAAACTTAATATTCAAAACTTTTCAATTTGAGACAATCTATGGTTCCGAAAACTAGTTTGTAGGCATCGAAATTTAAAAATCAAAAATTTGAACCATCCAAGCTATCTCAAATGGAAAGTTGACCAAAACAACAATTGTAGATCTTGATGATTTTAACAAACTTGGTATTCAAAACTTTTCAATTTGAAGTCATTTAGACTCCATAATACTAGAGTCAAAGTGTTGTTTTTTCATTTGACCAAATTTGACTTGGTCAAACTTGCTCAAATGAGACACTAAATGACCTCAGATGAAAAATATCTAAATATCAAGTTTGATCATCTTAGCAAGATCTACAATTGTTACATAGCTTATTTTCCCATTTGAGAAAGTTTTATCAAACACTAGTCACAAATTCTTAAATCTCATATAGACTTTCTAAAACTATGTCACACATTTATGAAATTTGAACTACATTTTGTTCAAACTTTCTCAAATAAAAAATGACCTATATAAGGATTGTAGATCTTGATGAGCTGAACAAACTTGGTATTCAAAACTTTTCAATTTGAGACAATCTAGGGTTCCAAAAACTAGTTTGTAGGCGTCGAAATTTAAAAATCATAAATTTGAACCGTCCAAACTATCTCAAATGGAAAGTTGACCAAAACAATAATTGTATATCTTGATGATTTTAACAAACTTAGTATTCAAAACTTTTCAATTTGAAGTCATTGAGAGTTCATAATACTAGAGTCAAAGTGTTGTTTTTTCATTTGACCAAATTTGACTTGGTCAAACTTGCTCAAATGAGACACTAAATGACCTCAGATGAAAAAACTCTGAATACTAAGTTTGATCATCTCAGCAAGATCTACAATTGTTACATAGCTCATTTTCCCATTTGAGAAAGTTTTATCAAACACTAGTCATAAATTTTTGAATCTCATATAGACTTTCTAAAACTATGTCACATACTTGTGAAATTTGAACTACATTTTGTTCAAAATTTCTCAGATGAAAAAATGGCCTATATAAGGATTGTAGATCTTGATAATCTGAACAAACTTGTTATTCAAAACTTTTCAATTTAAGACAATCTAAGGTTCCGAAAACTAGTTTGTAGGCGTCAAAATTTAAAAATCACAAATTTGAACCATCCAAACTATCTCAAATGGAAAGTTGACCAAAACAACAATTGTAGATCTTGATTATTTTAACAAACTTGGTATTCAAAACTTTTCAATTTGAAGTCATTTAGAGTTCATAATACTAGAGTCAAAGTGTTGTTTTTTCATTTGACCAAATTTGACTTGGTCAAACTTGCTCAAATGAGACACTAAATGACCTCAGATGAAAAAACTCTGAATACCAAGTTTGATCATCTTAGCAAGATCTACAATTGTTATATAGCTCATTTTCCCATTTGAGAAAGTTTTATCAAACACTAGTCATAAATTCTTGAATCTCATATAGACTTTCTAAAACTATGTAACACACTTGTGAAATTTGAACTACATTTTGTTTAAACTTTCTCAAATGAAAAAATGGCACAACAGTGCATCGTTGTATCATGCGGGCACAACAGTGAATTTCTTCTTGACGTATGACCCTTGGTTATGATCTTGTCGTAACCATGGAGTGTCTTCATCATTTAACATGATGCTTGGATCTTTCTTCACTATGAAGGGTGGAATTTGGACATTTCTTTCATAATCTTCTGACATGTCTTACTTGTCTTCAATTCCCACTATATTTATTTTCCTAGAAAGAACTATGTGACGCTTTGGCTCATTGATCATTGAGTTGATGTCTTCGTTTTTTCCTCTCTTTGATTTTGTAGACATGTCTTTCACATAGAACATCTGACTCACATCGGCAGCAAGGACGAATGGTTCATCTTTGTACCCAATATTGTTGAGGTCCACTGTTGTCATTCCATACTCTTTGTCGACTGTTACCCCTCCTCCGGTCAGCTTCACCCATTGGCATCGGAACAAAGGGACTTTAAAATTAGGTGCGTAGTCTAGTTCCCATATATCTTCTATGCGGCCATAATATATTTGTATATTCTCATTTGGATCTGTGCCATCTATACGAACACCACTATTTTGATTGGTGTTCCTTTTATCTTGGGCAACTGTATAAAATATATTCCCATTTATCTCGTACCCTTGGTACGTGAGGATATGCCACGATGGTTGCCTAGCCAACAAATACAGTTGCTCATCAATATTGTCATCGCCTTGACATTCTTTTCGCAACCAACCACTAAAACTTTCCATGTGCTGACGCCTAATCCAAGCTTCAGTCTTCCCTAGAAACTTAGATCGTAAGAACTCCTTATGTATCTCGATGTACGGATGCACCAATGACGAGTTCTGAAGAACTGTGTAGTGTGCTTTATTGAAATAATCATCTTCCATGCCAATATATGTTTTCTTCCCTAAAATTCCTTTACCACTGAGTCTCCCCTCGTGTCGCGATTCAGGAACGCCAATCGGGGCAAGGTTAGGAATAAAGTCAACACAAAACTCAATGACCTCATCTGTTCCGTAGCCCTAGGCGATGCTTCCTTCAGGCTTAGAACGGACTTTCACATATTTCTTCAAGACTCCCATAAACCTCTCGAAGGAGAACATGTTATGTAAGAACATAGGTCCAAGAATACTAATCTCCTTCACCAAATGAACTAGGAGGTGTGTCATGATATTAAAGAAGGATGGAGGGAACACCAACTCAAAGCTGACAAGACATTGAACCACATTATTCTGTAGAGTAGCTAGTTCCACTGGATTAA
This sequence comes from Miscanthus floridulus, assembly GCF_019320115.1. Classification (NCBI taxonomy): domain Eukaryota; kingdom Viridiplantae; phylum Streptophyta; class Magnoliopsida; order Poales; family Poaceae; genus Miscanthus; species Miscanthus floridulus. The sequence goes on along the minus strand of NC_089582.1, from coordinate 20,100,181 downwards.
TTGCCTTCTGAGAAATTGCATTGAGGAATGCACATAGCTTCACGGTGGCTAGACATACATGTGGAGGTAGAATTCCTCTTAAAGCAACTAGAAGCAATTGTGTCATAAGCACGTGGCAGTCGTGGGACTTTAAGTTTAGGAATTTCTTCTCTGGCATATTTATTATACCCTTTATATTGGAGGAGAATCATGATGGGACCTTGATGCTGCTTAGACATTCGAACATGCTATCCCTCTCTTCTTTGCTAAGCGTGTAGCTAGCAGGACTTAAGTAATGACGTCCATCATCTGTCTTCTCTAGATGAAGGTTGTCTCGTTCTTTCATGCCCTGCAAGTCCTGACGTGCTTTAAGTGAATCCTTTGGCTTCCCGTACACACCCATGAATCCTAACAGGTTCACACAAAGATTCTTTGTCAGGTGCATCACGTCGATTGCGTTGCGGACCTCTAGGACTTGCTAATAGGGTAGCTCCCAAAAGATGGATTTCTTCTTCCACATGGGTGCGTGTCCCTTAGCATCTTTGGGAACAGATTCGCTGCCTTGTCCCTTTCCAAATACTACTTTCACATCCTTGACCATTATAAGTACATCTTCCCCGGTTCAGTTATGAGGCTTCTTCCGGTGGTCTGGCTTACCTTTAAAATGCTTACCTTTCTTTCTTACTTGGTGATTCAAAGGAAGGAATCGACGATGGCCAAGGTATACGACCTTTCGACATCTTTTCAAATATATACTGTCAAGGTCATCAAAACAATGTGTGCATGCATTATATCCTTTGTTTGTCTGACCTGAAAGATTACTTAAAGCAAGCCAATCATTGATTGTTACGAACAACATTGCTCGTAGGTCAAAGTGTTCTTGTTTGTACTCATCCTAGACACGTACACCTGGTTTGTTCCATAAAACTAGAAGTTCTTCAACTAATGGCTTTAGATAGACATCAATGTCGTTGCCAGGTTGTCTCGGACCTTGGATGAGGATCGACATCATAATGAACTTCCGCTTCATGCATAACCATGGAGGAAGGTTGTAGATACATAGAGTAACTGACCAAGTGCTATGACTAGTGCTCTGCTCCCCAAAAGGATTCATACCATCTGTACTTAAGGCGAACCTTAAGTTTCTAGCCTTATTTGCAAACTCTGGAAATTCCCTATCTATCGCTCTCCACTGGGACCCATCAGCTGGGTGTCTCAGTATATTGTCTACCTTACGGTCTTCTTTATGCCACCGCAACAACTTTGCATGGTCTTTATTTCTGAACAAACGTTTTAAGCGTGGTATTATAGGAGCATACCACATAACCTTGGCAGGAATTTTCTTTCTAGGACGTTGTTCACCCTCGACGTCACCAGGATCATCGCGCCTGATCTTATACCGCGCTGTTTTACATACCGGGCATTCATCCAAATTCTCGTATTCATTGCCATGGTAGAGGATGCAGTCATTAGGACATGCATGTATCTTTTGGATTTTTAATCCCAAAGGGCAGACAACCTTTTTTGCTTCGTACGTAGTGGTGGGCAATTCATTTGGCTTCGGAAACATCTTCTTTATGAGGTTCAATAAATTTCCAAATGTCTTGTCAGATACACCATTCTTTGCTTTCCACTGTAGCATTTACAGTGTTGTATCCAACTTTTTTTGCCCCTCTTCGGCTGTCGGGTATAGCAACTTCCTATGATCCTCAAGCATGCGCTCGAACTTAACTTTCTCTTTTTTACTTTCGCATTCTTGTTGTGCATCACGAATGACATCGCCAAGAGCATCACCGAGATCATCTTCTGCCGCTACCTCTTCTTCATCTCCCCCCATTGTAGTATCATCAAAGGCACCATACTGAGCAATAATGTCATCAATGTCTAAATCTTCTCCTTCACCTTCTTCCATCATGACCCCGCTTTCTCCATGCTTTGTCCAACATATATAGTTTGACATGAAACCTGACTTAAGCAAATGTGAATGAAGACTCATTGAGCTTGAATATTCCTTTAAATTCTTACATAGGGCACATGGACAGCACATGAAACCATCCCGCTTATTTGCCTCGGCCACACCTAAAAAATAGTGCACGCCCTCAATAAAGTCTTGGGAGCGGCGATCGGCATTGTACATCCAATGGCGTGACATAATCTCAATTACATGACAAATTATGAAAACCTTGAACATAATTAAGTATTTTATTACACAACATAGATAACACACACGGTTGATTAATTAACTAAGCCTGGCTACAACGTAAGCAATCCCAACTATCACTAAACAAACTAAAACTGCAATGCACTTCAGTAACATAATTATTTCATGACCGTACGCAACTAAAACAGACAAATCATTTGTCTGTTGAATATCAATAAGCTTCTCCTGCTGGCTCACTGCCTCATCATCAGCAGCCGCTACCTCAAGCGCACCCGAATTCTGCACGTATGTAGCATAATCTTCCTCCCAGTACCAACCATCGCATCCATTGCCCTCCCACTGAAATTAAAGCCAAAAAATATTTAGTCAAAAATATTCAAGAAAAGCAGGTCAATTAGCCATAATAATCAAATGCGTAAGAAACTCACATCGCGATCCGGGCACTTGTAGAAAACATGACCCTTGTTGGGTCCCTGTCTCTTGACTCGGTACTCCATCACAATCTTCTACTTACACTTGCCGCAGATAATGAGAGGGAGTTCTGGCCTCAGTCGTTTCACAACCGAACGAGAGGCCGAGGATTCGGTACCAGTTGTCATCTACTTTCTATACTTATTTTTACAAACTAGTGTAAATTTCATATTTTCTAAAATAATATATTTAAACAAAACTAAAATTATTTATTTATCTAACTAAACCATGAAATATGTACTATGTATAATAGTAAAATACCAAACAATCACATAGCTCAAAAACATGTTTCAATAAATAACCATCCGTACTAGTTGACTTTGCTTACGTGATCATCTCGGCGAGCATTTCTTCACCGGACGGCACCGTACTTGGCCAAGGAAGAGCTCTGATTCTACGAGGAAGGGAACACGGTCTTCCACGACCGTTGCCGCTCTCCCTCGTAGAATCAAAGTTCCTCCTTGATGTCCGTTACCGCTCGGCAGAGAACATGCTCGCCGAGATGAACACGGTCGCAAGTTCAACTAGTACGGATTTTCTATAATTTTCTAACTATTTTTTAAGTTTTTCATTTCATGGAAAATTTAATTCTAAAAAATAAAAGGCATGATTTCTAAGTATTTTATTTCATGGAAAAAATAATTCTAAGTGACCTGTTCGATATCGGTGAGCTCGCGGGCGTTTAGGTTGCCGAGGATAGTAACATTTGTAGATGGCATTTGTAGGTCTGAAGTTATCAAATATCCATCAAATTATAGCTCAAAAACATGTTTCAATAAATAACCATCCGTACTAGTTGATCTTGCTTACGTGATCATCTCGGTGAGCATTTTTCCACCGGACGGCACCGTACTTGGCCAAGAAAGAGCTCCGATTCTACGAGGAAGGGAACACGGTCTTCCACGACCGTTGCCGCTCTCCCTCGTAAAATCAAAGCTCCTCCTTGACGTCCGTTACCGCTCGGCAGAGAACATGCTCGCCGAGCTGAACACGGTCCGCAAGTTCAACTAGTACGGATTTTCTATAATTTTCTAACTATTTTCTAAGTTTTTTATTTCATGGAAAAATTAATTCTAAGATCACGTAAGCCGCCGGGGACGAGGATGACGCGTGCTCCAGCGAGGACGAGCGAGGCGTGATTTTGATGAACTAATTTAACTTTTGTTTATCCAAACATATATGCAAATCATCATGTGATTTTGAGCTAAAAATAACATATAAAATCATAATAAAGTCCAACATATAAAGTTACACATGCATCTACATCGCAAAATGAGATAAGCTACTGATAAAACATAAGAGGATTAAGTTTGTTACCTTCAAAATCGAAGAGCAACACCAATAGAGGGGGAGAGAGCAAGAACAACAGCAAGCTGAAGAACAGAGACAGTGAGTTTGAATGGAATGGCTCGGGCTCGGGGAGGAAGAAATGAGCTGGTCTATAGGCCGGAATAATTAGTCCCGGTTAGGGGGCCAAACCGGGACTAAAGATCAATCTTTATTCCCGGTGCATCATCCAAACCGGGACTAAAAGTTTTAGTCCCGGTTGGTAATACCAGCCAGGACTAAAGATCCCTGCCCCGCGGACAACCGTTGGGCAGGAACCTTTAGTCCCGGTTGGTATTACCAACCAGGACTAAAGGATCCTTTAGTCCCGGTGGTAAAAAATGCCGAGGCTAATGCTAAATTGGGACATCGTTCTAAAGTCTGTTCTCTAGTGTTAGTTGTTGTTTTCGTAGCTCTGTTGTACTGCCCAGATTATTCTTCTTTTTAATATAATCGACAGCTCTCCTCACTGATTCGTTTAAAAAAAAATGCATGCGTGGATGCGCCCGCACTTACACCTAGTGGAGTGACTTCTTGGCTCAGCTGTAGCTAAGGAGCAGCTAGCAAGAATATGGCATCATCAGAGAATATAAGAACTTGGATGTATCACCCACGCACACTTAATTAACCTGCAGGAGCCAAAAACCAAGCCGCCAAAAAGTACGATGATGTCCATGTCAAACCACGAACTCCCGGCCGGGATCCATCGACGCGTTTAGACGGCAGGCACGATGTTGACACCCTTCTTTATTTGCTTTGAAAATTGATATGATGAAAGCTTATGACAGGGTGGAATGGGCTTACTTACGTGGTGTATCACAGAAGCTTATGCGGTGTGTTTCCTCGGTGTGCTACTACTATGCCATAAGGGTTAATGGTGAATTAATTAACTCAAACCTTTTATCCAACAAGAAGCATTCGGCAAGGAGATCCAATCAGTTCAGATTTTTTTCCTCTTGTGCGCTGAAGGATTGCCACGCTTATTAAAAAAGAAGAAGGCTCTTTGAAAGGGTTAAGGAATGGAATTTAGGGCCATCAATATCCCATCTTTTATTTGCATATGACAGCATCTTCTTTACAAGGGGGGATAAACGAAGTGTCTCAACACTGAAATCACTACTCCAGTGTTATAGTGAAGGGTCTGGACAGAGAGTCCATTTGCAAAAGTCATCCATCTTCTTTGGGAACCGATGTCCTGATGATTTTTTTTTTAAAAAAAAGAGTAATGAATGAGCTGAACATCTACAATGAGGCACTGCAATCTACTTATTTTATTTAGGTATATGCTGACTTGTATTAAAAGATAAAACATTAGCACCTTTGTTTTTCTGCTAGAAAGAATGTGGAAAAGAGTTTATGGATGGAGTGATAAATCGTTATCTAAAGCCGGGAAACAAGTTTTGCTTAAATCTGTTGTCCAAGCTGCTATCCCTATATATATCATGAGCTGCTTCTAGATACCAGTTGGCATTTGTGATAAAATGAGATCAATTGTCTCTAATTATTGGTGGGGCATCGAGAATGGAAACAAGAAATTGCATTGGCGCTCTTGGGAATGGCTGACTGCACCAAAAGCATTGGGAGGGATGGACTTTACAGATATGGAACAATATTTAATTAAGCACTTCTAGCAAAGCAATGTTGGCTATTATTTAGTGTGCCTGACTCTTTTATGTGCTAGAGTGCTTAAAAATAGATACTTTCCTGATTCCTCCTTCTGGGAGGCAGCAGGTTGCACTCGTAATGCCTCATACACTTGGAGAAGCTTGAATTTTGGGAAGAAACTTTTGATGAATGGAATTGTATGGAGAGTTGGCAATGGTAACACAATACCTTTATCTGGTGTTCATTGGATACCACGTGTTTTACAACAATTTGCCCACCGGAAGATCTTAAGGTGGATTTTCTAATTGATGAACGACAAGGACAATAAAATGAGGAGTTAGTGCAGGCGTGCTACACTCTGAGGAGATTGCTAATTCGATACTAAAAGTTCCTTTAAGTCGTAATATATGTGAAGACTTTGTGGCTTGGGAAAACACCTCCGAAGGTATGTTTACTGATCGGGTGATGCTAGCCAGTAGTGTCCAAACTGGTTAAGCTGTTCCAAAAACCTGCTAAACCGCTTCGCTGACTTCCTAATTTTGCGCTCAACGATTTGGTACATATCACTGGGAATAAGCATGGATCCTTTCTTTGTCTTCCTTGAAATTATTAAAAATGGTAATTATTGATAAAAGAGATACATATAATTTGGACTATGTTTTGACTCTGTGGCAGGGGCGGAGGATCAATTCTGGCGTGGATATCCAGTGTGAATTGCAGGTCATGTGCGTCCATGTTTGTCGTTCACCATGGCTGACTCTGAGAGAAGCTCCTTCGGCTGGAGAAAGGACAGACTTGGGCTAAGTGAACCGTTATTATATTTGGGCCCAATGATGCGTGTTACCATGGCCCACTTGTGCCCATAGCCATCTTCACCACAAGCACATCCATGGGTGGTTTATCATTACCTATTACAATTTGCAATGTTTTACACGTTAATTTTGACACAAATATTTGGCATTTGTGTTTTACACGCTTTGGTAAATTGAATGACGATGCACTGGACATTGTTACCTTTCATATCTATATTACAAACTTCGCCATACCTTAGTTTTAATCCTTCCTCCGCCACTGCTCTGTGGTTATCTGTAGAAGATGATTGGGCCTATTTGGCGAAGCCCCCTGCCCCTAGGGCCTGGCGAGGCCTCAAGGCCAAGGTATAACCAACACGTCTATGGAGGTTTTGGATACAACTGGATGACAACCTTAGTGTCCACTTGTCAATGGATGCATTAAGGTATCATATATATAACAAATATACACCTTGTTAGTAGTTAGTCTGATACTTTTTTTTTAATCTTGACTCGGTGTTGTCAAAGGACTAGGTGTCAAAGATAAGTTTTTCCTAACCACATTATGTTTAATATATAACCTTTGTTTACCGGTATTCAAACACTCCCCTATTGACGTGATTGGGTAGGTTAGCTATTGAAGACAGCGACATGTTCTCTCCGAATGAATTAAGTAGAAGGATGCGTGCTTCATACTCCATATATAATCAGCTTGTCCTCCTCGGTATTCCGTTCTTATACTCCATCTTAGATGGTTTGTGACTTTCCATGGTCGACGACGGCGCTGGATATATGAACCAGTACGTCACTCTCATTTCTGCACTGAACTCAAACTTCCTGCCGGCCAAGAACTCTAAGATGGTGATCCCACCCATTGGTGCGTGAGCATCTGATCGATCCCGGCCTCTTGCTGGATAATTTATCAGGAACCGTGTCAATTTCCTTGCTGATATCGTTTTAATTTGTTCTATCTACTCTTTCAGCTATTGGCGCGATCATGTTGGTCGCGATCGTCGCCTTCTTGGGCGTGCTGTTCCTCTGCTGCGTGATGAACAGACGCGCCCAGTCGTGTGTCGGCGGCGTCGAGAGGGGCACGTCGCCGGCGCAGCGCTACGCGGTGGTGTCCGACCACCAGATCAGGCACGCAACCGTCGAGAAGTTCCTCTGGGAGATCAGGCACGAGAAGCCCTTTAGGTTCACGCCGCGGCAGGTCGCCGGCTTCACGCGCGGCTACTCCACCCGGCTCGGCGCCGGCGGCTTCGGCACGGTGTTCAAGGGCGCGCTCCCCAACGGCCTCGCCGTGGCGGTCAAGGTCTTCCACGCCAGCCTTGACCAGAAGACCGAGGAGGCGCAGTTCATGGCGGAGGTGGGCACCATCGGCCGGACGCACCACGTCAACCTCGTCCGGCTCTTCGGCTTCTCCTTCGACGACGCCCTGCGCGCGCTCGTGTACGAGTACATGGAGCACGGCGCGCTCGACGCCTTCCTCCTGGGCCGGGGCGCTGAGAACGTAGGCGTCGGCCTCCCGGAGCTGCGCGACATAGCCGTCGGCGTCGCGAGGGGGATTCGGTACCTGCACGAGGAGTGCCAGCAGAAGATCGTGCACTACGACATCAAGCCCGGGAACGTGCTCCTCGACGGCGAGCTGACGCCCAAGGTCGCTGACTTCGGGCTGGCGCGGCTGGTGAACCGCGCCGACACGCACGTGTCCGTGTCCTGCGTGCGCGGCACGCCCGGGTACGCAGCGCCGGAGATGTGGATGATGTCGGGCGTCACGGAGAAGTGCGACGTGTACAGCTTCGGCATGCTCCTGCTCGAGATCGTCGGCCGGCGGAGGAACTTCGACGAGGCGGCGCCCGAGAGCCAGCGGTGGTTCCCCATGCTGGCGTGGAACAAGTACGACAGAGGTGAGCTCGCGGAGCTCATCGTCGCGCCACCGAGACGTGGCACCACTCGTAGCGCGGCTGCTGCCGCGGCGGTGGCGGTGGGTGACGAGCTGGAGCGGCAGCAGTGCAAGGAGATGGTGGAGAGGATGTGCAAGGTGGCGTTCTGGTGCGTGCAGCAGATGCCGGAGGCGAGGCCGCCGATGAGTGCGGTGACGAAGATGCTGGAGGGCGAGATGGATGTAGCCCCGCCGACGAACCCGTTCCCGCATCTGATGGCACCGCCGGTCGTGGCGAACCTGTGGACGACGACGATGACGAGTGGTGGCACTGGGAACAATGGGATCCTCTCGCCTTGACACTTAACCGCTGGGGCGACAGGAGGGGAGCCTAATTGCGCTGGACTTACCACCTAGATCTTTCTTTCTTCACATCTGAAAAATAATGTTGGTGTGCCTTGTAGATGTATACACCCCTAGGCTGACCTTCTCACGCAGGTCCAGAAAACCCCGAACCCCTACCCCACTCTTACACAGCGGCACCGTCGCGTGTTTTGAAACTGTCTTTAAGGCTTTGTTGTACCTTGTATAAAGAAAAAGGCCTTGTTATAATAGTACTTACATTACCCAGTTGAAGCATATGTAAATTATTTTGTTCAACTAGTCAATAAACTTGTTTTTTTGTGGGATCCATTAACTTGTTTTTATTTCGAAGATCGCTAGCAGGATTTCTGCCAAGCAAATATTTAATAGAGGAGAACTACTCCATTAACTTGTGTTCCTACACGTCCTCTTTATTCCAAATTATAAATTTTTAGCATATTCTTTATGAATTTGGCACATTCTTGTGCCAATTCTTTCAACATGTGGCTTATGGTAAGTTTGATACACTAGGCTAGAAGTAAAAACACTTTTAGAAAACCTTCTGTTTGAATCAAAAGTTTGAAATCAAACAACCTTGAGTTTTTGAAAGGGAAACAGACAATCTTGATTTGAGAGGACCTAAAGAAGAGTGGACTGCAGATTTGACAGGGGCTCGTCGTGACGTAGAAAGGCCCACAATGCTTTTGTAATGGAGGCCCATTGTAGCTGGGTAGATCTGGCCCAAGGCTGGTCCTCCGGTTATCCCTTGCTAGGGTTAGCCCACTGGCTCTCCTATATAGAGACGCGGCGAGAGCTTCGCGCCGCCGCCGCTATCGCATCACAAGCCTCTCTTCCCCAGCCCCCTCCGAGAGGGCGAGAGCGAGAGGAGTCGCGCCGGCTAGAGCGCGAGGCAGCCGTCCCGCCGCGATGAGGGCCAAGGTGAGCTCCCGTCCCCTCTTATGAATCTCGTTGCGCCGCCCTCTTTTTCGTACTACTTTAGTGGCCTTGCGCCGTGTGGTGTGGTTCTCTGTGATGAGCAAACAGATGACGAGTCCGATCGAATCCATTCCATTGCACCATGGGGACAACCGAGGCATTTGTCTGAGAGAACCCACCGCTCTTGCTGTAGTGATGCTAGTATATATTTTGTTTCCTGTTGTAATGTCGTTCGGTTGTTTGTTTTTGCCTTTTTTTGGTTGGCATGACGAGGAAAAAAAATACAAGTCTGATCTACTAGATGAGAAATTCCTCCTACTCATTGTGAATGCCAACGTTCCGTCGATCTATATCTACTGGTATTTTTCTTCTGATGATTTAATGTTTCCCTAGTTTCCAATTGAACAGCTGTGCTGATTGTTAGAACAGTGCAGATAAATCGAGATTGCTAATGCAATCAAATCGTCTCGTACTAATGTTGTATTTCATTGGACTTGAATAACCTTCAGATGGGGGCCGAACATCCAACCTTAACCGAATAAATAGAATATGTCGTGTTCTCTGTGGTGATCAAACAGATGACGAGTCCGATTAATCCATTCCATTACACCTTGAGGACAATCGAGGCATTTGTCTGAGAGAACACGACAATGTTGATCTAGTGTTGCCTATATTAATTGTTTGATTGTTCTCCCATTACGAGGAAACTAATAAGATTGTGTCTGATTCATTGGATGATAAGTTCCTCCTATTCATTTTGAATGCATTCCATGATTGTTTTGTTTATTAGGTCCACTACTGTTGAGCTAATTGTTGGCCGTTGCAAATTAAATAACACTTAGTAATTGTTGATCAGTTGAGTTTGATGCTTTGTGCTCATTGGTAACTTACTGTTATCGAAAAGGCTTGACTCCAACTGGTTGTGTACAGCTAAGACTCAACTTAACTCACTAAGGCCATGTTTAGATTGCAAAAAATTTCAACCCGATGAATAGTAGCACTTTCGTCTTATTTGGTAAATATTGTCCAATCGTGGACCAACTAAGCTCAAAAGATTCATCTCGTGATTTCCAACTAAACTGTGCAATTAGTTATTTTTTTTACCTACATTTAATGCTCCATGCAAGCGGCTAAAAATTGATGTGATGGAGAGAGAGTGAAAAAACTTGGAATTTGGAGGTGATCTAAACAAGGCCTAAGGTATAAACTTGACTAATGCAAATTGCAGCAAGGATTTTACTACTAACAAATACTCTTTGAAATAGTCTTTTTAAGTAGCATTGTGGGAACTAGTAGAATATGTGACCAAAATGTTGCATGTGATTTGTTGATGGTGCTATTGATGCTGCAAAGGCCTCATGGTCCCAAGCAAGGGGTTGAAACATTGATTTATATTTTGAATAATAGTAGGTGCCCTGGTGGACAAGTTTGTTACATGTGATGGCCAAGGGGTCATGGGTGGACTAAACAACATAATTGAGCTGTAGCATCACCAGTGGCTTTGTTTGTGTTACTCTCAAATCTGTATTTGTTTTGTGGTATTGCACTGTTCTCTGTGATGAGACAACAAATATGACGAGTCCGATCTAATCCATTCCATTAAACCATGGGGACAATTGAGGCATTTGTCTGAGAGAACTCTTGTTTCTTTATTGATTAGTTTCTGTTTTCTTGCCTTGTATATTTAATTGATTGGCATGATGAGGAAAGAAATACTGTGTCTGATCTAAGTGATGAGAAATACCCTCCTACTCATTCTGAATGCTGCAGTCACCTCCTTTTCCTTATGTTTTTGTTCTTTTTGTGATTTGACTATGATCTGGCATTTTTCTGGGATGTAGTACTTGTGATTCTTCATTCGGATAAAATGATCCAAGAAATTCCCAGTAATATACATGCTGTTGTAGATGTTGGCTTGTCCTTTTCTTTCTTGTTTTTTTTCCTTGGCATCATTTTGATCTTTCAGTTTTTGAAATGCATCTTGCGGCTTTTCTGATACTGTCTTGTTTGTCTGATGTGCAGTGGAAGAAGAAGCGGATGAGACGGCTCAAGAGGAAGCGACGGAAGATGAGGCAGAGATCCAAGTAGGCAGATCCATGGAGTGTCCTGCTCGGAGTCTTTATGTTCGGTTGCTATTTACTGAATAATTCTAGTTTTCTTTAGTAACACAAATGCTGTAATGTATCTGAACTCTGAAGTCCTTGCAATGGGTGTCTGGCTGTGATCTGTAATGAAGCCTACCTTCATCTGAATATTATGGTTCCGGAACTTCTTTTACATGGAACTAGTGTTTATATTCGTGTGTTGTCCTTTGGGATCCTTGAATCCTGGTGTTGCCTATTTTTTACCTGAAAATCTCGTCATGAATATAGTGCCTCTTTAGCTGATGTGAATGCTTGTCAGATTCTGGATTTTGACATTGGTAACATTTCATCAATTATCAGAAGTCGTTTGTAAGCCGATCATAGCTAATCAAATTGTGTATTGAGATTGGTTGGTTACCAGTTATAGCTAATCAAACCTGGCCCTTGAATGAATTGAGCTACATGTGGCCCATCTATGAAAAGATTTGCCTGGAAATAGTAAGTTAATAGTACCGTATTGATTGCTTCTTGATAGGTTCACTGCCATATAAACCAACCATACTGTTACATACAGTACACCGTAATTTCCAAATTAATTAACGGGAGACTGAAAAAATCAACCCTGCTCACTGGGGAGAGGAGATGATGAAAAAATCCGGAAACCTTTGTGCAAAAAAAAGAGAGAGAGAATATTTTCCACGTAAAGTAAAATAAAATAAAGGAAAGGAAAAAATAAATAAAGAGAGAAGGTAATTTCGGGGCCCAAACAAAACATAACATTGGAGGAAATAACGACCTCTGCAAAACCCCAAATTCCTGCGCTGTTTGGAGCCCTTTCCCCCGCGCCGCCTTCCTCTCACCCCTCCTCCCCTCCCCTGTCTTCGTGGGGAAAGATTCAAATCCCCCACGGCAGCCACGGCGAGCGCCACCGGCCCCGCCCCCCCCGCCGCGCAGCAAAACCCTACCCTACCCTACCCAAGAAACCCCGCCGGCGGCGCGATGGACTGGTGCTCCGACGACTCGGACCCGGACATCGACGAGGACCTGCGGGAGGACCTCGACGCGCTGCGCCGCTCCTGCATCCTCTCCGGGGCCGACCCGGACGCCGCCGTCGCGCAGGTCTCCTCCGGCCTCGCGGGCCCCTCCACCCCCGCCCTCGCCGCGGGGGCGCCGGGGGCGGCGGCGGCTAACGATCATCATGCCTCCTCTTCGGACGACGACGAGGAGGAGGACGAGGACCTCGCCCTCGTCCGCAGCATCCGCGCCAACCTCCACCACCTCAATAAGGCCTCGCCCGCCGCCCCCAGGGGCGACGACGACCCGTCCTCGCCGCGCCCGATCTGCACGTGGCCGCCGTCCGACACCGACGAGGAAGAGGATGACCTCGAGACGCTCCGCGCCATCCAGCGCCGCTTCTCGCATTACCAGTCGAGTGAGTTCTTCTTGCCCGCGATCCGTTTCCATCATCCCTGCTGTCTGATTCGGAATTGAATTCTAACTAGCCCCTTCCTAGTCCTAGAGTAATTACTGCCAATTCACTGATGCTTTTTAATAAAAAAATACCACTGAACTAATAGCTTTGATTCTGCTAGGTGGTGTATTCGCTGCTAGTGCTAGACTGACCGACATCTGAAACTATGAATGTCGCGAATTAGAGAGCTATAAATTTTGATCAAACGTGCAATGATCTTAACAGTATGGGTCGCTACAAACATGAACCCTGCCACCTGTGTTCTTTTCACGTTTCTAGAGATTTATTTATCTTCCTCTGATCTGTCATAGTTGTCGAGGAATTAAAATAGATGACTAAGTACATATTCATGCACTCTGATTTAAAATACGCAGTTAGCCTTTACGAATTTTGTGCAATTCATTCAGCGACTAGTTTAATGCACATGCTAACATGCAAGTTGATAATCATCATGAGCATTTCTATGTATGTTCCTTTGAAGCTGTTGGTATACTAGTAAGAAATTCATAATTCAGCACATGTTCTTCTGTAACTCAAGGTAAATGCGTGCACCACACACTTGATGAATGATCCTTAGTCCTTTTGATTTACCTATTCTAGGTACCTCCACTGCGTCACCGAAGACCATGAAACCTGAGGCGTCACAGGGAGTCCACAGTGACCTTTTCACGGACCGATCTGATGATGATTTAGCTGAGCAGAAGCAAAATGCAAATGCTCCTCACCGAGATGGGTTTCCAAAGGCTGCGCTGTTGTTAGTGGATGCTCTCAAGAAGAACAGAGCATGCCAGAAGTTCATTAGAAGAAAAATGGTAAACATTGAAGCGAAAATTGAAGAAAATAAGGATCTCAGGGATCGTGTAAAATGTCTTTTGGGCTATCAGTTAAGCTGCCGAAAGTCAGTCGGCAGATCTTTAGGCCAGAAGGAGGATCGTCGTGTCAGGTTGATTTCCCCCCTGAAATCAACTCAGCCGTGTACAAAGGTATCGCCATCTGTATTTACACCTATGCGTTGGATGTTGCATGATACACATTATTCCCTTATATAGGCTACATAAAACACTCAGACCTTCTATTGTTGTCCCTATCGCTATTCATTCTTCCGAATCTACCATGGGAAAATTAGTAATTAGCTTAGCCTAGAGAATTTGCCTACCTTTTGGTTTCTTTGCAACTATTGGTTGTAAATACCTTTACGAAAACCTTAGCAGCATCTCTTTATAGACATCCATGAGATATTATGTTCCCTGTTAGACAAAAAAATTGTAGCAGGTCAGCTAACTCAGTCGCAACAGTGTTTTTATATGAACCTAATGCTATAGGTACTAAAAAAATATTGTCCTCTGGTTATTTTCATGTGTATCCCTGAAATGCCGCCGTGACGTTAGCACAGGCACTATACTAGTGTTGACTAATTTTTTTGGGTTCAACTGTCATATAATATATTATTTACTTTGTTTTTTAATTTCATTTGCACCGCAACTTATCGTTATTTATCTGTTATTTACATGCCAATTTTTCTATGTGCAAGGTTATTTTTTTAGTATGTATTTGTTGTATATGCTATCAAAACTACTGTTTCCCTTTCGCGATGAACAGAATGATATTAATAATCCTTGAAACATGGAAGTTTTTGTTTCTATACTACAGTATTGTTACCCTCCTGTGGTGCAAGAATCATTGTATTCTAGTATGGCTCAGTTTAGTCTTCTAGTTTTGTTTGACACAATAAACCTTATGAAAGCGACATATATTTGGTGCAGAACAAATATAGGAAGATGCCTGCACTATTTCTTGGCCCAGCTGAGAATCCACATGTTTCAAAGTATGAAATGGTGCTGAAGCAATTCCCGATGTCATTTAAGAAGCAACCATGGTCAGATGAAGAGAAAGATAAACTTGCCAGAGGAATAAAGCAGCAATACCAAGAAACATTGATTTTGGACTCGCTGAATAATGGAAGGTAATTTCGAATTTCTCATGGATTTTACTCTGCAAACTATATGTTTGTTTATTTTTTGTTGATAACACTTCTCCTTTAATTCTTCAAGCATACCAAATCTCAGTAGAAAAAATTATGATGCTTCAGTGCAAGTTGATAGCCATCCTGTTTTTCAATGATGTAGCCTGTTATATTATTGTATTCTGTAATGGGTCTGGACTGAGTAGATGTCAGTTAATGAACTGACAGTTTTGGCTCCTGCACTGTTTGGGGCTGAAGTATCCCATTAAAAGAACTAAGTTTGGCACAACCTTATGACTTTCAGTGCAACTTTAGTATTTTATTGTCTTTGTTTATAGCCTGCCCGTGCTTGTTTCGGACTGAAAGGCTTTGATGTTGTTGATTGCATTGCTTTTAACAGAATTGTTGTGCTGCAGTGCTGATGGTGACTTCAGTGCAGTTGATATGGCATATGCACTGACAAATGGTGCTGGTAATTTTGAGGTGACTCCGGAAAATCTTAGATCGGTTCAACCATTAATAAACTGGGATAAGATTTCTGCTATGTACCTGCCTGGTCGATCTGGTGCTGAATGTGAATCAAGGTACTTCTGTTCTCCATACTTTTTTTATTCGCCTACACAGCATGCTTTATGTCTCAGTCTTTCATATGATCATATCGCACTATGTTTGCTTATGATGTGATTTATGTAGTTTCTACAGCCTATTTTCATAAACGTGAAAAATGTTCATTATTAAAGAATTCTGATTGCATTTGATCAGGTGGCTAAACTGTGATGATCCATTGATTAACCATGAAGCCTGGACTGCGGACGAGGAAACCAGACTTCTACTAATTATTCAAGAAAAGGGAATGTGCAACTGGATTAACATTGCAGTTACACTGGCTACTCACCGGACTCCTTTCCAATGTCTTGTTCGATATCAACGAAGTCTGAATCCCCACATACTGAACAAGGTCTGGACAAAGGAGGAAGACCTTCAACTTCAAGCTGCTGTTGAGACCTTTGGTCAGAAATGGCAACTTGTATCAGCTAGTCTGGATGGTCGCACTGGCACTCAGTGCTCTAATAGGTAACATGTTATTCTCAGCTTGATTGGTAGAGCTACTTCCTGCTGGCTGCTGCTGTTTTGCTTAAGTTACTGTGTGGTCTGCATTTATGGCTGGCTGGTACTGTGCAGCTGCAGCCTGCAGCACTGCAGCAGTAGCACAGACGATCAGGGCCTTGTTCCTTCTCTTTTAGTTGCCTTTTTTTCTGTTTGTTTCATGATATTGATATTGCTTTCGTTGATAAAGTTTATCTTTTGCTTTCCATTATCTGTTTTTTTCTAGTCTATATTTTTACATTTGTCTTTGCTAGGTGGAGGAAAACCTTGCACCCTGAAAGGACCAGTGTGGGAAGATGGCTTCTGGATGAGGACAAGCGCCTCATGGTCACTGTTAAGCTAATTGGACCTGGCAGGTGGAGTTTGATTGCTCCGTTTATTCCTGGCCGAACACAAACGCAAATCTTCGAGAGGTAATGTAGTGGTTTGGATATATTAGCTCAAAGTTTACAGTTTGATGGTGATAGTAATGCTAGTTCTTTATTCTTTTAAAACAGGTGGTGCAATATTCTTGATCCAGATCTATATCTTGATGACTGGCGGCCTGAAGAAGATTCCTTGTTATTGGCTTCAGTATCTGAGTTTGGGCCTTGCTGGTCCAAGATTGCTAAGACGATAATTCCTGGACGTAGTGATAGTATGTGCTATAGGTAAAACTTAGTTTCTTTTCTGCTTTAGCATGATGCCATCAATAATATGTTTTTGGAGAAGCTTCCTTGGTAATGGTTATTTCGTCTGAACTGCAGACGATGGAGAAAACTTTGTAAACATGAAGTCCAGAAAGTTAGAGAAGCCAGACAATTGAAGAAAGCTATTTTTCAAACCAATTTTGTTGATAGAGAAAAAGAGCGGCCTGCAATTCGCCCTCATGACCTAATATCACTTTTACCCTCCAAAGGTGACGGATGTGATGAGGCCATTGTAAGGTATTGCTAATTTCTATCTAGTAGTTGTGTACTTATCTCATTATGATCTCTTTTCCATATGTTCTCAATTTAATCCCAATTTATCGAAGTCATTTCAACCCCTCAGCTAATGATATATCGAAGTCATATGCTATGCATGCAAATCTGTATCTGAATACTGATATTAGTTACAGTATCACAGCGATCAAGCAGTAATTTTTCATACATTACAAAGCTTGACTTGTTTTTGCTCACAAGTTTGTCCCATATTTGATTTTGCAGGGGTAGATCTAAAAAGCAAGGCTGAAGAGAACCTAGCTGTGTCCAATATTGTCAACATTTCAGCTGGTCTTGATTGTGTTGCTGCTAATACTGTTTTGCACACCAGCTCAAGGAGGTCAAGGAGAGTATCGTCAGGGTACATAACAAAATCTTGACTTTCAATTAATTACATAACAAAATCTTGACTTTCAATTAATTATATCTATCATTATGCTTGCTCACTATTTTGTGCCATACTTGCTTTTGCAGACGTAGATCAAAAAAGCATACTGAAGGGAATAGTATTGCTGTGCCTGATGATCTCAATGCTTCATCCAGCGTCCCTAGCTGTTCCAGGAAGAGGAAATCTATTACTGGCAACAATGTAGCTGCAAAAAAGAGATTGAGGGTAGCTATCAGTGTCAGTGCTGATAATGAGGTAGAGACAAATAGAATAACGGACTGCTGTGGCTGTTGGTGAAGAGGGGAGTACTCAAAAAGAGAACAAGGCGTTCAAAACCTGTTGGCCATGAGGGGTCTGTCAGAAAGAGAAGGGGATCTGATAATGAGTTAGGGACAAATAGAATAACGGAATCTGTGGCTGTTGGTGAAGAGGGAGTAGTCAAAAAGAGAAGAAGGCGTTCGAAACCTGTTTGCAATGAGGGGGCTGATAATGAGGTAGGGGAAAATCAAATAACGGATTCTGTGGCTGCTGGTGAAGAGGGAGCAGTCAAAAAGAGAACAAGGCGTTCAAAACCTGTTGGCAATGAGGGTGCTGTCAGAAAGAGGAGGGGCTCTGTCAATAGGGATGATGAGGCAGGAACAATTATAATGATGGATCTGTGCCATTGGTGAAGAGGGAGTAGTCAAAAAGAGAACAAGGCGCTCAAAACCTGTTGTCACTGAAGGGCCTGACTCTATTGGTGGTGATGGTGTAGTAAAAAAGAGGACAGGTTCTGTCTCCACTGAAAATCATTGTGCTGTTACAAAAAGGAACAGTGCGTCATCAAGGTAGCACTTCAATGCAGTGGTTTCTCATAGACTCATATGATTTGCATTGATCTCCATGTGGAGTTCATTAACACCAAGAGTGTCTTTTTTTTTTGTCC
Organism: Miscanthus floridulus; assembly: GCF_019320115.1. Taxonomy (NCBI): domain Eukaryota; kingdom Viridiplantae; phylum Streptophyta; class Magnoliopsida; order Poales; family Poaceae; genus Miscanthus; species Miscanthus floridulus. Next base: position 20,081,767 of record NC_089582.1, on the reverse strand, counting down.
TTTCAGGAGGAGGAAATCTGCTGTGAGTTAATTTGTCAACTGAGGCTGTGCCGAATGCTGCCACTGACTTGGAACTTCCTTGTGCAACTTCTGAAGAAAGAGTTGTTGATGGTGGAAGTATGGATAAAGGGAGAAGAAAATCAACCCCAAGGTATTATGCTTTACCTTTGTCTTTTGTTTTTATCTTTTTTGGTGCATGTACATAACATTGAGGTGAAGAGGTGTCAGTTGTTTCCTAATTTTTTTTCACCGTGTTGTTTACAGACCCAAGCAGATAAACATGTCTGAAGGGGATGCTGATAAAAACTCCACATTCACACGACTTGCCAATTGCCTGTCATTTGCCCGTATGAAAGGAATCAACAGGAACAAAAGATAATTGAAGTTGAGGTATAATGTCATCGAGAATTGCTGCATTCGAAAGACCTTAATATATTTGTGATTTCTTTTGGAACCTGTTACTCCTTTTGCTGCTGTACGGTACTGACATTTGCTTGCTTTTGTGGCTATAGAAACAAATGCTTTAAAAGGGTTTAGTTTCACCTGTGAAGATGACTTTGCCTGTGGAGATTACATTCAGTACACGTGGAATGCCTGGAATGCCCAAAGGTAGTAAAATGTGATCTAGAAGTATCCAGGCTCAAGGGATGAGAAATATTCTTATTGTTCTCTTGTTCAGGATGGTGCTCAATAAGGTGTCATCAGGCACAGTGCCTTGTATGTGAGCAGCTCCACAGCAGATTCCCTTGCACAAGGTCTCTTTTAAAACTACTGGAGGACATCTATCATAATGAGCTTGTTTTGCCGATGCATCACTGTGCTGCCTCGCTCTTATGCAGGAATCTTTTTTAAACAGAACCAGGGTCATCTGGATGTCATCTGCTTGGTGCCAAAACTGGCACACCATATACAGGTAGTAGTAACTTGTAAGTGCATGCAAAGCGTATCACATAAGCTTTGAATTGGACCCAATTGATATAAGTTCTCCCAAAATATTGTGGTCCTTTCTTTCTGGTGGCTTATTACTAAATAAAGGTCATTTCTATCTTAGATGGGAAACTAGAATTGTACGACTTGTCTCGTTGGAGACCCGGCTAGTCGTTTCCAGTTGGTGCTATAGGTACTGGCATTTAACGCGTCGATGACTGTTGATTGATTCTGCATTACGCTTGTGCGATGATGAGCGTAGTTGTCGCCGGTAGCAATTCCTTAACTTGCAATCGCATCACACCTTTGGGACTAGCCAATAATGCCTAGGACAGTCTTAACACATGAAACTGGTACAAGGCTATTGGTGTATGCCGACCGTTTGTGATTGTCACCCACATATAAAGCGAGTTTGAGCTGTCGTGTGACTATGCCTTTTTTGGGTAAATCCTCTGCTGCATGCCATGTACATCGTTCCAACTTCCAAATCCTATTCTTGAAGTGACAGTTTCCTGGACATCTGACTGATAGATTCTTCTAATGTTCAGTTTGTGTCTCAGCATGGCTCTCAGGTGCGTAGATTTCTGCGTCTGCTAACCTGACATTGTAATTGAAATTTACCTAGCTGCTCACACTAGTAGATGCGTGTAAAGACCAGCGAGTACACTGCAACTGATCAATAACCTGACCACGTTAGCAAGTGATGCACTATCTGTAACTATCAACGAACCATCTCCAACAACATCGTACAATCGCATTTGGATAACATCTTGTTGGACCTTTTTTTATATTACATATAGCCTCATACAACGAATATGTCCATATTATGATATTAAATTGATCACCTAAAGCCTGCGATAAATATGAATCGTGAAGAATCGAACGAATGACCATGAGCGCTATATATATAATATATATGAACTGACACCTGTGAGTGAGTGACTAAGAGCCCTCGAGGAGAGGTCCCTAGTAATACTATGATCACCTAAGCTTCATCCATCCAGATTGCTTGCTTAAACGCAGCCAACCTCTTCACAAAATCATAGCCTGTGGCGGTTCGTATCCACTTCGGTGCGCCTTCTGCCATGTCCATGCGACCCTGAGGCTCTTATGGAGATCGGTGCGCTGTGCCGTCCAGTTCAGTTCCCTGTTGATCTTGGCAGGATTGCTGTAAACCTCCGCGTAGTCACCTGGTCTGCGAGGGAAGTAGTCAACCTTGATGTCGACTCCGGTTGCCTTCTTGCAGGCATTGACGAACTCCTTCACTGACCGTCCTGGACAATGAAATGGAATCAAACTGTATCAGCTAACTGATAATGTGGTATTTTGTTTCTTCGGTTTTCATATTAGATATAAGAAGAGAGCATTGGTGTTCTGAGGATATATGACCTTTTCCAGTGCCAACATTGTATATACCAACTCTGCCTCTTTGCGCCTTGTTGAGTGCCTTCACATGGGCATCAACAAGGTCGGTAACATCAATGTAATCTCTTACACAAGTGCCGTCAGGTGTTTCATAATCAGTACCTTTAACCTGTAGTGGCAAGTACCATTAGTAAACTTATAAACTAAGGAACATCATATGTCAGCACTTGTACGGTAGCAAAAGAACCATTAAGGATATGGCAGCATGAAGATTTAACTGCTTTCTGAAGCGGTAAATCAACGTACCTTTAAACCTGGAATGATTCCCAGTGCTGCGTCAAAGCATGCCCCCGATATACGGCCATGCTCACGCAATTCAGGTCTCGGAGCTTCACCCAGTCTGCCTTCTGGGTCAGAACCAATGACATTGAAGTATCTATAGCAGCGCAAGGTTACTCATTACATTAGTAATTCAGCGATTAAATGATGGTTTGAAAAGAGGGTATTTTTTCTCTTGGTGAATGATCCAACCTTAGAATCATGACAGCCATGTCTGATTTCTTCGACTTTGAGAAGTCTAAGATGATATCCTCTGCCATTTTCTTGGCCTTACCATACGGGTTGATTGGAAACTGCACAGCATAGTTTAGCACAGAACTTGAGAACGAAAAACGCTAAATTCTGCCCTCATTCTTGTTAATGCAAGCTAAAAAAGCGTCCAGCTTGTTTTAGAAAGAAGCTAAAATTTTCAGAAGCGAACTGGTGACCTGGGGAGTTTCTTCAGTGATGGGCATCTTCTCAGGCTCTCCATAGGTCGCACACGTGCTAGAGTAGATGAGAGTCTTCACATTGTGTGTAGCCATGGCTTCCAGCACCACTAGAGTGTTTGCGGTGATGTTATGATAGTACCTGTTCAAAGCGTTCGAGTATTATGTGCAGGTAGGGTAATCAAATGATAGTCAGAGACAGAAGGGAAATACCAGTACCTCAGAGGTTCAAGCGTGCTCTCACCAACATAGGCCACAGCAGCGAAGTGCATAACAGCATCAAATGCATTTTCTGCAAATATTCTATTAACCTGAGGATATGTTATTAAGGAAATGAAACTACAAGAGTAATCTTTTTTCTTGTCATTCATATTTGATGCGTTTTAAACAGAATAAGAGCCTGCGGAGGCATTCGATTATTTGCACATACAATAAAAAGAAATGAATAAATCAGGATACAGCTTCCGGATCTCCTAAATCAGCCTTTATGAACTGCAACCGCCCAGGCTCTGGAAACAAGTTCTGGAGAACTTTGATCGCCCCAATATTTCCTCTGGAAAGATTGTCCTGGATACAACAAAGTCTGTAACTGTAAGCATGGATGCTAGATTTGAGCAAGAAATGGAAAGCTCGGACAGGAACGGACGAACGGTGCTGGATTTGAGCAGGACATGGAGACGGGAAGTCCTGAGTGAGGAAGTATGTATGCTTACCACTATGGTGACTCTGAAGGAGTCCTTGAGCAGGCGAAGAGCGGCGTGCGAGCCGATGTAGCCAGCGCCACCGGTGACAAGCACGTGCGTGACCCCAGGTTCATGGATGGAGAACTGCGCGCATTCACAAGGGTGGGTGATTGAGGGACTTGCGGTGTCACAAATCGGTGAAGTCCAACAGATTGTACTCTACTCGTTTGATGTTTCACTAGCACTTGGGTTTGGCTCATGTTTCCATATCGATGAATGCTCTTGTGAACAAAAGGATATGCTTGTGGATCCAAGTAACTACACCGGTAGGAGTAGAGGAGATGATGCTAGGTAGGTAGAAACAGTGGAAGAGAAGGTGTTACCAACCAGGGTGGGGGTGGGTGTCGGCCTCCCGTGGCAGGGTGGCTGGGTGAGCATGACGACGCACATGGCGGCGAGGAGCGCGAGCATGACGACCTTGCTCAGGCACCGCGGCTTGCGCTTCGGGCCCGACGACAGGTCCATGATTTCTGCAGGGACAGCAGGGAGAATGGAGTTAAGTTTTTTGTTTTGTTTTGTTTTTCGTTTTCGAATTGCAGCAGCTACGTCCTACGGCACGCCGGCGGCAAGAGGAAGACGACGGCAGAGCACAATTGCATTGCAGCAAGAGATCGAAGGAAGCGGAGATGGGGAAAAAAGAGAGAGAAGCACAGCGCAGGAGCTGACCTGATAAGGCGGAGGAGCAGGATGATCTGGCGGCGGGCCTCTGCGGCGGCCTGCTGCCGCGGCAGGCGGGCAGCATCGGCGCCGGGCGACCGGAGACTCCGACTCCGAGGATTGGATTGGTGCACCTGCGCGGCGGCCGGCCGTGTCAGGTAGGATAGAAGGCGGCGCCGCCGCGCCCCGCCCGGCGCTCCTCTGCTCGGCTGGGCTCGGCGCGGGTGCAGAGGCAGAGCCAGAGCCGCAGAGGTGCAGTTTGGACTGAGACAGATCCAGGCCCAGCGCCAGCAGAGTTAAGCGGAGCAGCCGGGCACCGGGCTGGCCCCGCCGTGAGAGTGGAATCGGGGGACGGGGACACGCGGGAGCGGACAAGCAAAAGGAGGTGGCCGTGCTGGTGCCCCGTGCCCTCTCGCTGGGGACTGACTGGGAGGTGCCGTTGGAGGCGGCTACCTACCTGGCCAGCTGAGTTCGTTCGTCAGTGGTCATTCACTGCGCGTCCGTGTCGTCGTGCAGCCGGCTCGCCAGGTCGCGTTCGGCTTATAAGAAGGTGTTTGGGACTGCTCCACAAACTCTGCTCTTCAAACTCTATCGTGGAGCAGCTCTACAAAAAATTAGAGTCTCAAAACTCCACCCTTTTCTCTTGAACAGAGTGCGTGGAGCTGAAACCGTTTGGCTAAAAAACATGGACCAGAGCTAAGAAACGTGGAGCGGAGTAGTCCCAAACACCCCCTAAGTCAGGGTTTATGGGCCAATGAATATTATTTTTTTTCACATTAAATCAATCAACGATATTTTTAGTCATGACTTATCAGCCAAGCAAACTCAAACGAACAGGGGCATAGTCTCCCTGTGAATCTGTATGTCGGTCGGCTCGTGCTTTTCGAGAGTCCAGACTCCTCCAATGGGGAGGGGAGATGGACCTCGAACAGGGGCATAGTCTCCTTGTGAATCTGTATGTCAGTCGGCTCGTGCTTTTCGAGAGTCCAGACTCCTCCAATGGGGAGGGGAGATGGACCTCACAGGTCACAGGTGATGCGTTGGTGGCTTGCTTGGTGCGGTCGGCACAAGCCACCCACTGGGGCGATGGCTGCTGGCACTTGACCGAGGTCGCCATCGCACGTCGTGGCGGTTGAGCCGTTAATGCTTTGGTTCGGTAGCCGATGAGGCAAACGGCGTGTCCTTGGACGCGGGCTGTCCAAGGAGGTTTTCACCTGCAATATCCAGTACGGTAGGAGAAGAGATAGGAAAGGACGCCTTCAAGAAGGGAATGACATCCGCAGACGTCGTCATCCACGCTTTCGCCCCCACCTCAAACCACCTCCACACCGTCGCCGCCAGAGGCCCAACCCTAACAAGAGGCAGAGTGCGGCGATGGTTTAGCAGCAGCCCTGCCTAGACGTCGCCCCTAGGGACGCCGACCAGGAGAAGCGTCGGGGGAACCCGCCGGAGAGTCCGCCCCCCCCCCCCCCCCCCCGCCGCAACCGGAAACGCCGGCCAGCAGCAGACAGAACCGGCCAGCTCCACCATGAAAACCAGCCCGAGGAAAGGGAAAGGCAGATGGTTGGGAGAAGAGGGCCGGGATCATAAGAAGCCCCAGTCGCCCAGCCCACCAACGTCCCCACCCCCTGCCGAGCCGGCCCCGCAACAACCACGCCACGCAACACCTCCAGCAGCCTCCGCGTCGAACTGCCGCCGTCACGCCAACTCCCCAGCCCTCCGTGGATCTCGGTCAAACCACATCACTGGCACCGGGCGAGGAAGACGCAGGATGCCGCAATGGGAGCGCCAAGCACCAAGCCCCTGTAGCCCCAGCCACCGGCGCTGTTCCCAGCACCCAGGCTGGAGCCGTCGCCGCGGACGCATGGGCTCCCCGTCGGATCCGGCAAAGAACCACCGGATCTAGTCAGCAGTCCATCAGATCCGGCCCAAAGCAGCCCGATCGAGAGGGGAGGAGGCCGGAGCCAGGACCTTTTGGAGCCAGGCACCGACGGGTCGACGGAGGTCGCCTGCGCCGGATGGAGAGGCAGATCCGGCCGTGGGGAGGTGGATCCGCCTGCACCGGCGCCGGCAGCTCTGCCCGCCAGCTCCTCCGCGACGTCGCCTAAATCCACCGCAGGAACTCCATTGGAGAGGAGGGAGAGGACCATGGCCACCGCCTTCCTTACCGTCGACCGGAACCTCCGACGTCGGGCTCCGGCGGCAGCCGGGCCGAGGAGGCGCGCAGAAGGACCTTGCGGCGGCGGCACGGGGGTGCCAGCCTGAGTCACCCTCAGGGAGAGCGACGCGGGGGCCTTGCGGTCTGCCGTTCTAACTAGTAATATGTAATCAATCACATGACTAGTAATATATAATCAATCACACGGCTAGCAAATACCGAAGTACCAAACAACATGCATATGTCTTTGACAAATACACACATATTGTTCAAATGGATAGCATATGCACTCATACGAAGCCTAGATTACACAACATATTATTTCGAGTATTATGGGTAATTCATGTGCCATGGATCAATACTTGAACCACACAAAATAAATTTGGGTATCTAAAAATTTGGGTTACTATCCAAAATTGTTATCTTATATTACCGGTTGCCTTAATGCGGCCCGCTAGCTTCAAGTATATAACCGCTGACTTCTAAACCCCAACTCCCCATCCACCTTTTGGTTCTCCCCTCCCCTACCTCCTCCTCGCACAATCGTCGCTTGGCCACCTTCCTTCCGCAACGCCACCCTCACAAGCTTCTTCGTCGGCCACCTTCCATTCTTTCTCTCCCCTCCCCTAATTATCTCTTGCGGCGGCACATTTATTTCTCCCATTGCCTGATCCGCGCAGGGGCAACGATGGTGCAGGCTAGCACCCATGGGTAGCTACGGTGGCACGATTTGCTACTAGAGAGAAAATGTGCAAATGTGCGGAGGAAAGTTGAGACATGTTATGAAAGAGTAAAGGCGTGAGCCAGTAGAACGAGACCAACATCTCTGAATAGAGAGAGAAAATGGTGAGATCAGCAACAAATAAAAGCTGATATAACCTACGATGCAGGGGAGACATATTTAGCTATTTTTTTTATCTACATGGCAGCTGACCCTTGATTGAGGCCAGTAGCTTTAACTGCCTGCCTAGGAGCTGCCCTAATGGAAGAACACACCGTAGGTAGGGACCCTCTTGTCGTCTGCTGATCATACGGGCCATGTGGACGCATCGTGCGCATTGTTTTGCCCATCCCTTTCACGTTTCGCTTTACTTCATTCCGATCCCTACCGAGTGAAAAGGGAAAGACACCATCTACCTCGCCAAGATTCATATATAAAAAAAGTTTATAGTATAAGTATCGCCCACTAAACTTTAGTGACAGCTACTACTACGTGGGGTTGGGAGAGCTTTGTTTGTTTTGCACCTTTGGCGTATATAAGATCCATCAGCATCAGGTCTAGAAAATTCTCCATCAGAACTGAATGGACAAATTAAGGAGTCCGGATACTATGGAGTTCGACGTTGATCAGCCACCAAAAATTGCGCCACCGATCGACTCTCTCCTCTCCAATCATCTCCATGTGTTACACAGCTTGCACGGTACTGTATACTGGTTGTTGCTAACTACTCCTCGCTAGCTAAATCATATCTTCTATAGTTGTCTTAAGTAGTTATTTTTTTAAGCTTAACAAATTTATAGAATTTTTTTATAAATATTTATACACACTAAAATATATTTATGGTATATCTAAAGATACTAATTTCATGTCATAAATATTTTTGTTATTTTTAATAAATTTAGTCAAATTTTAAAATTTTTAACTTAAGACAACTATAAAAACTGATTTATTCGAAGACGGATGGAGTAGCCAGTACAATACTAAATGTTTGTTGGTTCAACTGTGAGCTTTGAAAAAGCTATGGAAAAGCTTCTCTAAGTTATGTGGTGCGAAAATCGTGTATGTTGTTTGGTTAAAAACAAATTGAGACCTGCTTTCATTATCTCCCTTGAAATAATTGCAAAACGTATCTCTAGTTTCACCTATGTGGAAAAACAGAATACCAAAAGCCAAAAGCATGGTATAAGGTGATGCAATACTTATACTACGCAAAAGCCATTGCTTCTGAAAAAAGCAGTTTCTGGTTCTGGCCATTTGGTTGGCGTTCTACTTTTTGGCAGCGTAAGCACTTTTCAGAAGCTGAACCAAATTAAACACAACCTAATTTGTTAATGTCTTCTTCTTACTGTATCTATATCTATATCTATATCTATAATAGTATTAAAGGGGAAAATTTTGTTCCTTCAAATTTTGGTCTCCCACTCTCTCCTAGTTCTCTACTCCCCCGAGCGCAAGAGTACGACTAGTTTTATAAGAGTAATAGTATGTGATGAATTAGAAATAAGAGTTTTAATTAGTTTATTATCACATCTTGAACCCAAACTTATGATATATACTCATACGAGTAATAATAACAAGCATGCAGCCACGGTATATATTTTAATTTGAAGATGTGTTGGAACAAATGACATGAGTTATACATTCTTTTTCAACATAAAGGTTTATTTGCTAGTGTGTGTGTGTGTGTATATATATATATATATATATATATATATATATATATATATATAGGGAGAGGCTATTCAGTAGCCGGCTATAAAAATAAGTTATTCTGTAGCCACCTTCTTTTTACGATAATTCTATATACTAATTTACGATAATGTCAATACATATTTACGATAGTTGGGTTACTATAACACATGAGGATATTTACCATAACGTTATAGTAAACCACTTAGTAAGGAGTTACTATAATCTCGTAAATTAACATAGTAATTATCGTAACTCAAAGTGGCTCCATAATAAGTTATTTTGTAGCCAGCTACATGGTAGTAGTTCTATTATATATATATATATATATATATATATATATATATATATATATATATATATATATATATATATATATATATATATATATATATATATAGGACTACTATCCTGTAGCTGGCTACAGAATAACTTATTCTGTAGCCACTTTGAGTTATGATAATTACTATGTTAATTTACGAGATTATAGTAACTCCTTACTAAGTGGTTTAATATAACATTATGGTAAATATCCCCATGTGTTATAGTAACCCAACTATCGTAAATATGTATTGACATTATGGTAAATTAGTATATAAAATTATAGTAAATGGAGGTGGCTACAGAATAACTTATTTTGTAGCCGGCTACTGAATAGCCTCTCCCTATATATATATATATATATATATATATATAAAGGTACATAAATGAGTAAAGTTGAGTGCAAGTATTAAGCACATGGCTGACAGATGAGTAGCCGATGACTATTTTCTTCGGTGATCCACAAAGATGCTGCGGTGCAACGGTAATCGTGTAGGTAAGGTCATAACTCATAAAGTCATAAGTTTTTTTTAGTGGATCATAAACTCATAAGTGTTTTTTTTATACGGGAGAATCATAAAGTCATGTGAAGATCACCTTTCTCCTCTCCATATGTTTGTTTCTGGAAGAATATGGGCCTGGCCTTTTAATGCAATGGCCCAGCACTAGCACCTAAATTTGACGAATCCAGCCCATAGACTACGAGTACACTGCATCCATAACCTGTGAAATTCGGCCCGTTATTACTTTCTAATTTCTATCCCTCCTCACTCCCGCCAGTACGCCGCCGCCTTCTCCGATTCCGGCCGGGCCCCGGCTCCGGCGGCACCTCGCCGTACTCGTCCACCACATCCTTCCTCGCCGCCGGGCGCCAGTAAACGTCTCCATCGCACGGAATCGGCTGCCGCCATTTCCTGTCGCCGATGAACCCATCAGCATCCACGTCGGCTTCTTTTCCTCTCAAATCCGTGTGGTGGTGAGCTCGTTTCCTCTCCCCTCGCTCCACCAGGTTTCCATGCAAAACTGCTTCAATTTCCGAGGAAATTTCATAGGTTTGATTCGTACAATTGGTGCAAGCAGATGCATTTCCATGCCCTTGAGATTCAATTGCATTTCAATGTGTGCATAAGTTTATTATATGCCATGCTCTTAGTTCAACTATGCCCCCAACTTTCATTCAAATTTCCTACAAATCCTGGCACAATATCTGGCAATCTCACGTCATATATATATATATATATATATATATATATATATATATATATATATATATATATATATATATATATATATATATATATATATATATATATGCAGTTGCTGGCTTTTTATAGTTCAGTTTGATTGATACCATGTCTGATATCAAGGTAGATTAGCCTGTGTCAAGGGCGTCGAACCCTTGGGTAGCTGGAGCTCGGCTACGTAGTTCGTAGCCGCGATCCGTCTTCTAGGGCGAGGTTATACCCCTCAGCGACCTAGGCTTGAGAGTTGGGAGGAAGAAGACAAATTGGTTTATAATTCTCCCCCTTCAAAGTGCCGGTTACAAAGGGAATAAATAATCCTTGATGGGATAAAAATAGTAAACTAATCCCTCTTCAATCTTAGGGATACTAACAACTATTGCCTATCTTAGCCACTAGATGGCTCGGCCAGCTCTTGGACCGCGTCCGTGGTGCGTTGGGCGCGCTCAGCCGCGCGCCTGATGTCACGGGCCCGGCGCTTCCTGGTATAGGTCCGGCCGTACATGACATCTCTCCCCTCCTCCTGTACCAGCTCGTCCTCGAGCTGGAACGCTGCAAAGCGCTCGCCGAAGGAGTCCCAGTCCTCCCAAGTAGTTGAAGAAGCCGGCTCGCCCTTCCAACAGACGAGGACCTGGCGCACGCCACGTGCCAGGCGAGTGCGGACGACGCTGTCCGGTTCCGGAACCGTAGCGCCATTGTGGATGACCGGGAGCGGCGGATATGGATGAAAACGGTACGGAAATATTTCGAACCGATCGCTTTCGTTTTCTATATTATAATACCGTTTTCTATATTATGATATCGTTTTCGAATTTGGTCAAACATAAAAGTTTATCATTTTCAATTGGTTTCACAATCATTTTCAACCATTTTTTGTACTCTTTAATTACTAAAATGTAGAAATATCCCGAACCGACCGCTTTCGTTTTCTATATTGTAATACCGTTTCCGACCGTTTTCGACCGTTTTCATCCCTAGCGGCGGAGGAGCTGCTGGAGGGGGACCCACCCATTTCTTCAGGAGCCCGACGTGGAAGACGTCGTGGAGCCGAGCTCGGGGCGGAAGTGCAACACGAACGGCGACGGCATTGATGATCTCGGTGACCTGATAGGGGCCGAAGAAGCGAGGTTTCAGCTTCCCTGTCGTGGCGGCGGGAAGGGACGCGATGGGGCGATGACGGAGGCGCAGCAGCACCCAGTCGCCCATGGCGTAAGCCACCGCGCGGTGCTGCTTGTCGTAGTGCCGCTTCTAGACCGCCTGTGCCTGTTCTAGCTAGAAACGAACGTCCTGGAGGAACTCCTCGCGCTCGGCCTTAGTCTTGGCCACAGCAACAACCCGCGTTTCCCCAGGCTCATAAGAGAGGATGGTCGGGGGATCACGACCATAGACGATGCGGAAGGGCGTGTCACGGAGGGAGGTCTGGTACGCCGTGTTATAGACGAACTCCGCCCCAGGGAGCCACCTAAGCCATTGACGAGGACGATCACCTGTGAAACAGTGAAGGTACATGGTGATGACGCGATTGGCCGCCTCAGTTTGGCCATCCGACTGTGGGTGGAAGGTCGTCGTCATGTGCAGCTTGGCCCCCATGAACCGCATCAACTCGTGCCAAAACGTCGAGGTGAAGATGGGGTCCCGATCGGACACCATGGACTACGGCATCCCATGGAGGCAGACGATGTTGATGAAGAAAGCCTGAGCGACGGACTCTGCAGAGTATGGATGAGCCAGTGGAATAAAATGACAATACTTGCTGAACCGATCCACCACGGTGAGGATGACGGATTTGCCCTGAACTTTGGGCAAAGCTTCCACGAAGTCGAGCCCAATGTCCGTCCACATTGCCGTCGGCACGGGCAGCGGCAGAAGGAGTCCCGCCGGGTGGAGGTGCTCTGACTTGTACCGCTGGCAAGTGGCACAGGCACGAACAAAGTCCTACACGTGCTGGCGCATGTTGGGGAAGTGGAAGTCGCGGCAGAGACGATGCAACGTGCGTTGGACACCCTCGTGGCCGTCCTCATGGATTGCGGCGATGATCTCCAGGAGGAGTGGCAAGGACAGGGCGATGTAGAGGCGACCGTCGTAGGTGATCAAGCCGTCATGGACGGCCCAGGGCGCCGCGCGGGTGCCTGCGACGATCTCGTCCCGAAGGGCAACGAGAGCCGGATCCACAGCCTGTGCTTGACGAAGGTGGTCGATGAAGTCGAAATGTGGCGCAGACAACGCCAAGACCGCGCCCGTGCTGTCCTCGGTGTCGCGGCGAGACAGCGCATCGGTGACCGTGTTCTGGGCGCCTGGCTTGTACTCCACGGTGAAGTCAAACCCAAGGAGCTTCCTGACCCAGTGATGCTGCGGGATCGTGGCAAGCCGCTGGTCCAACAGGTACTTCAGACTGTAATGATCGGTCCGCACCGTGAAGCGGCGGCCCCAGAGGTACGGGCGCCAATGGCGGATGGCGTGGACGAGGCCAATGAGTTCCTGTTCGTAGGCGGCGAGGGAGCGATGGCGAGGAGCAACCGGCCTGCTGAAGTAGGCGATGGGGGTGCTTGTCTTGGATGAGCACCGCCCCAAAACCGTGTGTCGATGTGTCGCACTCGACGACGAACGGTTGGGCGAAGTCGGGTAGCACCGATACTGGCGTGGATGTCACCGTGGCCTTGAGGGCCGAGAACGCCGCGGCGGCCTCCTCGGACCAGACGAAGCCCTCCTTCTTCAAGAGCACGGTGAGAGGCGCCGTGATCGCGCCATAGTTGTGGACGAATTTGCGGTAGTAGCCCGCGAGGCCTAGGAACCCGCGCACTACACGCGTCGAGCGGGGCTGGGGCCAGTCGAGGACCGCCTGCACCTTAGCAGGATCCATGGCTACGCCGGCGTCGGAGATTATGTGGCTGAGGTAGGCGATGGAGGTGACGCCGAACGCGCACTTGGATCGCTTGATGACGAGGCGGTGGTGGCGCAGGACGGAGAGGACGACGCGGAGGTGGCAAAGGTGATCCGCCCAGGACGCACTGTAGATCAGAATGTCATCAAAAAATACAAGAACGAACCAGCGGAGGAAGGCACGAAGGACGTCGTTCATCAGCGCCTAGAATGTGGCCGGGGCATTGCAGAGGCCAAACGGCATCACCAGGAACTCGTACAGCCCTTGTGTGTGCGGAAAACAGTCTTGGCGATATCCTCGGGCGCCATCCGGACTTGGTGATAGCCGGAACAGAGGTCAAGCTTGGTGAAGAATTTGGCGCCATGTAGCTCGTCGAGCAGCTCATCGACCACCGGGATCGGGAAGGCGTCCTTGACCGTGATGGCGTTCAGGGCGCGGTAGTCGACGCAGAAGCACCAGGAGCCATCCTCCTTCTTGACGAGGAGGACCGGGGATGAGAACACCGACGAGCTCCACGAAATGAGCCCTTGCTGAAGCATGGCGGCGCACTGCCGCTCTAGTTCATCCTTGTGCATGGCCGGGTAGCGGTAGGGGCGCACGACCACCGGCTGGGACCCGGGCTAGAGGACGATGTGGTGGTCGCTGCTCCGAGGAGGAGGCAGGCCACTCGGCTCGGCGAAGAGGTCGGAGAAGCCCTCGAACAGCTCATCTAGCAGCGACGTCGTGGCCATGGTCACGTGGGCACTGGTCGCGGTCGGCCCTGCCAGTCCACTCCAGCACAGCTCGCGGCCCTCGAGCTGGAAGGAGCGGTGCGGGTGCTGAAATCCCAAACGATGGGTCCCAGCGTCGCCAGCCACTGGGTCCCTAGGACCATGTCGAAGCCGGTGAGAGGCATGACGTAGAGGTCGGCACAAAAAGGCATGCCGTGGATGGAGAACGCCGCGCTGCGAGCGACGCCCATGCATGACACGTGCTCACCGTTTGCCACGGTGGTGGTGAGACGTGGTCGGAGCTGGAGAGGGAGGCCGGTGAGCTACGCCGCGTCGTCCAAGATGAAGTTGTGCATGGACCCGGAGTCCAGAAGCGCGATGAGGCGAGTGGCGCCCAGCTAGACGTGGACCTGCATGGTGTCGCTGAGGCAGACACCGGCGTTGGCCCGCAGGGAGAAAGCGGTCGACTCCTCAGAGCCCGCCTCCTTGATGGCCTCCTCCGTGTTGTCGTCCTCCACGGTGCCATCTAGGAAGAAGAGGCGCTTGCAGACCCGGTTATGGCCGCGGGAGAACTTCTCATCACAGTTGTAGCAGAGGCCGAGACGGCGACGTTCTTCCTGCTCGGCCGACGTCAGCCGCTTGATCGGCGGCCGGCGCTCGATGGCGGCTGGTGGAGAGGTGGAGCCCTTGGTGGCCGCTAGCGCCAGCAGCAGTAGACGTGGTGCCGGGGCCGGGAGCAGTGGCCTGGTGCCCGCGCGGCTCATGGTGGTCGAAGGCACCGTGAACTGATCCCGTAGTTCTAGCTGGCGGGCCAAACTCATCGCGGCCGCCAGGGACTGGGGGTTGTGCACCTGCACATCGAGGCTGAGCAGTGGCGGTAGTCCGCTGGTGAAGAGCTGGACGCGCTGCGCCTTGTTGAGGGGGCCCGCCTAGGGCAACAGCGCCTGGAACCGATCCTGATAGTCGGCGATGGTGCTAGTGCAGCAGCAATCGGCGAGCTCGAAGAGAGGCGCAGACCGTAGGGGCGGCCCGTACCGCAGGTTGATGAGCTCCTTGAATCGGCGCCATGATGGAGTACCCTCGTCCGTTTGGACTTGGATGTACCACATCTGGGCCCCGTCCTCCAGGTTGTAGGAGGCCATCCAAACCTTCTCCTCCTCCATGATCCGTTGCTGGTGGAAGTAGGATTCGTAGCGATTAAGAAAGATCAGCGGATCAGACTTGCCATCGTACCACGGGAAATCCATCTTCTGGAATTTGGGAGGACGATCGACAGGAGGGGCGCCCTCGGCGTGCTTGGAGCCCGAGGATGACGAGCGATCGGTGGAGAGGGCCATGATCGCCGTCGCGTTGGCCTCGACGGTGGCCTGCAGGTTTTGGACTACCTTCGCGAGCAACTCAACGGTGGACCTCAGATCGTCGCCCATGCTGCTGGCGCAGGAGGACGCGGGCGATGGCTGCTGGATCGGAGGTGGAGTGGGCGGGTCGGCGACTGGTGGTGGGGGTGGTGAATTGGCGCGGAAAGAAGAGGATCGCCGGGATCGTGATACCAGGTTGTCAAGGGCGTCGAACCCTTGGGTAGCTGGACCTCGGCTACGTAGTTCGTAGCCACGATCCGTCTTCTAGGGCGAGGTTATACCCCTCAGCGACCTAGGCTTGAGAGTTGGGAGGAAGAAGACAGATTGGTTTATAATTCTCCCCCTTCAAAGTGCTGGT
Source organism: Miscanthus floridulus (assembly GCF_019320115.1). Lineage (NCBI taxonomy): Eukaryota > Viridiplantae > Streptophyta > Magnoliopsida > Poales > Poaceae > Miscanthus > Miscanthus floridulus. The sequence continues at coordinate 20,065,871 of NC_089582.1, read as the reverse complement.
TATAGGGGGAATAAATAATCCTTGATGGGATAAAAATAGTAAACTAATCCCTCCTCAATCTTTGGGATACTAACAACTATTGCCTATCTTAGCCACTAGATGGCTCGGCTAGCTCCTGGACCGCATCCGTGGCGCGCTGGGCGCGCTCAGCCGCGCGCCTGATGTCACGGGCCCGACGCTTCCTGGTATAGGTCTGGCCGTACATGACAGCATGGGTAGTATATGCTTGAGATGAACAACTCACTAGCATAATACAGTTGAAAAGGGTTGAGGTACGGGTGCCGATGGATGCTAGTTTGATGATAGGACCGGCCAGTGGCGACTTGAGGTAGAAGTGGCTCCAACTAATATGAGTAGGATTATGATAATCCGATGATATTTTAGGTTATAAAGGGCAAATATGAATTTACAAGAGAAGATAAAATATGATCAGAAAATTTAAATTTATAAGAGAGGGCCGAGTAACATAACAATCTGTATTCTGTAGGAGGCTTTGGATAGTACTCAATTCATTTTAAATTATAAGACGTTTTGGCTTTTCTAGATGCTTTGCTTTTACTATGTATCTAGAGTTCTAAACATATTATATATCTTTATTAGGTGTATAACAAAAATTATGTATGTAAAAAAGCTAAAACGTCTTATAATTCAGGATGGAGTGAGTACATAGTAGTTTTATCAAGGACTAGATTCTACCAAGGAAAAATTGAGCCACCCTGATTTACTGCCTGCTTAGATCCATCCAACAAAAGTTTAGCTAGCTAAAATTTTAAAGCTAAACTTTAGCCAGCTAAAAGTTTTCCCTGCTGAATAGCTGGGGTGTTTGGATCATTCAACTAATAGACTCAGCAAAGCTTTAGCTGAGTTTATTAGCTATGTTGAAGTAGTTGTTTACACCGAAATTTGGAAGAAGGATTTCAGAAGCTCGGGAGCTCCCAAGATCATGACAGCAGGGGATGAGTTGCATGTAAATCGAAACCAGCTGATTCAGATGCAACGCCAGAATCGGCTTTCTTCAGATAGCGCCAGCAGATAACGACAAAGACTATGATCAGCGCTGAGACGAGACATGCTGGACTCTACAAAAAGAGAAAGATTAGAGTCCAAGTTATCTTAAATTAGGAATGTTTTCATTATGCCAAAGATTGTATTGAGTCATACTCTAGTAGGGTTCATTTTTAGACTTTGGGTATAAATACCAAACCCTGTCTATTGTAAAGGAATCAACCAATCAATCAAATACAAGTCAATTACTTTTTTTGGCTCCGGCCACCCCTAAGGAGTAGGAGTAGAGTAGATCTCGGCGAGTTCTTCGGCAAGTATGGCTACATCGATCCGGTCGACCTCCACTGCTTGTTGTAAGTACCATCATGGTTTATACCTCTGTTCGTATGGCTGCATCGATCCGGTCGACCCCCACTGCGGCTCTGGTATAAGCTAGTTATCGACTCTTGTCTAATTCAAGTATGGCCTGTGTGATTCTGCCTCACACCCCACTGCTTGAATTAGATCAAGGTCAAGTTATCGGCTCTACCTTAGTATGACAGTCTTTGGTAGATTCATTAAGTTACCGATATTGCTTATTGCTTTCATTGTTTATCTAATTACAGCAATATCACTCTGCCTGATTGAGATTGATCTGGATTGGTCTTATATCTTGTTTAACTCATCGTTTGCTAATCTAAAACCAATCTAATCTACATCTTAAACGATGAGTTATGTTTTTATCGGCTGTTTTGCATCAATCTTAATCGTGCATAGCGTGCGGTTAAGGCATGTTCGATCTTGAGTAGATCTATTAGTTAATGAAAACCGTTCCATGGCCCGTCATCATGGCCTATGGGATTCTTCCTCTCACCCCACTATTGGCACCGTGGAGTGGGGATCATTGGTTGGTAGATCTGTTCCTGAGGAAGCATGACCTTAACTGTGCGCTATGCCTGAATCGGCTGTTTAGCCGATATCGAATGCTTTCATGAACAGTTCACATCACAAGATCGTTGAAGTAGAGATAAGTTGAAAGATGGGTTAGCCCCATGATCTTGTTATTGTATTATGACCTGCATGATTCTGCCTCATGCCCCACTGATATTAGTAATGAGTTAGGGTCGTCGAGTCTATTGTTGTTTCTACGACCTGCATGATTCTGCCTCATGCCCCACTGGTCATGGCGATAGATGAGATCTAACATGTTCATTAGATTTATCTTTATTAAATGGTTAAGTGATGTTGAATTGTTTCTTTATACAAAGAGGAGTTCGGTTACTAATAATCATTGGCTCAGTACAAACCGATCACTGTTGATATCTTATTGCCATTGATTAATATTCGTTTAAATGATGTTTATCCTGAATGATAACCGATTCTCTTCACACGACCCCATGAGCTCTAACTGACTTATTCTCATGAATATACTGGAATCGGCTATTTAGCCAATTTCCTTTCATATCGGCTCTCATAGCCGTACATTCGGGACTGTCTGGTAACACCTGCAAGTTCTGCCCTTAATTTCTGATAAACTTTCTCTCCTTGTCAATTATAAGGTCAAATTGACTGGCACGCCTCGAGAGGATTGCACAGGATCGACCACCCCTGTGCTGAAGCTAGGCGGATCTGCTCCATCAAGCGGACCCTTCTAGCTTGCTGTGTGTGTCCTCGGCACGGGATGAAATTCTATGTCGACACACGTTTCTGGCGCGCCCGGTGGGACATCACAATCGTCATGGCAGTTCACAACAACGACAACATCCTTATGGTACATTATGAAGACCTGCCTGATGAAGATAAGGATACCATCAACAAATCTACGGAAGAATTTCAGAAGAAGTGTTTGTTGTCCTACACCAAAACACGTGACATCATAATTATTCAGAAATTTCTACTACCAAGAGTTCTACTACATGGGCAGACAGATATGGTCGAAGCTGAAGACAGACGTTTCTTTACGGAAGCCATAGACAAGTCTGTTCGTGATGCCATATCAAGCCACAATGAAGCTTTCATTGACGCGTTTCACAATGCCATGAAAGAGGCGATTCATGGAATTCCAGTTGGTCAGGTTGGATCGACTTGTTATAATATTCCAGATCTGTTGACCCAAGGGACTAATCAAGTTGGTACCAGTCATCAAGAAGCAGCACCAACTGGTAATGGTGGCGTCCAGGCACTTCAAGGTTCATCTGAACAAACTCCAGGTACTGCTACAAATCAGATACAATACAATCCTGGACTGTCAGTACAGCATGTGCAGTAGCCGGCGGGGCAAAGTCAAAACCAGATGATCAATTTTGGCACATCAGGCCACATACTATCGTTGGCTCAGAAGATAGCACCATCAATTCAAAGGATCCATAGAGATATAGATCCTTATGTCTATAATCAGAGACTTCAAGCAGCAAGCCAGCAAAGGACCCAATAGATTGAGATTCCACAAGGCTATCACTATGGCACGGATTATAACACCCTCCACATGATACCAAATCCAGGATATCAAGGCACGCGGGATTTCAATCCATAGATGGGTCAGCAAGTACCGAGAAATCCAAATCCACAAGCTGACAAGTTGCTGCTCAAGGTGACCGAGATGATGAAGAATCAGTTCGGTCTGAAGCCAAAAGGAATGACTTTTTCATACAAACGCCCATATCCAGAATGGCATGATTTGGTCACTCTTCCTGCAAATTACAGGCTCCCAGAGTTCGCCAAGTTCACTAGTCAAGACTGTATAAGCACAATAGAACATGTCGGTCGGTATCTTACACAATTGGGTGAAGCATCAGTTGAGGATGCCCATCAAGTTCATTTCTTCTCCTTGTCCCTATCAAGGCCGGCCTTCACTTGGTTCTCGTCACTACCAGTCAACTCCATTGCCAATTGGGCCGACCTAGAGAAGAAGTTTCATACATATTTTTACACTAGGACTGGAGAGAAGAAAATAATCGATTTGACAACCATGAGATAGAGGACTAATGAATCGGGCACTGAGTTTCTTCAGAGATTCCGAGAGACTAAGAATCTGTGTTTCTCATTGAGCTTGGCCGATGATCAGCTAGCTGCTTTAGTCATCCAAGGAATGTTGCCAATGTAGAAAGAAAAGCTGCTAGGACAAAAGTTTGACAACTTGGGACAATTGGCTCAACGGGTAGCAATGCTCAATAGCCAATTCCAGAGTATGCGTAGAGATACCTGATTCCAGAAGAGCACCACAGTAGCCAAAGCTTATGATCCATACTCAATTGAAGACGGCTATGAAGATGAAGAAGAGGAGGTTGCTGCAGTTGAATGGAATTGGGGCAAGAAGACAGTAACGGTGCTAAATCCTTGGAGAGGAGGAGTTAAGGAGAGCTATGACTTTGATGTCATAAAATCGGACAAGCTCTTTGACTTCTTACTTGAGAAGGGCTAGATCAAATTGCTAGACGATCATGTTATGTTACCCCCTGATTAGTTGAAGAACAAGAAGTTCTGCAAATTCCATAACGCTACTTCTCATTCTACTAATGAATGCAAAATCTTCAGGCAGCATATACAGAGAGCTATTCAGCAAGGGAGGCTCAAATTCGATACACCTCGGAAGATGAAAGTCAATGATAATCCTTTCCCAGGAGATCAGAACATGGTTGATGCTAGGCTTTTCAAAGGAAAAACCAAGGTCCTAACATCGACCAAATCGAGAGAAGCTGGGACAGTCGATCCCAAAATGCAAATATTGGCTGATGAGTACAGAGAGATTAGAAGACGTCATGCCGAACAAAAGAGCCGATACGAGCAGAGGAAGACGTCGAAAGCAGAGATGTCAAAGCCGTGTGTCACATCTTGGATTCTGTTGAATAAATGACAGCGATAGAAGGAAAAGGATTATCAATGTTGGTTAAAAGATCAAGCATACTAGCATCAATTAGAAGAAGAGTGGTATGAAAGGGAACAAGTTGAATTACATTGGAATTGTCCCTTCTTTAGGCATTGCTGGAATGAAGGTTTGAAGTTGCCTACCTGACACGACTGTCCAGAATGTAGCAATCAATATCGGGAGTATAGGCAATCTCAAACCAACCGCTGGTCTATCCACGCTCAAGATGCATATCATCATAACAACATGGATCGGTGCTTAAAAAACAAAAGTGTTCATGATTGGTTGGGAAAAAGAGTCATTGGATAGGATTAGGCTGATCATGAAGAGGAAGGCACTGAAAGAAGATACACGTGGTAGGAAGGCCAATGGTGCCCTGGAGGACTAACAAGGAGCCAGAAGAGAAGGGTGCAGCGCCTAAGGAATAAGGAGTTGGAACAGGCTCAGGTATCCGGTAAACTTCAAGTATGGCGTGCAAAGCAAATAGCCAATAGAGGGCAACCATCGGCTAATATCCAAATGGTTTTCTATTGCCATTGAAATTCAGAGCTCCAGCAGATCAAGAGATTTATTCAGATTTCGATGAATTGGAGTATGAGGAAATAGTTGCCAAGTTGACGGTTGTACAACACAATATTTGATAAGCCAGTCAAACATCGACACTTGAAGGCTTTATACATGAAAGGTTTTGTTGATGGGAAGCCGATGAACAAAATGTTGGTAGACGGAGGTGCTTCTGTCAACCTTATGCCATACACCACTTTTCATAAGCTTGGCATGGGACGAGGAGATTTGTTTGAAACCGACATGATGCTTAGAGACTTCGGAGGTAATACGTCTAAGACCCGGGGGGCAATGAACGTCGAACTGACAATCGGGAGTAAAACTCTGCTCACCACGTTCTTTGTCATCGATGGAAAAGGATCATACAGTTTACTCCTCGGTCGTGACTGGGTTCACGCAAACTGTTGTGTGCCATCGACCATGCATCAGTGTTTGATTCAATGGCATGGAGATGATGTTGAGGTGGTTCGCGTTGATGAGTCTATAAGTATTGCGACAACCGATCTAGTCTTTTGGGAACTAGGAGATTTCGAATGTTTCTCTGGCAAGACATGGAAAGGAGGCTTTATTAAAATCAGCAATAAAAGCCAACAGCCAATGCCGGCGATCGGCTCTGAGAGTTTGTTTTAGTAGAAAAGTCACAGCTTCACGTCGGCCGTTGGATCAAAGGAAAAATGAGTATTAAGTCTTGGAGATGGGTTTAGGCCGACGTATGTGAAGGCTGAGTTAAAGTGTGAGTGCGATTCAGAGTTAAAGGATTTTTTAAGAGAAGTTCTGTTTTGCTTAATAAAACGCTTGACCTAGGATGATTACTCGTCTGACCTTTTGTATTGAAAGTTCTGTGGGGCGTTATCCTAGCATCTGATCAACACTTGGTAGCTAATTCATTCTCGGCTCTAATAGCCGATACCAGGAGGGTATCGCCTCTAGTTCAAAAAAGTAAACATCTTCAAAGATAGTAATAGCCGATACGATATGTACCGCCTATAGAGCAAAAAACAAAAGATAGAAACAGTCATACACAAGAACATTGTACCGAGGTGCATCCACGGAAAGAACTGGAGTCTTTGTTCATCAGGGTTACCCTAAGTACAAGCTAATCAAAGACCTTGTTCACCACAACCCGCGCGGATGCGATGTCCACTACGGCCTCCGCTGCCATGGTAAATTCTTCAAGCAGGTCCTCGTGCTCCTTAGGGCCATCGCCTACTGGGAAGACGGTCTCCATGGCATGGAGCTCGTACCCTATCCGAACCTACGCCACGGTCAGCGCCACTGATGCGCTGTGGCGAACGCCGTGGAGGGCGATTTCCTAGACACAAGCCAGGATGTCTTGAAGACGAGCATCAACAGAGGAACCCCGAGCATTGATGGCGTCCACGGCCGTGTTCGCCGCCAGTTGGAGAGACTCCAACCGCGTTGTCAGGGCTAGTGATCACAGAAGAGGAAAAGCTATCAAGATAAAAATAGCCAAGATCAGACTAAAGACGTTCCTGAGGCTCATCGTACCTGCCACCGTGGCATCCAATTCAGTCAGCCACGCTCGAGCGGTGTTAGCCTCTTCCTCGGCCGCATGAAGAGCGGCCTAGGAAACCTCGAGGCGGGTCTCCAGTTGACCGGTCTCCCAGGTCGCCTCGGAGTAACGGTTCTGGGCCATCCTCCACTCATGAAGGTAGCGCCGGGCGTCGTCGCCATTGTAGGAATCAGAGGAGTCCGATGACGAGGCCAGCATAGAAGATGCGGCGTCAGAGGGCCCACTGGCCCTAGGAAGAGGACAGAGACTGTCATTCACAACAAACCTGTAGGTGGATTAGAACTGTTCATCATCATGAACAAGAAATGTCAATCTCACCTCAAGCGCCAGAGGCACTGATTCATCGACATATTCTCTTCTGGGATTTCCTCCGCCGTGCGCTTGCCTCGGTTATTTTCGCCAGCCATGAAGAATGATTGGATCTAACCGCTACAGGGTTTCGGCAGGTGGAAAAGAGCAAAGGAACAGTTGCGGATGGAGATGTGTTTGAGGCGAAAGACATCGACTGGTATTTGAAGACATGAAGCGAAGGGATGGACGCCTCGGGACGCGCAAAAGGCAACCGCAGTTAATAGGAGGCAAAGCGCCGCTTCACCAGTGTCGAAGAAAATACGGCACCAGATGACTAAGGATAGAAGATCAAGGGGCTCCCTTAATGAAGGCCATGTTTTTAGACTTGAGTGGGATTAAGATCAGAAGTCTAGAATCGGCTATTCTCAAAGGATCGGCTCTTTAGCCAAAGCGGACGTACTTAGTCAACTATAGTGGTTCTTTAAACCTCTTGCCTGTTCAAGTGCCCCTTGGCCGAAAAGGGAGACGAGACTATAAGGAGGGCTGAGAATAGGTCGCCCTTGGTGACCAAGAGCGAAGGAGCTAATGTGATCGCCTTATGAACTTGTGCATGGACACAACGCAGTCTTTCTTTGGGAAGTTCAAACTGGATCAAGGCGTGTCACGTCGCAAAAGGATTTATCAAGCCGAAGTCTACCAGAATTTTGTGATGGATGACTTTGAAGACTTGGGTTGCCTTCGGCTGCATGCTCTTGAAAAATATTGAAGCCAATAAACTGAGGATTGCAAGATATTACGATTAAGAGGTCAGGGTTAAGCAATTTTCTAAAGGAGACTTAGTGTGGAAAGTAAAATCGCCGATCGGGTCAGGGAACAGCAGGTTCGGCGAAAGGTCACCCAACTAGGAAAGACCTTATCGGATCAAATATGCGCTTGGCAATACTTGTATTTTGAAGGTACTAAGAAGAGAAGGAGAATTCAGCAGAGCAGTCAAACGGGGAATATTTGAAGGAGTATTACCCTAGCATTTGGATTGATACTTAACAACCGATTTGCTCGGTCGTCAGCTCTAATGGCCGATACCGGGGGGGGGGTATCGTCGCTAGCGCAAAAGTAGACCCGAAGGGGTGAAAGCCGGTACAATGCGTATCGATTATACAGACAGAGCGATACGTATGGTATGAAGCACAAAAACAAAAGGGAAATCACTCAAGACACATAATTTTTTTTGCTAAATGTCGCCTATTACAAGTCATGGGCCGGAAAACACTTTGCCTACTATGTCATCGGCCAAAGTATTGAAAGCTACAGAATTGGCGGCGCTAGAGAATTCCTCAGTCAAACACTCATGATCCCTGGGGGCACTACATCTGGGAAACCATGAGGAAGAAGCTGAAGATTGTGGCCAGAGCAGACTTGTGCAGTAGCCAACGCTGTGGGAGCGCCATGACGAACACCATGGAGAACAACCTCCCTGACGCGGTTTGGAATGTCATGCAAATGGATTGCCAGAACAGCACCCCTAACATTGACAAACCCCGCCGCGTGATCTATGGCTGATCGAAGGCTTTCCAACTGAGCAGTTATATCTAAAAATTCAAAGGAAGGGATGATCAGAAAATCTCAAAAGCAAAAGTTAAGAAAAGCTAAGAAGATTGTGGTAGCCTTCTCACCTATGATTCTGGCTTTAGCCTTGGCCAGCCGTTCCCTCAGGTCGGCCTCAGAGGATGATCGGATTTGAATCATGGCCAGAGCCGATTCCGCGTGGGAAAGGCAGTTGGATAGACTCTGATCAGTCCGATCGATGGAAGCGATTAGATTGACATTATCAATTTGCCTCCTAGGATAACTAGGGAGCTGGCAATGAATTAGTGTTGAGGATGATCCCGACGGCTGAGTCGGGTTGACCCTGTGCTCCAGAATGATGGGGACATCCCGAGTGGCACCTTCTCCGTGATGAAGGCGCTGGCGTGATGATGCGGGCTCGTTAAGAGCCTCCTCAGCAGGTCTCTTACTGTTCTCCATGATCTCAAACCTACAGAAGAGCAGGAACTATACTAAGAACGCAGAAGGTTTGAGACGAGACAGGTAGCATTCTGAGCCTCAGCCGTGGTCCGTATATATAGCCTGGGGAGGCAAGGAGATGGATTTCGCTGAGGATGTGAAAACTGAAAATAGATACAGAAACGGATCGGCATTCCAGGAATTCAAGGGACGGATAACAGAAGGGTAACAAATTCGAACTTATCGTTTCCCCAAATTATGAAGCATCGTGAGACGGATACAAAGAATCTACATTGACTAGAGATCTACCCACCAAGGCTTCTTTGGATTGAAGGGAGTCCGGATCCCCATAAGGCTGAGGGTCATCGTGAACCAAGTCACGTTGGCCCATTGATAAGATTGTGCAAGAGAAAGGGAAGAGCCACCTTCCTAACAGATACCCAGCTAATTCCTCGGTGACTGAGAGATCGCTGGAAAGAAGCTTGTGGCTTTCCCGATAGGCATTTGATGGAACAAACAAGGGAAAAGTGTCCACACATTCTAGCCCTTGCAAACATTAGAACAGCTCTGTGAGCCTGGTGAGAAGACGCAGGCGACATCACAAGACTTCTTCTAGCCGCAGTAGCTGATTCTCTTGCTCGACAAGGTGCTAGAATGAGCGACACAGTCACCCTACGCACAAGAATTCTTCTAACCACTCAAGATCTTTATCGCAAAGAGATAGGCCATGGAGGGTCCAGTGGAGTTGGGAGCACTCAGAAAGACAGATGGAAGAGAAACATGACTGAAACGGTGAGTTGCTCTCACCAGGGGTGGGTACGTGTTTTATAGCCAGCCCGGGGAGATGAATCCAAATGCCCGTGAAACAGTGGTACTCTTGAAAAAGGTTTTGAGGCACAGGCTCGTGAATGGACGCAAGCGACGACAAATGATGGACCCTAGATCAAGGTTCTCTACCCGTGACTGTGGACCAATCAGGGATGCGGACAGGATAATTTTGGTATAAAATTACTTTCATCCCAAAATTGGGGGGCATTTGTTTACATCAGAATTTGGAAGAAGGATTTCAGAAGCTCGGGAGCTCCCAAGATCATGACAGCAGGGGATCAGTTGCATGTAGATCGAAACCAGCTGATTCAGATGCAACGCTAGAATCGGCTTTGTTCAGATGGCGCCGGTAGATAACGATAGAGGCTATGATCGGGGCTGAGACGAGACATGTTGGACTCTACAAAAAGGGAAAGATTAGAGTCCAAGTTATCTTAAATTAGGAATGTTTTCATTATACCAAAGATTGTATTGAGTCATACTCGAGTAGGGTTTGTTTTTAGACTTTGGGTATAAATACCAAACCCCGACTATTGTAAAGGAATCAACCAATCAATCAAATACAAGTCAATTACTTTTTTCAGCTCCGGCCACCCCTTAGGAGTAGGAGTAGAGTAGATCTCGGTGAGTTCTTCGGCAAGTACGGCTGCATCGATCCGATCGACCTCCACTACTTGTTGTAAGTACCGTCATGGTTTATACCTCTGTTCGTATGGCTGCATTGATCCGGTCGACCCCCACTGCGGCTCTGGTATAAGCTAGTTATCAACTCTTGCCTAATTCAAGTATGGTCTGTGTGATTCTGCCTCACACCCCACTGCTTGAATTAGATCAAGGTCAAGTTATCGGCTCTACCTTAGTATAGCAGTCTTTGGTAGATTCATTAAGTTACCGATATTGCTTATTGCTTTCATTGTTTATCTAATTATAGCAATATCACTCTGCCCAATTGAAATTGATCTGGATCGGCCTTATATCTCGTTTAACTCATCGTTTGCTAATATAAAACCGATCTAATCTACATCTTAAACGATGAGTTATGTTTTTATCGGCTGGTTTGCGTCAATCTTAATCGTGCATAGCGTGCGGTTAAGGCATGTTCGATCTTGAGTAGATCTATTAGTTAATGAAAACCGTTCCATGGCCCATCATCACGGCCTGTGGGATTCTGCCTCTCACCCCACTGTTGGCACCGTGGAGTGGGGATCATTGGTTGATAGATCCGTTCCTGAGGAAGCATGACCTTAACTGTGCGCTATGCCTGAATCGACTGTTTAGCCGATATCGAATGCTTTCACGAACAGTTCACATCACGAGATTGTTGAAGTAGAGATAAGTTGAAAGATGTGTTAGCCCCATGATCTTGTTATTGTATTACGTCCTGCATGATTCTGCCTCATGCCCCACTGATATTAGTAATGAGTTAGGGTCATCGAGTCTATTGTTGTTTCTACGGCCTGCATGATTCTTCCTTATGCCCCACTGGTCATGGCGATAGATGAGATCTAACATGTTCATTAGATTTATCTTTATTAAATGGTTAAGTGATGTTGAATTGTTTCTTTATACAAAGAGGAGTTCGGTTACTAATAATCATTGGCTCAGTACAAACCGATCACTGTTGATATCTTATTGCCATTGATTAATATTCGTTAAAATGATGTTTATCCTAATTGATAACCGATTCTCTTCACACGACCCCATGAGCTCTAATTGACTTATTCTCATGAATATACTGGAATCGGCTATTTAGCCGATTTCCTTTCATATCGGCTCTCACAGCCGTACATTCGGGACTGTCTGGTAACACCGACAAGTTCCGCCCTTAATTACTGATGAACTTTCTCTCCTTGTCAATTGCAGGGTCAAATTGACCACCCCTGCGCTGAAGCTAGGCGGATCTGCTCCATCGAGCGGACCCTTCCGGCTTGCTGCATGTGTCCTCGGCACGGGACGAAATTCTGTGTCGACACATGTTTCTGGCACGCCCGGTGGGACACCACAATCATCATGGCGGTTCACAACAACGACAGCATCCTTATGGTACATTATGAAGACCTGCCTAATGAAGATAAGGATACCATCAACAAAGCTACGGAAGAATTTCAGAAGAAGTGTTTGTTGTCCTACACCAAAACACGTGACAACACAATTATTCAGAAATTTCCACTACCAAGAGTTCTCCTACATGGGCAGACAGATATGGTCAAAGCTGAAGACAGGCGTTTCTTTATGGAAGCCATAGACAAGTCTGTTCATTATGCCATATCAAGCCACAATGAAGCTTTCATTGATGTGTTTCACAACGCCATGAAAGAGGTGATTCATGGAATTCTAGTTGGTCAGGTTGGATCGACTTGTTATAATATTCCAGATCTGTTGACCCAAGGGACTAATCAAGTCAGTACCAGTCATCAAGAAGCAGCACCAACTGGTAATGGTGGCGTCCAGACACTTCAAGGTTCATCTGAACAAACTCCGGGTACTACTACAAATCAGATACAGTACAATCCTGGACTATCAGTACAGCATGTGAAGCAGCCGGCAGGGCAAAGTCAAAACCAGATGATCAATTTTGGCACATCAGGCCACATACCATCGTCGGCTCAGAAGATAGCACCATCAATTCAAAGGATCCGTAGAGATATAGATCCTTATGTCTATAATCAGAGACTTCAAGCAGCAAGCCACCAAAGGACCCAATAGATTGAGATTCCACAAGGCTATCACTATGGCATGGATTATAACACCCTCCACATGATACCAAATCCAGGATATCAAGGCACGTGGGATTTCAATCCACAGATGGGTCAACAAGTACCGAGAAATCCAAATCCGCAAGCTGACGAGTTGCTGCTCAAGGTGACCGAGATGATGAAGAACCAGTTTGGTCTGAAGCCAAAAGGAATGACTTTTTCGTACAAACGCCCATATCTAGAATGGTATGATTTGGTCGCTCTTCCTGCAAATTACTGGCTCCCAGAGTTTGCCAAGTTCACTAGTTAAGATGGTATAAGCACAATAGAACATGTCAGTCGATATCTTACACAATTGGGTGAAGCATCAGTTAAGGATGCCCATCGAGTTTGTTTCTTCTCCTTGTCCCTGTCAGGGCCGGCCTTCACTTGTTTCTCATCACTACCAGTCAACTCCATTGCTAATTGCTCCACTCCATCTTGGCGGACATCGTGGTGAACTGATGTGCCTGTCAGTGTTCGTATGGGGGTTAGGCCGAACAACACCGATACTCCCGACGCTGTTCTTGATGTGAATCCTGTAGTATGGCCCATCATGGCCACGGGTTACATCAGGGCTTGTCGATCTCTTCCCTGGTGTCACAGCTTTGACCTAGGCCCATACATTTGGACCTAGAGTGGTTGGCGGCGGTATGGGTCTCCATTGGGTGAGACGGAGCCTGTGACCTCGGGGTCGGGCGAGGTGGAGCCAGTGACCTAGGGATCGGGCAAGGCAGAGCCCTCCCCTAGAGGTTGGACGAGGCGAAGCTTGTGGCCTTGGGGTCGAGCGATGCAAAGCTCGCGGCCTCAGAGTTGGGCGAGGTGGAGCCCACGACCTCTGTGTCGGGCGAGGCGGAGCTCGCCCCCAGAGGTCAGGCAAGGCAGAGCCCATGACCTTAGGGTTGGGCGAAGTGGAGCCCACGTCCTCGGTAATGGGCGAGGTAGAGCCCGCTCCTAGAGGTCAGGCGAGGCGGAGCCCGCGACCTTGGGGTCGGACAAGGCAGAGCCCATGGCCTCGGGGTCAGACGAGGCGGAGCCCTCCCCCAGAGATCAGGCGAGGCGAAGCCCATGGCCTCGTAGTCAAGCGAGACGAAGCCTGTGGCCTCAGTGTTAGGTGAGGCAGAGCCCGTCCCTAGAGGTCGGGTGAGACGGAACCCATGGCCTAGGGGTCGGGCGAGGCAGAGCCCGCCCCCTGGCGGTGCCCTCCCCCAAAGGTTGGGCGAGGCGGACCTTGCACACCTGAGGGTCAGTTGGAGCTGTGGTCACGCTCTTGACTACTTAGATGAATCAATGTTGATGGTCATTAGCTCCTCCTCTTCGGGTACCATAGTATTGGTCCCCGACAGTAGCCCCCGAACCAGTGGAGGAGTAGGATACTCCTTTGGAGGCTTTTCCAAATGGGAGGACTCTGAGGGCCTTGGCCTTTGTTTGTCGCCCACGGTGTGACCTGGGGTTGGTGATTCCATTTCATCAAAATTGGACCCCTCGGGCGTATAGCCGTGAGATTTCGTGGGTTGGAAAATGTCTTTCCTAATTTTGACCCCTATGGGGGTCTGTTGTTCTACGACCATGCGTTCGGTCTTCGTGTGAGTCCAACTTTCCTTGAGCCCCCGCGCGTAGTGGGGGTCCGGTTGAGGGTCGGCTTGTCTTTGTGATCGTCACCCCGTCTGTGTTTTCCGCAACCAGAGGGGTTGAGCCATGCCATGATTTTCCTCTATGGACGAGCCATGGTGTTCGGTGAGTTGTTAGCTGACTAGTTCGAGTGGGCCCCCAGCATCCCGTTCATGGGGATCTGACTTGGGTCAGCTGGTGACCGACTCTAGATTTTTAGCGGTCAATCCATATAGTTCTCAGGTCAGTTCGACTGGTCCCAAGGGCTCTCTGCCTTTTTTCAAGAAAAAACCATTGATCGTATCTGGTCAAGACTCGAACGTGGGCTAGGATGCTTGCGGCGCTCGTGCGCCCAAGTACTAGCAGCTAGCGGCCCCATCCCTTTCCACCCCTCACTCTTAGGGTGCCCTGGATCGGCCGTGAACCCGTTAGTGGGCTGGCCTTCAAACTCCAGGGCCTGAATGGGCCATAGGAGTGTTCTCAGCTCTGCACCCTTCCTCACCTATGACGGTTCTCGGCTTATCGATCAGACGAATCATTATCCGGCCTGTCCTTTGAGGGCACGGCCAGAGATTGCGTGTGCACGATCTTCGGAGGGAGGTGTCATGTCATGGCGTAGTGGGCGTGTGAATCTTGGCAGATGGTTCGCCTTTTTGCCCCGCTCCGCCTTATAAATAGTGGCCTTCCCCTTGATGTCACTGCACACCAAAACCGCAACCTATGGGGGTATTAACCCCTATACCCTTACGGCTAAGCTTGGGCCAGCCTGGCCCAGGGGGTCTGGACCACTAGAAGACGACGCGCGGCCCGGCCAATCTGCTCGGAGTCCCGCGCAAGGAATCAAGGCAGACTTGGAGATCAAGCAAGATCCTGGTCGGTTAGAATAGGAATCCTTATCAGGCCACCTATGGCAATTGTAACTGGTTAGGATTAGTTTCTAGATCTATAACCCTGCCCCCTAGACTATATAAGGTGGGCATGGACCCCTCTCAAAAACACATCTCATTGACATACATCAATACAATTAGACGCAGGACGTAGGTATTACGCCTTCACGGTGGATGGACCTGGATAAAAACCTCGTGTCTGTCTTGCGTCACCATCTCGTTCATAGCTTGCGCACCTGTCTACTGATAATCTACTACCTTGGGCATACCCTTAGGTAGACTGCCGACCATATTTCGTCGACAGTGGCGCGCCAGGTAGGGGCTGTGCATACTGCTCCCCAGAAGAACAAGATGGTCATCATCCCCGGCTCCATGGCTACGCCGAACGGCCTCACGTTCACCATTGGCCAGATCACCTGGACCACTGGCTCCGATAACTTCATCGCCATGACCATGGAGGAGGCACGGATCCAATCTGCATCGACCACTGCTTCACCGGCATCGGCTATGGCTCTAACCACATTGGACCTAGCTCTGGCTACACCAGCATCATCTTCAGCCACGCCGACAACCCGTCGTTCGCTTCCTCGCTACAAAGGGAGGCAGATCGACAACACCGACCTGCTCGACTCCATCGATCGGGTCGGCACCAAGCTTGCTGAAACCCTAGATCTGGTAGATTTGATTCAAAATCAACCTACCGAGCAGGTAACCACTACCCACAACAGATCTACCCGACTAGCTCAGGCCAGTCGTCCTGCATGACTCGGTACGGATCTCATGGTCACATCTAATCCTAAAGGGCACTCCGTTCGTCGCTGACCAGCCCCCACGATGGGTCTCCGAGTGCGAAGCCTCAATGGAGAACTACCAGGCTCAGCCCTACGGCCTGCGAAACACTGCTTCCAACTACGCGCACAATATACAACACTGCTCGGATCTGTGTTCTATACATCGATCTCGACCAAAGCCATGCAACTTCGTCAACATGGTTCGGATCGAGGAGTATCAAGAAGGGTCGGTCCACATAGTTCAAGAGGGCGGTTCAAGCTCCCCGTCCAGCATCGCAACTATTGGCTCTGTCCACACTGAGCTCTAGCGTCGTGACAATGGAGAAGTTGAATACGATCTGGATATCCCAGACCACTCCCCGGGTTTTCGATGATTCCCATCTTTCCCACCAAGGCGAGGAGACTTGATCAATGTCGTCAGTAATGATGAACCACCGGTAGTTGGTGAAACAGAACAAGAAAGGCTAGCACGCGAAGCACGCAATATTGACCGGTTTAATCGTAGACAAGCCGAAGCCGAGGTAGAAGAGGAGGCACGACGCATAAGGTTCCAACCACGCGATCTCAACAATGCCTTTGATAGGGTAGGGGAAAAGCAGGTCTTCAGGACTCTAAACATCAGTGTAGCTATTGCTATGGCGACAATGCAATGGCTACCCAATACCCCGGAAATCCAGGCAATTCGTGATGATGTACAAGCCTACCTGACGGCTGCCATAGCCTAGACCACAGAGATTGCAAACCATGCCCGGGCTCCATCCATCTCAGTCGAATCAAGCCACAGTCGCCAGTACTCAAGTCGCCCACAGTCACCCAACCAACGTGGCTCGCGCAACAATGACCCATCAGACAACCGTCAAGGCGGAAACGGTGGTCATGATGGTGGTCGGGATGACAATCGCCGCAACAACCGGGACGATAATCGACGAGACAACCGCGACAATCGCCGTGATAACCATGGTTGCAGAGTCAACCAGGGTGTCAATCGGGATCGCCGTGATGGCAATAACGATCTCCGCCATTCCCTCGGAGAACGCGATCTACGTGATCGCATTAACCAAAGAGCCAACGATCGTGCATCCCATGAAAGCTATCGCCGTATGGAATATGATACTACCCACGGCCCTCTGGGTTTGAAGCAGTTTACCCCTCACCTTCACCAAGTCATATGGCCCAAAAACTTCAAGCTCGAAAAACTCCAGAAGTACGACGGCAAGGAGAACCCCGAGTTATGGGTCATGCTCTACGAAATCGCTTGCAGATCAGCCATGGCTGACGAGCATGTCATGTCTAATTACTTCCCAGTCACCGTCGGCCATGCAGGCCACCAATGGCTGGTCAGCTTGCCGGCGAACTACTTTGATTCTTGGCAAGAGCTCAAGCAAGCATTCATCGGCAACTTCATTGCTACTTGCGAACAACCCGACAACAAATACAATCTACAGCGGATTCGAGATCGCAAAGATGAGCCACTGCACGAGTACGTCCGACGCTTCTCGGAGATGCGCATCAAGGTCCCATCAATCTCTGACAACGAGGCAATCAAAGCTTTCATCATTGGTCTCCGCTTTCACAATGCCCTAAGGGACAAGCTCCTCCGTAAAAGACCTGAATCGGTCACAGTGCTCCTAGCCACTGCTAAAAAATATGTAGACGCCGATGATGCTAAAAAGATAACCATCGAAGAAGCAGCAAGGGTTCCATGCTCCGACCACCCCCCACACCACGACGACTACCACGGCAACCATGGTCGGAGCAACAATTTTGATCACCGCAACCAGCGCAATGATTCCCGCGACCACCACAACCAGCGTAATCAGCGGAGTAATCGCCGTGACGATTACAGGGGCAAGCGTGCTCGGGAAGATGATGGCGAAGTCAACACCATTAAAAAAGGTGGCGAACGTCGCAACTACGAAGAAGACTATGCCAAAGCATTGAAGGGACCCTGTCAGCTCCATCCCAAGTCAAACCATACCATGGAGAATTGCCGTGTTCTCAAATCCATCTACACGCGCCAACAGGCTCCGGATAAATCTAACAAGCCTAACGATGCAGGGGAGCAACATAACGAGGACAACGATGATAAAGATGCAGATCCCCATCACAAGTATGTCAAGCCAATCGACCGCGTCCACACCATCATTGGGGGCAGAGTGTCCATCGAGACCAAGCGAGAGCGCAAGCTGCTCGCCCGCGCTTGCTTGAACGTGGCCAATGCCAACAACCTCATCGCCGATCCGCGGCTCCCTCCTTGGTCTCACCGCGAGATCTCCTTCAGCAAAAAGGACCAATGGGCCGCAATACCTGAGCCAGGGCATTTTCCTCTGGTTCTCGATCCTTGTATCAACAAGGTTCAGTTCGATAGAGTGTTGATTGACGGCGGCAGTTCCATCGATATACTATTCAAGAACAATTTGCCAGCCCTGAAGATAACCCAGGCTAATCTCAAGCCATACGAGGCACAGTTCTAGGGTGTTCTCCTCGGACAGAGCTCTACACCTCTTGGGCAGATCACGCTACCTGTGCAATTTGGTACCCTAGACCACTTCCGCACCGACTACGTCAACTTCGTGGTCGCTAACTTCGAAGGCACCTACCATGCTATCCTTGGTCGACCAGCGCTCACCAAGTTCATGGCCATACCTCACTATAGGTATTTGGTGCTCAAGATGCCTACTGAGAAGGGGGTTCTAACTCTCAGGGGCAATGTATACGTAGCTTACACCTGCGAGGATGACAGCTTCAAAATACCAGAGGCTCACAACCTCTCTATTCGCATGGCCGACACCATGCTCGACGCCAAGAAGACCCTAGCCGATCACCTGGAGATCCTAGAGCTCGAGGCCCCACGCAAGAACATCAAGTCCAAAGAGCAGAAAGAGATCCAGCTGGTCGATGGTGATCCCAGCAAAACGGCCTTATCAGGGCCAACCTGGATCCTAAATAAGAAGACGCGCTTGTCAGGTTCTTGAGAAGTAATGTGAGTGTGTTCGCATGGAAACCCGCTGGCATGCCCGGTGTACCTCGGAACTTGATTAGTTTCTAGATCTATAACCCTGCCCCCAAGACTATATAAGGCGGGCAGGGGACCCCTCTCAAAAACACATCTCATTGACATACAACAATACAATCAGACGCATGACGTAGGTATTATGCCTTCACGGCGGCCGAACCTGGATAAAAACCTCGTGTCTGTCTTGCGTCACCATCTCGTTCATAGCTTGCGCACCTGTCTGCCGATAATCTACTACCTTGGGCATACCCCTAGGTAGACTGCCGACCATATTTCGTCGACACAACCTTACCTTCTCTATTTCTCCGACGCTGCCATTTTGGATCTGCCACGCTTGCTAGTCCACCGCCAGAGCCCTAGATCCGTAGCCTCTGCATCTCCGCCGCCGTTGAACTCGCAACCATCTGCCCTCATCTCCAATGGATCCGTGGTGCCGTTCTGACATCACCTTCCACCACATGCAGGGCCTCGTCCATCGTGGTCTTCTCCTCATGTGGACCTCGGTCGAGGAGTGGTTGCTGCCCGGCGAGGTGGATTTGTCGTCGCTACTCGATGGCTACGTGGTGTCGTTCGACCACTTCCATGAGCGTGGGCTCACGACCCCCGCCCATAGAATCCTCCAGGGGCTGCTGCACTACTACAAGATTGAGCTACAACATCTTAATCCTAACAGGATCTAGCACATGGCTGCATTCGTCGCGCTATGGGAAGGATTCCTAGGGATCAGCCCCCACTTTGACTTGTGGAGGCACTTCTTTGCCGTCACCCTCCAGAAGAAGAGGGAGAAAAGCGGCAGGCAGGAGCTGCACATGCCAATGGGGTGCACCAACATCCAACTTCGGAACAATCAAGGTTGGCGAGTACCCATCCATGCGGCTTTCGACGTCCAACAAGGGGTGGCACTCGCAGTGGTTCTATCTCAACAATGACGCTGCTGCCCCTCTGTCAGAGTTCATCGGGCGCCTGATCGAAGAGGCCCCAGAGCAATGGAGGAAGGGGGCATCTCGGAGAAGGACAAGAAGAAGATTCGAGACCACATCGCCGCCATCCACATCTTGAAGGAGAATGGCCTGAAGGGGTCGAGCTTCATTAGGGCTTACCATGCAAGGAGGGTGGCGCCATTGATGACGTGTGTGCTCCTGCTATTTGTGATGGCTCCCAAGGCATCATTCGACGAAACGGCGCTTGCCGAGGGGACGCTCCCCAACTCTGAGATCGCACAATGCATCAAGGAGGCAATGGAGCCTTTGTGGGACGACATGAGTGCTGCCCTCAGCTTCATTTACCTAGTGCTGGGGCATCCTCCATTGCGGTCAGAGCCAAGCTACGTTGTCTTCATAAGTTTCCCTCCCTCTTGCCTTCTCTTCAATTGATTTCTCAACCCCTTGATACTAACTTTGAGAGGGGCGGTACCAGCCGAGGGACCTCATCCTCATGGATCACCCAGCACCGTTGTCAAGGATTTGGCCATGAGGACGGCGAATCGCGCCGAGGGTGAGCGGCTGAGGAAGGCGAAGGAGGACAAGAAGAGGAAGAAGCAGCGGAAGATGCAGGCATGGGAACAAGGGGAGTACACCGACAACGATGATGTTGACGATGATGGAGATGACGATGAGGTAGTCGATGATATCGAGTGGGACAACCTAGAGAACGATGATGCACTGACAGGTATCAGTTTGTCCTTGTAGGAGTTGGGACCCTTCCTGTTCCATGGAGGGGAGGGTTCATTTGGGGAGCCAACAGAGGCGGGCCTTACTGTCGGCCTGCCCTAGGCGCCAACAGGGGTGGATCACTCTACCATCGCGTCCCAAGAGCCAAGGGGAGCGAACCCCTCTGCCTAGGAGCAGGGGTAGGCTTGAAATGGCCTCGTTCCAATTAGGTAAAGCAAAGGTGGGGGGGTTCACCCCCAAACACATCTGCCGCCTAACGGTGCTGAGGTGAGTTATCAGTTCCTCTATTTTTCCTGTTTTGGTCAGATTTCATCATGACTTATGCTTTTGTCCCTTGCAGCATCGGTAGGCAGCGTAATCCAATCGAGGCGGTAGCCATCGGTTGGTGTCGTGCTGATTTTGGGCGGGAGTGGGAGTGACACCAGTGTGACCACATTGTTGGCTGGTCAGATGCTACCCATGGTGGCGCATGTGCCCTCGGTGGGACGGGCGGACGCGAGGGCTCAAGGGGCACCTTCGGAGGTCGCAGAGTAGCCGGTGATGGCCACAATACCGCTACTGACGACGGGGCAAATGGGGTTGTCGACCACGCTTGTGGTGCCGATCGTGGTAGGTGCAGTGCAGTCGGGCGTGACCCCGCCGACACAGGTGTAGGTGGCAGCGGTCGTGATAGATGGGTCACAGCTAGGCGCAACCAAAGCGGCGCCTAAGGCACCAGCATGACCCATGCCATCGATGGCCCAAGCGATGGCACCTGGTGCGGGCCGGACGGAGGGGACGTGGCCGAGGGGTCCCCAGTAGTCGTGGTGCTAGGAGAGGGGTCGGCGGTGCTTGGAGCTAGTGGGGAGTCATCCTTGGCCAGACATCGGTGGACAGCAGCTCACCCGTGCGAGGCGATCCCCTGCTCCAGTGGTAGATCCGCAGGATCCGACATCGATGCTTTTTAACTTGGATGATGCCGCAGAGAGCATGGAGCGGGAGAGCCTTGATGTAGGGATCGCGTCCGTACTCAAAGCCCTGAACCACACTACGGGCACATTGCGCGACGTCGTCGTTCCCTCTGGTCGGGTATTGCTTGGTCTTACTTCTTGCCCTTATCTTCCTTTATATACTTTTTGTGTCCTAACCATCATCTTTCTGTAGTCCCTTATAGCTCACAGCCAGGGGAAGTCTCAGTTCCTTTGTTAGCAAAAGGAGGCCTAGGACTGCCTCATCGAGGAGGCATGGCTACGCGAGGAGGTAACAACTTAGCTTGTTGCCGCCCCGCAGAGGATGGTCAAGCTGAGTTGCCTTGCCATGGAGGCAGACAATCTTTGGTTGTGGGTGGCCAAGGCCTGTCGGGATGCTGACGAGGCCAAGAAAGCATTCGAGGCCCTATTGTCGAGGTCATGGAAGGATGACGAGGAAGCCACTGGGGTTAGGAAGGAGCAGGATGAGTTGCTCCTAAAGGACGCCAAGACCCGCCAGCAGATCCTTGACCTTCTAGCTGAGGTTGAGAAGGAAAGGGATCTGAAGCTGGAGGCCGAGGAGAAGCTCATGGCCCTAGAGAAGAGGGTGAGCCTAGATTCCACCACTGTCTCTTGGCTGCACAAGGAGTAGGATGAACTGGTCCAAACCTCAAAGAGGCTCCACTTGGAACATGGCACGGCTCGCGAGGAGCACGACAAGGCTTTCTGAGAGCATGACCAGGCCTACCAAGAGCGCGACAACACGCAGTGAAAGGTCGGCTCCCTCCAGGCCGAGCTCAAAAGCGCGACGACTCAGAAGCTAGAGGCCTAGAGCGTTTCTGCTGGGCTGGCCGTGGATCTCGCCGTGGTGAGGAGGAATCTTCAGGCAGAGAGTGATGAGCTCGGTATGTTGAGTGCCGCCCTCGGAGTGGTCTACGACGACCTTCTAGTGGTGCAGTCAGAGGGGACCAGCTCGCTCGTGGCTCGTGCCATCAAGATTATGGCTCGGGTGCGCCAACTCGAGAGGAGTGCCCTTCGCGCTGGGGTCAATAAGTCCTTTGCGATTGCTCATTCTCATTATGGGGATAGCATTGATCTAGAGGCGATGAGCCACGGCTACGTGCCTAGCTATGAAGTCCACGAGCTGGAGGAGATGGAAGCGGCGGTGGCTCCCCTTTCATAGGACCTGGCGAACAGGATAGAAGACACAGTTCTTCCCCAGAGGGGCTAGTTAGTTAGATAGGCCGGACAATCATTTTTGTAATAATCAGACAAGTTTCGACCCCTGTGTTTTGTTTGAACAAGCCTGTTCTTTTATTTTGGTGTGAACAAATTTGTTTTTTTCTCCCTTTTTATGTGTGAAAAGGGGTTGATGCGTCCTGACCCTTCCATTTGTTAAGACCGTAGAGTTCGAGGTGTAGGCGGGAAACTTTGATCACACTGGTAAGCAAGAGTGCCATAGCCGCTAGGGTGTAGGTTTCTTGCAGTCCGACCAGCCTTACTCAGTCGTTCATTTCCAAAAACCTTGCCACTAGATTTTTTAACATGAGGAAGCGGTCGGGCACGACGACTGTTTTAGAAAGGGTATATATGTACCCTTATTAGCTCCCGAGTGAGACACGACCCCTTGCCGCTGCTGGGGTCGAGTGCCACTAAGATCGAGGAGAGGATAGCGAAACTAGTAGGAGAAAGCGTCTCTTGTTTAGAAACCTCATTCTTAGTTTTCATACATAACCCCCTCCCTAGGATCTGAGCCATCGTTCTACAACCGCCATTTGGGTCTCCTGCGAGTCCAACTTTCCTCGAGCCCCCGTGCGTAGCGGGGGTCTAGTCGAGGGTCGGCTCGTCTTTGTGATCGTCACCCCATCCACGGTTTCTACAACCGGAGGGGTTGAGCTAACATCACTTGCCTTGATGCTTGAGCGACGTGCTTGGTGAGCTCACTAACGGGTATGTCCGATGGAATCCGTGTCATCATTCCATGATGGGGTTGGCATAGCCCTCATGTGGCATTCCACTGCTCCTTATCCCGCCTCCTGGTAGATGCCCGAGTCGTTTCAGAGACCGACTCAGGTGGCTCGCTGGCCTTCCCTCGATGAGATTCTATGGGTTTGGCTCGAGGTTAGGATCGAACGAGAAGGTTCAGATGACCCTGTCCGCTTCTAAGCGGGTCGGGCGAAGGCCGCTAGGGCTCATCTGTATTTTTCTCCCCTAGCTCTGTTCGACGCGAGGTGGCCTCGAGCCCTTTGTAGGCCAGCTTCAAACCCTGGTTAGTTGGATTCCTAAGTTAGGGTCGGGCGGCTCGAGCCCCTGAGCCCCGTCGGGCTCGGTATGGGTCAGCCAATTTTCATGCATCACCCCGTCTATGGTTTTCACAACTGGAGGGGTTGAGCTAACGACACTTGCCTCAAAGGCTTGAGTGTCGTGCACGGCGAGCTCGCTAACGGGCATGTCGAGTGGAATTCGGGTCCATCGTTCGTGATGGGGTCAGCATAGCCCTCATGTGGCATTCCACTACTCCTTAACCCACCTCCCGGTAGATGCCCGAGTTGTTTTAGAGACCGACTTAGGTGGCCCGCTGGGCTCTCCTCGATGGAGATTCTGTGGGCTTGTCTCAAGGTTAGGATCAAACGAGAAGGTCAAGATGTCCCTGTCCACTTCTGAGTAGGGTCAATGAAGGGCTGCTGGGGCTCATCTATGTTTTTCTCCCCTAGCTCTATTTGACGTGAGGTGGCCTCAAGCCCTTTGTGGGCTAGCCTTCAACCTTGGTCGGTCGCCGCTCATATCGAATGAGACAACTACCGCTTCGTGACGCGACATGAAGCGTTGTGATGTAGCAATTGCATATGCAATGCTTGGATGTATGGGATGAATGTTTGGATGAATGTATGAAAGAATGATCATGCACTGGAAAGTAGAAGTAGGGGTTGGTAAAGTTACCTCGATGGCTCGAGTGACGGGTTTGGGGAGCTCTTACTAGATATGTTCGAGTGAAATCTAGGTCCATCATTCGTGATGGAGTTGGCCTAACCCGCGTGGGGCATCCTGCTACTCCCTACCCATCTCTCAGCAGCGGCCCGTGCCATCCGATCGACTTGGGCAACCTACTAGCCTCTCCTCAATGGAGGTTCCATAGGTAGGCCCCTCCAAATCCTTCCTTAGAAGGTGGAGGATAAAGCCTGAGGTGCGGGGACAAAAACTCTGATCACGTTGGTGAGCAATAACGCCGTAGCCGCTAGGGCGTAGGTTTCATGCGGTCTGACCAGTTTTACTCAGAGTTTGTTTCCGCACACCTTGCCTCTAGGTTTTAGTGTGAGAAAGGGTCGAGCATAGAGAATGTCTACCGAAATAGATACCCTTGCTAGCCCCCGAGTGAGGCCCGACCCCTTGCCATTGCTGGGGTCGGGGGCTCGATAGCGAAATTGATAAGAGAAAACATACGTAAATTAAGGGTGACCCATCTCTTAGTAGCGGCCCAAACCATCCGATCGACTTGGGTGACCCGCTGGCACAGGACTTACCTCAATGGCATGAGTGATGGGTTTGGGGAGCTCTTACCGGATATGTTCGAGTGGAATCCGGGACTACCGTTCGTGACGGAGTCAGAATAACCCACATGGGGCATCCTACTGCTCCTTACCCATCTCTCGACAATAGCCAAGCTGTCCGATCGACTTGTGTGACTAGCTATCATAGGACTTACCTGCGGAGATAGAGGATGATATCATCCCCCCTAAGAAATTATTTAGGTAGATATGCCAGGCAGCGAACTTGTAATAAATGGACAAGCTCTTCAATTTCATTATGATCAAATAGCTTTTATCCCTTCTCCCCTTTTTGTATAAAAAGGTTAGTGCGTTTCGACCCTTTCCATCGTTAAGGTCGTAAAGCTCAGGGTGTAGGTGAATAAACTCTAATCACGCTGGTGAGCAAAAACACCGTAGCCACTGGGACATAGGTTTCTTGCGGTCTTACTAGTTTTACTCAGCGTTCGTTTCCACAACCCTAGCTTCTAGGTCTCAACATGAGAGAGGGTCGGGCATAGAGAATGTTTGCTAGGCAAATATACTCTTAGATGCGTGCTGACCCTTTCCGTAGTTAAGGCTAAAAAGCTCGGGGTGCAGAAAAACTCTGATCACGCTAGTGAGCAAAGACGCTGTAGCTGCTGGAGCATAGGTTTCTCATAGTTTGACTAGTTTTACTCAGCGTTCATCCGCAAACCTCGCTTCTGGGTCTTAACGTGAGAAAGGGTCAGGCGTAGAGAATTTCTACCAGATAGATACACTCTTATTAGCCCCCGAGTGAGGCCCGACCCCCTGCCATTGTTGGGGTCGGGTGTCACTAAAGATCGGAGAGTTGATTGCAAAACTGATAAGAGAAAGTGTGAGTATAAAGGGTAAAAGTGACATAGCTGCTCGATGTTCTAGGCATTGACGAAGACTATGCCATCGATGGTCTTGAGCTTGTAGGCGCCTGGTCAGAGCACCTTCATGATGACGTATGGTCCCTCCCATGATGGAGAGAGCTTGTAGCGGTTCTTGTTGCTCTGGACAAGGTAGAGCACCAGGTCCCCAACATTGAAGGCCTGACCCCGCACTCGAGGCTGTGTACCGGTGCAATGGTTGCTAGTATTTGGTCAAGCGGAGGAGGGTGACGTCATGCACTTCATCTAGCTAGTCCATGGCATCTTTGAGGGATGCCTCGGCTCCCTGTTCGTCGTACACCTTGACCATTAGCACTCCATAGTCGAGGTTAGTCAGGAGGATAGCCTTGGAACCGTAGACCATGAAGATTGGTGTGTAGCCGGTGGCCCGGCTGGGGGTTGCCCTCAGGCTCTAGAGCACCACGGGAAGCTCTGTGACCCATCATCTGCCAAACTTGTTCAACTGGTTGAAGATCCTAGGATTGAGGTCTTGTAGGACCATGTTGTTTGCGTGCTTGACCTGCCCGTTCATGCGGGGGTGCACCACAGCAGCCCAATCGACGCGGATGTGGTATTCATCGTAGAATCAGAGGAACTTCTTTTTGGTGAACTGCACGCCGTTGGTGATGATGGAGTTTGGGACCCCAATAGCGATGGATGATGTCAAGGAAGAACAACACGGCTTGCTCAGACTTGATCACGGAGATTGGTCGTGCCTCTATCCGCTTTGTAAACTTGTCTACGGTGACAAGCAAGTGCGTATAGCCCCCGGACGCTTTTGAGAGGTCCGACCAGATCGAGCCTCCAGACCACGAATGGCCACATGATGGGGATCGTCTGGAGCGCTTGGGCCGGTAGGTGGGTCTGTCGAGCATAGTATTGACACCCTTCATAGGTGCGCACAATTTGTTCGGTGTTGGCTACTACGGTTTGTCAGTAGAAGCCTTGTCGGAATGTGTTTCTGACTAGGGTTTTAGGCACGGCATGATGACCGCAGACCCCACTATGAGTTTTGATTAGCAACCGCTTCCCTATTCGATGGGGATGCAGCGTTGCAGGATCCCAGTGTGGATTCGCTTGTAGAGTTCGCCCTCAATAAGGACAAAGGACTTGGCACGACGTGTGAGCTACCGAGCCTCTGTTTGGTCCGTCGGCATCGCCTCACGGAGGAGGTAGTCGAGGTAAGGTGTCCTCCGGTCGACCAGAGGGTCAGGCTCTATCGCTGGATCCTTGTCAAGCTCCATGACCTTGGGGTCGGATGGAGCCGATGGCTGGTTAGCCCCCGAGCCCAGGGCAGGTGGCCCATCATCGGCTTGTTCCGGCTCCTCGTAGCGGACCGAGGGCTTGTGTTGATCGCTGGCGAAGGCGCCTGTTGGCACCAGTTCTCAGCTGGACACCACTTCACCAGTGCATCGGCCACCTCACTGAGATGCCTGGGATGTGATTGAGCTTAAGACCGTCGAACTTGTCCTCCAGCTGGCGGACTTCTCAGCAATATGGAGCCATCTCAGCGTTGTGGTAGCTTGATTCCTTCATGACTTGGTCGATGACTAGCTGGGAGTCACCTCAGACGTCAAGCCATCAGATACCCAACTCGATGGTGATGCATAGGGTGTTGATGAGTGTCTCATACTCGGCCACATTTGTTGGAGGAGGGGAAATGGAGGTGAACCATGTACCTCATGCGTACCTCGAGGGATGAAACAAAGACTAGTCCACGCCGACACCTTTCTTCATCAGCGATCCATTAAAGTACATTGTCTAGTACTCTTGGTCGACGACCGCTGGTGGCATTTGGACCTTGGTCTACTCTGCAACAAAATCAGCAGCACTTGGAACATGACAGTCGTCCGGGAGGCATATGAAATGCCTTGACCCATCAGCTCGAGCGCCCACTTCACGATTTTTCCCATGGCATCCTAGTTTTGGATGACCTCGCTGAGAGGGAAGGACGTCATGACCGTCACCGGATGTGACTCGAAGTAGTGACGCAACTTCCTCTTGGCGATAAGGACGGCGTATAGGAGCTTCTGGATTTGGGGGTAATAGGTCTTGGAGTCAGACAAGACCTCGCTAATGAAGTACATGGGGATGCTATACTTTGAGGGCGTGTCCCTCTTCTCTCGCTCTACCACTAGGGCAGCGCTGACCACCTGCGTGGTGGCCGTAATGTAGAGCAGAAGCGGTTCTCCGTCGATCGGAGGGACTAGGATTGGGGCCTTTGTTAGAAGCTGCTTGACTGTGTCAAGTGCCTCCTGGGCCTTAGGGGTCCATTCGAAATGGTTGACCTTCTTTAGAAGCCGATAGAGGGGGAGACCTCATTCGCCTAGGTGCGAGATAAAGTGGCTGAGCGCGGCGAGGCACTCTGTAATTTTCTATATCCCCCTTTATGTTCTGAATCAGACCCATCACGATGATGGCCGAGATCTTCTTCGGGATGGCTTCGATGCCATGCTCAAAGACGATGACACCCAGTAGCATACCCCTTGGGACCCTGAAAACACTTCTCGGGGTTGAGCTTAATGTCGTTTGCTCGGAGTTTTGCGAAGGTCAACCCATTTGGACTTGACCACAATGTTGTCCACACAGGCCTCAACGGTTCACCCGATGAGGTCCCCGAAACACTTGAGCATACAGCACTGGTACGTAGCCCCTGCGTTTTTTAGACCGAACGACATTGTGACATAGCAGAATGATCCGAATGGGGTGATCAAAGATGTCGCAAGCTGGTCGGACTCTTTCATTGTGATCTGATGGTACCCGAAGTACGCATTAAGGAAGCAAAGGGTTTCACACCATGAGGTCGAGTCGACTACTTGGTCTATGCGTGGCAAAGGAAATGGATCCTTTGAACACGCTTTGTTGAGACCCATGTAGTCAACACACATTCTCCATTTCCCACTCTTCTTACGTACAAGAACAGAAGTGGCTAACCACTCAGGGTGGTATACTTCCTTGATGAACCTTGTCACCAAAAGCTTCGCAATCTCCTCGCTGATGGCCCTGCGCTTCCCCTCATCGAAGTGACATAGGCGCTGCTTCACCGGCTTGGAGCCTGGCCTGATCTTCAAGGCATGCTCGGCGACTTCTCTCAGAATGCCTAGCATGTCCAAGAGTTTCAACGCAAAGATATCTCTATTGGCGCGGAGGAAGTCGACGAGCATGCTTTCTTATTCGGAGGAAAGCGTGGTGCCAATGTGCACCACTTTGCCCTTAGAGCCACTGGGGTATACGAGGACCTCCTTGGCGCCCTTTATAGGCTCAAAAGACCTGGCTGACCGCTTGGGGTCGGATGCATTCTTCGGTGGACCTCCTTCCTGATGGTCACGAGCTCTTTGGAGGCGACGATTGTCGTGGCATGTTCGCAGCACTCGACCTTGCACTCGTAGGCACGCTGGAAAGAGGTGTCGATGGTAATGACCCCACATGAACCCGGCATCTTCAGCTTTAGATAGGTGTAGTTGGGGACGGCCATGAACTTCACATAGCATGGATGTCCTAGGATGGCGTGGTAGGTTCCATGGAAAACCGACCACCTCAAAGGTAAGGGTCTCCATCCAATAATTGGACAGATCCTCGAAGGTGACAGGCAGATCGATCTGCCCGTAGTGGCACGGCCTGCTTTCCAAGCATGATGCCGTGGAAAGGCGCTCTAGTCGATCAGATGCGTGACTAGTCGATGGCCATGGCGTCGAGCGTTTCGACGTACATGATGTTGAGGCCGCTACCTCCATCCATTAGTACCTTGGTGAGCCATTTTGTGCCGATGATCGGGTCGACCATGAGCGGATATCGTCCTGGCTGCAGGACGCATTTCAGGTGGTCGGTCCGATCAAAGGTTATGGTGGACTCCGACCATCGGAGGAAGGAAGGCGCGGCTGGCTCGGCCGTATAGACCTCGCGGCGCACAAGCTTATGGCGGTGCTTGGAATCATAGGACACCAACCCTGCAAAGATTATGAGGCAGCCATCCAACATCGGAAAGCCACCGTCCTTCCCCTCAGTGTCGTCTATGGCCGGCTTGGGGTCCCCCTTATGCTCCCCCTTGTTGGAGCCTCCGGACAAGAACCATTTCATGAGGCCGCAATCCTTGTATAGATGCTTGACGGGGAAGGCATGGTTCAGCCATGGCCCTTTGAGCAGCTTCTCGAAGTAGTTTGGGGTACCCTCGGCATGCTTCCAACCCCCCTTACGGTCGACGGTGGCCAACGAGCGAGCCCTCATGCCGCTACTTGTTCTTCTTCTTGCTGGGACGGTTGGAGGCACCTTTGCCGGTGTCCTCGTCCTGCTTCGTCTTGCCCTTGATGTGGTCGGAGATTGCTCCAACTGCCTCCTCGCTGAGGCATGGCTAGTGGCGATGTCGAGGAGCTCCTTGGTGGTTCGCAGGCCCTTACATCCTAGCTTATGGACCAGGGACTTGTAGGTGGTCCTAGACAGGAAAGCTCCTATGACGTCGGCGTCGGTGACGTGGGCTAGCTCATTGCACTGCCGGGAGAAGCACCAGATGTACCCACAAAGGGTTTCCCTAAACTTCTATCGATAGTTTTTGAGGTCCTAGGGGTTCCCAGGGCACGTGTATGTGCCCTAGAAATTTGCCACGAAGATCTCTTTCAGGTCCACCCAACTTTAGATTCTATTGGGCGGAAGGTGTTCCAACCATGTTCGTGCCGAATCAGCCAGGAACAGTGGAAGGTTGTGGATAATGAAATTGTTATTATTCGCTCCACTGTCATGGCAAGCAAGCCAATAATCCTCGAGCCATAGTCCAGGGTTTGTTTCCCTAGAGTATTTTGGGATGTTGGTTGGTGGTTGGTACCATGGTGGGAAGACAACATTGAGGATGTGTCAGCCGAAGGCCTGAGGTCCCAGCAGATCAGGGCTCGGGCTTCGGTCCTCACCGTTGTCATAGCGTCTGCCATGACAAGGGTGGTAGCCATGGCTAGCCTTGTCCCTCGCATCACCATGGGTACGTCTACGAGCATCAAGGGTGTCACACGCATCATGGTGGTGGCCGAGACGCTCATGCACTAGGACCACGGTGCGTGACCTACCACCTTGCGGCGCCTTGTTGGGTCGCTCTGAGGGCGTACACTGGCTGGTGTCGAGCTCGCGTCATCGAGACATTGAGCTCTTGGCCTACTGCGCCGCCGCACGCTCAAGTAGAGTGCGAATCTCACAATGGGCCCGATGATCCTCAAGCGTCATGGGCCCTAGAAGCCTCTGGAGTAAGGCTGCCGCAGCGGCGATGTTCTGGCTCGCCTAGGTGAAGTGTTTGGAGGGCTTCATCGTCCTTGATGATCCTCTGGTTCACGTAGTGGGCCATGGCGCATGAGCGCCCACCATCTCCGTTGCGCTCAATCTCTCACTCGAGCTCCGCGCGTTCCTACTCGAGCTAGAGTCGTGCTTCCTCGAGCTCTTAGTGTCGGGCCTTCAGCTGCTCCACCCGTAGGCAAGGCGGGCCCCTGCATCTCCCTTGGCCTCATTGTCGAGGTCATTTGTGGGGTAGCCTCTTCCTCGTGGATGCTTTCGATGTGTCCCTCGAGGGTACCTGCCATGAAACTTCACGAGAGGGGTGATGGCTCCTCCTGCTAGAGTCAGAGCTAGAGGGCGACTCTGGACTCTCCTGCGATGAGGTCGTGGAGAGATTCCCACAATATATTCGGTCATCCCCATGAACTCATCGTTTCATAGGGGATGGAGGAGTGCTTTGCACCACAAGGTGGCTAATGGTCTCTGTGGCGTTGCGCAGATCGGACGGAGCGCTGTCGGGGTGCTCTGGATGAGGTATTCCAGGAGAGTGGCTCTCCCCCGACAAGCTATGCCATGACGTTGGCGAACGAGAAGGTGAGGTGGGGCAGGTCCCCCGGGATGGTCGGGGTCCTAGGAA